>NC_134311.1:64134152-64456100 GCF_949628215.1 Phalacrocorax aristotelis
TGGACGACACTATTTTACTATACTATGATCTATACAACAAAAAAATTATCACTATAATTCTTTATTGAGGCAGCAATTACAAAGCTATTTTCTACATTTTGCAGCTTTAATTTGTAATTTACAATTTATTACAGCTTCTTCATTCCTCACTAACCATTTTATGTGAAGCTTCATATGTGCATTGCACAAATGAAACACTCAAAATTAGTAAGAAAATAAAGATATACACATATTTACATTCTACAGACAGCCGATTCATATTTTTCTTCCTCTTGAGCTAAGTGAGTGAGAATTATTATTCCTATTTTACAATGAAGAAAACCCAAACAGGAAGAAGTCACTTATTGTCCAAGAGATAATACGGGAAACCCAGGCCCAGATCTCAGGCACTCCTGGCTTCTAGTTATACCTTTGTTTTTCTAGACAGTTGTGGAGACAAAGTTTTGGAGGTGTAGGAATATGCCCTGCTATTACTAGAGTGCCCTAAAGAAGGAGCAAAGAAGAGTTTAGAAAGCTCCAGTTGTGATACTTGTGGAAGACTGGCAGAAACTCTGCTGTAACCTGAACTTTCTCATGTATATAAAGGGTAAGGAGATGATGGGTAAGAAGACCGATGTTATCCATTTGGAGGTTTCCAAACAACAGAGATTTAACAGATGTTAGATCCCCAAACATGTCTTCAAGCTTCCTTGCCATTCAAACTTATTTTCATTTATTATAGTACTATAATGAACCGTAAATGACAAAAAGAAGAGGTACCTCCCAATTGTCACTCTATCTGCAAACACACCTCTGCTTAAGTATAAACAATTTCATTGCACTTGCATGGCAGTGCCAAGTAGACAGCATGAGAAAATACAAAATAGATTTTGAGAATAGAGAAGACAGGTGGAGGAGGATAACAGGGCTTCCCTCTGAAAGCAGCAGAGCCTCTGAGAGCACCTTAGCTCAGGCCTCAGGCAGAGGCAACCAGGTTAAGGATTCAGTGTGGGTACATACAGCCAATAAAGTAGCAACAGCTGCCTGTAAAAGTCTGGGCCAAGCTCTGAACTGATCAGACACCAAGTCTAGAAATACAGATCGCAAAGCATTAAGGGAGAAAACTAATTGATGTTGCTCATAAATAATAAAATAATACCTTTGCATTGTAGACTTATCTTTCAGGTTTCATGGAGATTGAAGCGGCTAGGGTATTCACAAATGTTGGAAAAAAATGAAGAAAATAGGCCCCCGGGCAAGTACGAATCCATCCCATACATCTTGATAAACCATTAACAAATGATGGAGATAGTCTAGTCCTATGTTTTCGTTACTTTATACACCTAACATCACCCATCAACTAAATAATTTGAGCATGAAAAGTCAAATCAATAAATGAGTGATCTCAGCTTTTTTGATTCACATTCTTATATTACATCATCTATAAAATGTCTCAGTGCAGCTTGTAGTACAGATGTCTGAATCTGAACATATTGGGGAGAATATCTGTTGAAGTGATAAACAGCTCATACATCTACATTAAGTGATCTTGATAAGTAAGCTTTCCAAATGGACTAGTACAATCATTCAGCACCATGGAATGAGCGCATTACCTCAGCAAATCTTTTGGCTTGTCACAATATCATGTTAACTCAGATTCAAGACCATTCTGCATTCCATGTCTGATTTTCCTTGCATGTCCCCTCCACCCCTTTTTCTTAAAAAGGAATATATAGCTACTTAGAAACAAAAGTCAAGGTCAGTCTGATTTCACAGCTGCATTACATAAAAACTGTTTTGTTATATGGGTTTATATTCTGCTTAGCCCAAAGGAAGAAGAAACAGTGCCTGAAAGTCAGAAAAAATAAAGCTGCAGTAATGTAGTACTGCAAAAAGAAATAACATATGTATTATTTTTATATTTTTTTTTACTATAGTAAAAGACCATATTACAGTTCTCTAACATAATATAAACATAAAGCCACAGAAAAAGGCGTCTTATCTAGGTAATACCTGATACACATATCTAGTCTACTGTGAAGCTTAAAAGGTTGTCTGTCTAGTAGATGGCTATGTGCTTGCAATAAGTTTTTACAAGGTCTAATTGTTACTTGAATAAGTCCAAACTGCAATTAACAAAGAAGATGAGCATCATCAGATCATTCTATTCAGATTTGTTCATGTAATGCTTTCAGAAGCTGTTATAAGTGATACTGAAAACCAGTGTGGTAATATACAGAGGAGCACGTAGCGCCTCCAGAGCTCAAGTCCTCCAACCTGCCCTGTAAACAAGCACGAGTCTGTCTGGCCAAAAGGTAGAGAATAGTAAACTGCATTACAAATAACAGGCCCTACAGTCAAGTTTATAACCCTCATCTCAGGGAGCTTTCAAACTACCACTTTAAAATTACAATCATTATTTAGTGAGTGGCCATACTCCTTTTTTTTTTCTGAGATAAGGCTAAATAAAAGTAACTGGGACCATAAGAATCCAGCCACCATCCAAGTTCCTTGTCCCACCTCAATATGTACATGGATCCAAGCTTTCTTCAACCCAGAATACCCATTTCTGGGAGCTTCATTAGACTCTAAATCTTCTTAAGGCAATATGTTTATATATGAATTTTGTGTATCTTTGACATCTGGGAGAGCCAAGAATATAGGTATCTTTCAGAGCCTATAGAAACTTTAGCAGTTAGAATAGTTCCAAGCCATTCTAATAAAATATAGTACTCTGACTCATGTAGAAAGTGTGTCTAATATTGGATGATAAGGAATAGGTTTATTTGGCAAGGAACAGCATAGCAAAGCCACTGGAACATCCTGTTTGTGGTATTTTTTATATATAGTCATATGTATTCTTTTGTCTGGACTTTAAGGTACACATAGTAACACATATTTTTTCAATAGTGATCACTGTCTTGCAATGCAAATAATGTACTCTGCTAAGCCTTTCAATAGTCTGCTGATCGTGTTGTTATTTCACTCTTGGGGAAAAAAAAAAGATAATAAATGATAAGGCGCTTTTGAAGAAGGTGTGATTACATTATTTAAAAATTATACATTTTATAAGATAAGGTTTAAACACATGTCAGAAGAAGTCAACATTGCACTATGAATGGTAGTGATTATGTTATCTGTAAACTTTGAAGCTTTACGTACTGATGTGAACAATTGACTCTGTTGTTTTGTCATTACCATCAGTATTCCCCTTTCAGAGCTGCTGAACTGCTGCTGTTTGCATAACAAAATGTAAGGAAAGTTTGTTTTCCCACTAATATTTCATTGACTGTTTAGCTTGAGTTGATAGTGACTTTTTGCCTTCCTGTCTGCTGGATTTTTTTGCCTGGATTATAAAATTGACTGGATAGCTAACTTCTTCACCTGAACCATTAAGAAGTTGTGATGGAAGAACATTAGCATCAAGATCAGTTCCTAAAATAGCACAACTTGCTAAAGCTTATAGACAAAGCTGCTGTCAATTTGATTTGCAGTCAAAGAGTTTCTAGGGACAGATTATTTGTACTTCTAAGAAAATCAAGATAATTAACTCCCTCCCTCTAGAAGGCATAAGTATAGTATAATTCTGTTCCAAAATGTATTTTTCAACAGAAATAGTTTCTGTAATCGTGAATATTTTTCTGTATCCATTAAAAATGTGGTATGTACTTTACTCTTAAAAAGTCACATAGCTTTTCTTTAAAAGAAGAAGGAAAACACACATTAAAAACCATGACAGGTCGTGAAACTGTTCAAATGTTAAGCTTAGAATATATTTACAGGTGTGAGCCATGCCAGTGAATTCAGGATTACCAGCAAGTTTTACTTTAAGGAAATGTTTGTTACTGCAGGAATAGTGCATACCTCTGTTTTTACTGTATCTGTTTTGTCCCGTTTTTCTTTGATAAGAAATGACTATATGTGCCAGAATAGTAGGATTTACGTGGGCAGATTTAATATTACATGCAATCCACATGTCAAAATGTGGAACTTACAGAGCAGGGCACTGGATTTAGGAAACCATGAGACTTCTGCCACCTTCATACTTGTGGTATTCTGGCACTGAGGATTAGAAGTGTGATTTTTCAGAATGAGATCAAAAATACAAGGTTTTCACGATAGGGCTGACAGTCTTGGTATGGTATAGAGTCAAGCTGAAGTAAAAAAATTCTGCTATTTATTGCAGTGGCAGTTTTCCTCAAAATTAAATGCTGATGTGATTGAATGACAAGGACAACTAGGAAAGAGAAAAAGGCATCAGTGAGTGCTGGTCTGGATTTATTATTACAGCTATGGGAGAATGTATCAGAATTTCTTCCTCACTTTCATCTTCACCTCCAGCAGCTTTGAGAAATCCTATGCACCTAAACACATGGGACCTATCTTTTATGGCAACTGCATTGTCCTTCTCAGGGATATAGTTAAGAAAGTTGGATGATTGTGTTAGAAGACCTTGCATAAAAGGAAGTAATTCAAGTATAATTACGGTATATAGACATTCTTTCTTTCAAATAGAAATACAGCATATAGATACATTTTTCCCCTCCAAATCCAATAAATATCACTAAGGGATTACATTCCAGTCTATTAGTTGACTTTCCACTATGTAGCTGCTGAAATGTCTTGCATGCATTCATGGGGAACTAGACCTCATAATCTGAAAACCCTAAGTATCCTGAACTACAATCCCATAATACTTCATTTTTATCTAATTTTATCAGGAATGCTGCTTTGGGGTCAGTGTTAGGAATCCAGCCTCCTATATCCAGTCATATCACATGGTCCATTTTATACACAGATCCAAGTTTACATCTTCACATGATTTTGTGATCAGTACTTTCATCAGGAAGGTTGGTCAAGAATCACTGATTTGTTGGTAAAAAGTTGCTTCTAATTTTAGTCTCTCTATTCCTGGTCAGTTTATAAGCTTCTTTTGCTAACTTTGGCCTTTAGTTTAAGCCATTCTTTTTCCTGTCCAATGTTCAATTTCCTGGTGCATTTATTTGGAGAAGCCATATCTCTTTTCAGCTTTTGTTTTCTTAGGCTACATAACCAAGCTCTTTTGTTTGGGTCTTGTGTGCCTGTGCTTTAGCTTTTTTTTTTTTTTTTTTTCTAATGGAAAGCCTTTGCATTTCCCTAATCATTCTAGTTGGCATTATTTTCTCTTGAACCTGGATGAGACTATTAAGTTCCCTGCAGGAGTCCTGACCAAGGTCTCTGTGGGCTCAGTGTTTTCCCATTTCTATTTTGCAACTGGATTTTATAATCAAATTTGTCTCTTGCAACCAGTTCAGATATACTACGTTGTAATTCTGTCATATCACTGGGACTCTTGCCTCCACAATCCTGTCTCAACAAGTGACATTTTTCAGTTTCTAAATGCTTCTTTTTTGTACCATTTATTTTCATTTTTTGTTAATAGCATTTATCCTGGAAGATATTCACATCCTCTTTTTAGTGATGACACCACCCTGTCATCTCTCTGCCATCAGTATGTGCCTACCTTTTGTGCAATTGCTATTAATAAGGATATAAAGACAAGAGCCATTTGAATATCATTCCCTGAGGAGCTCCACTAACAGGCCAGTAATTACTTTATCAACACAAGTTGTCTCATTTTCACCATAACTTGTCCTTTTTCCTCAAAGCAGTTGTTAACTCACCTTATAATTCTTGTACTAATCCTTCTTTTCCCTGCATGACCTCAAAATTTCCCACACAACACTATGTCAAAGGCTTTACTGAAGTCTGGACTAAAATGACTGTACTCTGTTTAGAGTAATTCATTCTATCAAATAAAAACACATAGCTGTTCTGGCACAATCAACCTTTAGTAAGACATTTTCGATTTACTGATGTATCTTTATTTATTTTTAAATTCAAAATCCATTCTATAGCTTTGATATTATATTCAACGATTCAGTTTCTTTCCTTATGAAATGGCGGTCATAAATACCTGATTTTCAGATAATAGACAACAATGCATTGGCATTGTTAAAATGCTTTGAGATCCTTAACAGAAAATGGTCTGAAATGCAAAGTATTTTTGTTGTATTTGCTACATTCAAAGAGCTACCTCTCAGAGTTGTTATGTGTAAATGTAATTTCTATAGATGAAAGAATTCTTCTTTGAATTGATACTTCCATTTGTGAATGCCCTTTTACAATTAAAATGTTTTCCTATTTGTCAAACTATGTCATTTTCATAAGCTGTCAATCAAGATAAAATAAACCTACACTATCCTCATGTTCTGTGTAAGATAACAGGCTTTGATCAAAAAGTTAAAGTTAAGTCAAACTTTATCAGCAGCACTAACCACATCACACTCATATCACTCTGATATTTGATCTTTTCTGACTAAATTGCAAAGATTTCATTCTTTCTAGTTTTAAATCTAAATAAAATTCCTCCTAACTGTTTAATATAACTATTCACACATGTCGGTCTAAAGAGCAAAGTAAATTTTATCTTTTCTTCATTAATGTGATATTTTTAATTAGGCTAGAATATGCTTAGAAGAAATGAATGCAATTAACATGGAAGATTTGTAGTAAATTCACATAATATTGGTTTTATGATTATCTTTAAAAAAAAAATTTCAAGTCACTTCAGTCAATGCACCATATGCAATTACTTGCACTTTTTTTTTCTAGATTACATATGAATCCTAAACTGCATGTCTGTTCTTCGCCTATGTGCCCGAGAGAGAAAATGGAGTAAAATTACTGAAAAGGAGGAAAAGTTTGCATGATGAACTTTTCTCTTGAACTGCCATGTATTAAATGGAAGTATCTTTGGATTGCTTAACAAGTTCCTGTAGATTTTAAGACAATGTACATGGAAAAGTATTATATAAGAACTATTTTAAAAATCCATAGAACTGAAGAAGACATTGTGCTTCTAATTGTTGTATGACATTTGAACCATCTCAAATAATTTTAAAATTTGTAATTTTACAATAAATATTTTTATAATTATATTTTTAAGTGTATGTATATAAACCCCCACCATTTAAAATATATACTGTGAAATACTGAAAAAATAAAACGTAATAGGTTCTGTTTAATAAAAGTGAATAACATTGTCTGGGGATAATCTAGAAGCAAACTACTGCTCTGACTGAGTAAAGTAAATGAACAGTTTAATGAAACTCCTGAGCAGTTCTACTAAAAACGCCTGAACAGGCATTGTCCTTTAAGGATTCTGAAAGCTCATTTAATGCTCATTATGCCCATAGCAATGAATTTGGCCCTGAGATTGCCTAAGAAGAATGCATAGGCTTCACAATAGATCATGAGATCATTCTTGCCGTGACATTACCTGAATTGTTTATTCAGATAATTTCTTAAAACTCTGTTGTTTCAGTTATTTTTGCTTTAAAATGTCATCCTACTGTAGAAAAAATAAACATGCCAACAGTCTGTGTCTGTATAACCATTCTAAATAAGTCTTCATATGTGATGGGATCTTGTTCTCCTCACTCTCTGTAAACCTCAGAAAGGTTTGCCTTGAGCCATTGTTTTCCTTTAAGTTTGTTTCATTTGAAAAGTCTGTTATAAATTAAGTCAACATAATAATTTAATGAAATTCAGTAACAAAGTTAACACACTAAAATACTTAATATTCATAAGTAATATTACAACATCATACCTTTCTTTGAAAGACATACAACAACATTTTTCTAAAGGAGACTAGCTATTCCTACTTTGGTTGTCAGAATTATTTACAGAAGAGCCAAAGTTATGTATCAAGCACTAGAAACCTGTCATATGGTTATAGGTGATCATGAGTGGAAGGCAGTGTAAACATATAACTGAATAATCCAATATTTTAAACCCTATACACAGTTAGACTACCATTTCAAAGGAACATAACAGTTATTCTCTGAACTAAAGATTATCAGTAACAGTAGAAGGCAGCTTGTAGCACTTCCCACTTTGTAATATGTCTCAGTTTGGGTTTGCCTAGGAAAACTTGTTTTGGAGGAAATCAAATGGGGGTTTCTCCATAGAATGTCTGGATGTAGTTTCTAGCTCCTATCAATCTGAAAAAAATTCCCATGAGTAGCACCTACACTACTCCAGACCTACCACTCCCCAGATTGCCCTTCTTAGAAGGGGTCTTCTGAGTGAAGGTTTACTAGGAAACTTAAAATTACTTTTCCTAGCAATTTTTTTAATCTGTGGTGGGTTTGACTGGGCTGAACTGTTTGTTTTCAATTTCATTCCAAGTTTCTTGCATATGTGTAATTTCAGATTCATAAATGTTCCTGATGTTTCTCCTGTCTCCACATAGCTTCCATTGTGATTACTCCTTTCCCTTGACTGCCCTCTAAGAAATTATCTTACTTGTTGCTTTCTCTCAGGTAGTATTTGTCCAGTGATTCTTAAAGCATGAACATTTTAAGGAATTTTCTTTTTTAGTAATGCTTCTCTTTCCCACATCACTTTCTTGAATCGTATGCATGAGTATAGTGTGCTTAATGAACTTGATTCTGAAAGGAATTAATAATAAAAACGTTGTGAATTAGTATTCACTCCTGTTTCAACACTATGCTACAAATGATTTTTGTGGGATAATAGTTTCATAATTAACTTTGCCAATATCTGTTGTTCACCAGCTTTCATTTCTCAGATACTAATGAATAAGATCAGTTACAAAGGGGAGAAAATTGTTATGAAATTGAAACTTGAGAGTGCTTTGGCACTTTTGACAGTTGCTGCTGAAAAGTGTAAACCCAAATGGACTCTACTTCAGACACTAAAATGCAGCAGACAAAACTATTATTTCATCCCCTGTGGACCACTGTCTCTGTTCACTCTTACTTTTATGTCATCACGTTGGCTTGACACCTATAATAGGTTTAATAGGTTTTTCTCTGATGTTATTATTGGCTAATGATTCTGCTCTTCTCTGGGGATGGCAAAAATGAGAAGTCACACTGTTCTCCTGTTTTATGTAGCTCTACAGGGACAGTCTTAACTATAGTACTCTATGGGAGTATGTCATCTTAAATCAATAGATAGCAAGTTAGCCTTTAACATTTGGATTGCTTGCTTCAGTTTTATAAATCAGGCTAGCAATTATAAGACTATCCCTGATGATCCAGTAGTTCAATATTTATCTTAATTCATATCTTTTACACTTTTAGTGTTTAAAGTGAACTAAAGCAAGGAGTGATTTATAAAACATTATCAATGTCCTTTATGCAAGAATTTATGTTTTCTAACAGAATAAACAGTTGTTACATAATAATGGTAGCAGCAGATTCTGTGAGATCTTGTTTCCTTGGATCAACTTTTTTAACTATATCTCACCCATCATGTTGATCTTTAAGGCTCTACCTTTCCAAAATCAAGCCAGGAACAATAGAATGGCAACATGTTTTACATTTCAGAAACAAACACCGGAAAAAGAAAAAGCATTAGTACAAGATGAATAGCTACAGAACTCGCTACTTTAGGTCAACAGTAAAATGTGCATGTTTTAATGAGCATTTCAGCAACCTTATATTTTTAATTAATTTTCAATTAGAGATGAAGTGGTAAGAAATACAGCTAATTTCACATACTTTGGGCAAAAGAAAACCTTTTCTAGACTTCCTATGCATCTTTATTCCAAACAATCCCTCATTATGTTGGAATGTTTTCCTTTGAGCAATTACAGAGGGGGGGAAATCAAAAAAAAACCACCAAACCTCACAAATTATTACTGAAATATTAGGAAATATATTTTGGTGGACCATATGTAGAGTTGCCTTGAATAACTGAACTGTGATGTTATGGTTGCTTAATTCCTTGGTTTTGCTCCTCCATCAAAGAGAGTCCCAGCTGCTCTCTGAGGTGGATGCGAAGTTTCACTTAACTATAGATTAAACAACTGAACACTGTCAGAGCTATTTATCACTGTTAAAAACAGATTTATTGTTTTAAAATTTAGAGCTTTAGTTACTCTAAATCTAGACTGCCTCAATAAATAACTCATGATTTTCAGAGAAAATGAGAACATTTCACCCTGTATATTAGTAGTATCGGAAGAATAGTTGGGAAATGAAAAATTTGCTCCAGAAAATTTTTGAATTAATTTCATGTAAAATAAATTATTTTATAAAAGTAATGTTTAGTAAATCTTCAGTAAATCTTAAAAAGTAAATCTTAAAAAGTAAAAGCAAACATTTAGTTAACTGAAGTTATCTGTTTCAAACATTTCAATTCAATAACATTTTCAATAAATAAAATTACAAATATGTATGTATACATTTTTCATTAAAGCAGCAAGCACATACCAGATAATTGCATCTGAACTTTCCTCACACTGGGAGAGATTAGATGGGAAGGTATACAAGGAAGACTATAACACTATGACAGACCATCAGATTTAGATACACACTAGATCTGATTTAGATCAGATCACTACCCACTAGATCAGATTTAGATACCCATTGAAATATTTGAGTTTACAGAAAACTGCACATATTGGTCTTTACTATATATGACTTTCACGGAATCACAGAATGGTGGGGGTTGGAATGGACCTCCAGAGAACATCTTGTCCAAACCCCCTGCTTGAGCAGGCACACCCAGAGCAGGGGGCACAGGAACAGGTCCGGGGGGGTTTGAATGTCTCAAGGGAAAGAGACTCCAAAACCTCCCTGGGCAGCCTGTGCCACTGCTCTGGCACCCTCACAGGAAAGAAGTTTTTCCTCATATTGAGGTGGAACTTCCTGTGTTCCAACTTGAGCCAATTGCCTCTTGTCCTGTTGTTGACCACCACTGAAAAGTCTCTGGCTCCATCTTCTTGACACCCACCCTTTAGATATTTATAGGTATTGATTAAATCCCCCCTCAGTCTTCTCTTCCCCAGGCTGAACAAACCCAAGTCTCTTAGCCTTTCCTCATAAGAGAGATGCTGCAGTCCCCTGATCATCTTGTTAGCTCTACATTACATTTAGACAACATTATATTTAGACTTCACTTCTCTGCTTTCTTTTCATACCCACTTCTTCCTTCAGTAATTGTATCTTTTCTTTCCTGTATTTCCAGTCCGTACACCTGAACACAAACTGGATATCACTTTATACTATAGACCACCATCATGCATTTCCTTCATATCCTAGGTTTCTTCCTTCTCCTTTTTGGCTACTCCTTCCAGATCTACTAGCGCATTTGCTAGTTTAGGAGTGAGTCATCTGGTAGTTACACTGTCCAAAATATTATACTTGCTATACACATGTGGAAACTTTTTTCCCAGAGTGAGACCACCCCTGTGGAAACTCCTAGTGGGAAGAAGCAGAAAAAAGAGCAAACAAGCAATAGTGAAATCTTTGTATTGTCAGATATCTAACAAAGTGTAGACACTTCTATAGTGTCATTAATATATTAATCACTTGTATTAGAACTGTACCATAAAACTACATCGTCTTGGATAAAAGCCTGAGACACTTGTAGCTAAAAGCCTGTGTCTGCCTATGCCATGTAGAAGAAAATTAGGTATCTGAATTAGGAAGATGTGGCCAACTCACCTTTAGTTTCTGTGAGACTCAGTGTCATTGAAGATCCATTTTACATTTAAGCCATGTTTCTTGGTGTAGGCTGCTTGATTTCTTTTCTGTAGCTCTTCTAAGAAGAGCAAATCTTAAATGAAGTCAGAGACAGCAAATCCACACTGATCTGTAATGGTTGATCTTGACCTATTTGGGAAACAAGTCAGATGTTGTGACCTAAAGAATTGAACACAGAATAGTAGCTGAGATCAAACAAAACCTTTTTCCCTGAGACTTCTATGCTTCTTGGCTGTCAGAGCCTGTAACACTATGCAAAGCACTTAAGAAAAGAAATACAATTGCAAATTGACTTGTAAAGTCAACATCAATTACAAACAGAAGAAAACAATCAATAAAAACAAACTTTCTGAGTCAAACGGTGAGTTGGCTTCTTCATTCTGATCCAGGGTTTTACTTCTTGTGTCCTTAGGGGAAAGGAAAAGTATCATCCTGTTTAATGTCCAGTTTCTTTCACCCTTTTGTAGGTGCCAGTGACATTTTGAATTAAGGAAGAGACACTAAAGAAGATCCTCAGTGGTATTAAGTGAACACCAGAATCTTAAAATATCTTTCTATTGAACAGCAATAATATCGAAGTTTGACATGTTCTAAAAATATATTTTTAAAAAACCAAAAAAACCAAAAACAAACCCAAAAGAAGGTAAAATGATAACTGGTAATCTTTTTGCCCCCGAATACTTGATATTCCATAATGGATTTCTAAGATAAAATGATGGACAATAAAGACACATCAGGTGGGCTGCCAGACCATTTTGTGCTCCCTTTTAAAATGGAACATTGATATTTTTTTGTCCTTGTTCTACACCTTCCTCTGAAGCATCTGGAAATGACTCCTGCTTCAGATTGAATACAGTGCAGGTGTGATGACTTCTATGTTTCCACAGGCATCTTTAGTTCCATCAGAGTGTTCATTGGAGGTTTGCTTCTGGCTTCTTTCTGAAGCCTCATTGTGTCAATTTAAGATTGATTCAGTGGAACATTTAAAGTCACATTTTCAAGCCTTCCCAGAACAAAAATTAAGTGTTTGTTCTCAATTTTGCAGGCCTTCATGATAAAGAGCTAGAGTAACTGGAGAAACCTGGAAAATCAGTGGGTAGAGAATTTGCCTTGAACCTACTTGTGTAAGGCCTTTCTGATTCATCTGTTATAAAGGTGGTGGTGGAGATGTAGATATCTCCTTGTGATCTGCAAGATCAAGACAAAAATTATAGGAATGATGAAAAAAATAAAAAACTGAGTGAGGGCTGGTCATAAAATTGTTTTTTGCATCTAATTATATTCAGGTTCTGTTTTGCCTTGAGTAGCGCCTCAGCCTAAAAATAGCTCCTGTAATTAGCACTTTTCAGAAAATCTTTCCAGATTCCTCCCTTGCCAGTGTTAATGTATGCTGTTTGTTTTATATTTTTAATGTATATTATTTAAAGAAATAGTTTTTCCTCAGGGTCACCCCTTTCATGTTTTGCTCAGTTTTCAACTTACTCATTTCCATTCATTATCATTCCTGTCTAGGTGCTTATATACAGAGAGCATTCAGTTCAACTGAAGATAAATCTACCACCTTTTTTAGGTTTATATTCATGAAAGTTCCTGAAAGAATTCAAGAGCAAAATTACTGGTGAATCGGAGTTGGAAAAAAAGCTAACAGAGAGTTGTTTCAACTGCCTCTCCTTTTATTCCTGACCAGAATATTTCATGTTATTTGGCAGAAAAGGTCTGGGTTGTTATGTACTCTGAAGGCATTCTCTCACTCTTTATGAAAACCAGATTGTGAAAGAAATGCTAAGGAAGATTCAAGAAATCTTAATTGGTTTCTAGACTCCTAAACTGTTTCCTTGGGGCAAAAAAAGAAAAAAAAGAAAATCCAAATGCTCAAAATTTATAAAACCATCAAAACAAAGAGATACTTTTATAATTCAAATTCTGTGCATTATTTTCACCATAGTAAGGGTAATCCCTTTGAAGAAATGAAAATTCAATATTCATGTTCTTTTTCATACAAATCATAGCAAGAGGTCTCAGATATGCACCTCACAAGAGGAAAAGGAAAAATTTCTACACCAAACAGTTTGGTGTCCCCCAGGCTATGTTGCTGATACAGCCATCCATCACTAAAAATCATAAATTTGCATTGAACGGAAGAAATGACTGGGCTGCCTACTGCCTCCGCTGAAGCCAAAAGGCTTCCCAGCAGAATTTTGCTTTCTTCCTTCTATCCAGTAACGATGCGCTTCTTTCTTTTAGTGTGCCAGTACTAGGCTAAAAATAGACAAGGAGAAAAGGCTACAGCCATTTTAAAAAGCACAAGTGATGTGCAGGCTGACCTCTTGACTGCATGTGTTACAGCTATAGGCAACCCAAATGGTGCCAGGTGGGGATTACACAGGGCAGAGCAACATCTGCTTCACTATCACAAGTGTAAATGATAGTTCGTCATGTTATGTCATAAAAAGCCTGAGGTAAGAAAGAGTAGTAGAGCTGCTGTCACAAATTAAACCCTTGCCAGCAGGTAGGATTCCAGTCCATCTGTCTGTGAGAGTAGCTCCAACAGAATAAAAAGCTTTATAAAATATTATCCAGAGAGCTAAAAGGCAAATAATGCAATTTATTTATGGGCTGGAACCAGAAATGAAAGTAAAACTAAATAGAAAGAGAGGGTGCTATTTCCCTATGATGAATGAAAAGTGCTGTTATATAACTTATTTCCAGAGTTAGGGGCCAGATTTTCAAAAATGCATTTTTTTGCAAGCTTGATTTACACACAGACAAACCCACACAGGCACAAAGTATGTATCTTGGACATACACAATTCATAGCTCTCAAAACTGGATCCTAAAAGTTTACTTGGTCACCCCCTTTTTCTCTTTTTTTCCTACTTTAAGATATTAACAAGACAGTCGATAATTGTGGTTATTCAGATCAAAGATAACTTTGTGAAGAAAGCAATGTGAAATGCTGAATACCAAATGCCTCCTTAATGCCTCAAACGAATCCACTTAATTTCAGAAAGCCACCATGACTATGTAAGCTGCATCCTATGGGCTTAATAGTCAACTACTTGTTAGACGATTGTTTTTTCCTGTAGAAAGGTGAGCTGCTTGAATTGCTGTCACTTATTTGGAGACAGTATATAAGTTGGAATCTCTTAATGGAAATGCAGGGTGCGCAATGACCAAATATATTGATTGAGTAGAACTGAGCTATTCAGTTCAAATTCCTTTAAATTTCAAGAAGCTGAATATCCTCAATTTCGACAGCATTTCCATTCCCACTAAAGACCAATTATGATGTGTTTACAATGTAAGGAAACACACGCCTTTCTAATCAAGAGCAAATCTGTATCAATTAACATTGTATTCCATATGTGTTATTCTACTGCAAAACATGCAAAAAGACATGGAATATGTCTTAGAAAACAAAGTGTTTTGTCATCAAAACCTTGCCTGCTTACAAAATTTGAGGAATTTAAATATCTGGAAATGCAACGTTATTTTTATTCAGCAAAAATTATTAAGTGTTTTATGAGCATTAAATTTTGGAAGTGTCTTAGGCTCTGAGTTTATTAAGCTTCACTCAAAGCAGAACTTTCAAGAATGACTAGTAGAAGTAAGTTTTTAAGGTATCTGGATTCCTCAGGGTGTGAATCTCCTCTAATGGGGTTTTCAATATTATTGTTATAACCTTTCCCAAAGGTTATGCCTAAATAGTTCCGAAAAATCCAACTTTTAATGAATTAATTTTAGAACAGACTTTAAGTATCTGAATCACTTAGACCATTTTGGAAAATGTTTCCCTTTATTTGGCAAAATAATAAAACTTGTCTAAGATTTTGTGAGTCCTTCAGTTTTCCAAGTACATTTATAAAAAGCCTGCTTGTGTAATATACAATTTATTTATTTTTATCTATCTATTTATTTATTTATTTAGGATCATAATAAATATACTTTGAGAGATATCTTAAAATTTTGTTTTTTTAAAAATTCACTGTGTCTCACCACATATTCTTAAATGGCTTTCTGATACAAGAAACTGGATTTGTTAAGTTTATCTTGTGCTCCCCTTAAATCATTACACTGGAAAACCTGACCTAAATATTCTTTATGTTCTTTTAAGCTGGCCATGACTTAAAAGCTCACATCTCTTTCTTCCTGAATGAGAAGGAGCAGTATATATTCTAATTCCTCAAAGAATGACCTTCTGTGTATAATGGCTTTTTAATAGAACAAACCAAAATGGACCTCATATTCTAACACACATGATAAAAAAATATCACTTTGGTCAGCATCGCTGAGATTAAAATATAAAAAAGTACTGTAGAACGTATGAACGCAGTCATAATTTATGCCATTATTATAAGTAAACAGGAGCTTTTAGCAAAAAAGTGACACAGGAATTGTTTTACTCAAGTAAAAGAGGAGTCCAGTGCAACTGCAGGAACCAGAAATTATTGAGAAAACATGGATCTTAGGGCCTGATTGTCTGTTGGTAGAAAGGTCACAAGTCAGGAGATGTTCAGGTAGACTTAAATGTAAGATTGAGTAACTTATATTTTGGAAGATAATCCCAAAAGACAAAGCAATAAAAAGGCCACAAAATTAAGGAAGAAAAACAATATATTTGAAAACAAAATAAAGCATGACACTCACTGCACTTTCTGTATTCTAACCTGCAAGTATATACAGTAATATAAACGAAAAGTGAATATAAGAGTAATTTTCTCTTGGAGTCATTAATAATATTGCTGTTAGTGTGAAAACCCAATGAACAAGAAACTCTCATTACAACCCACTGCTGCCATAGCAGCCAGCTATTGATCGATCACTGCCTTCATAATGCAGTGATAATGGTTATTGTAGGATATCTGCTAACACCTAAGTTGATGTATGGCAATCATACTTTCAAGATCTCAAAGAGCACATCTGCAGTTATTGCTGGGTTATTGTTCCCAAAGCACAGGAGGAAGAGGAGGAGAGAGAATAGCTTAAAATAAGAACTTTAAAATTAATTTTCAAGTGTTGAATGTATTTATGCACAAGGGAGAAGACAAGGTCAAGTAGAATTTTCCAAATTAAACTACCAGACCAAAGAAGATAGAAGTAACTACATGAGCTCAAAATGATGTTTGAATGTGACAGCCTAAAAAAAGCCTAGCCATGTGAAGTATGATAGTAGTACATGGAGCCCCTGATATTTTCACTGGCTTCAGAAGCAGTACGAATTGCTACTTTTGTATTTAAAAAATTGATGTTTTATTCAGGTGTCAAAATAGAGAAAATACAGATCCTTAATGATAATGACTCACTCCCCAAAATTACTATAGCAGATTTTCAAATAGAAGGAGTAGCTATAGGTCACTGAGGATTAGAGAGACAGAAGAGCATTCCACTAATGACCACAGGGCCACAGGACAAGACTGTGCTTATGGTACTCGGCAGGATGGAGCTTCAGGTTCTGTCTCTGGAGCACATGAATAAGGACCTGCCAGCCAGCGTTCACCTCTTCACCTGTTAACAGATGCTCTGAGGTCCATTCTTCTTATCAAAAAAAACCTGCCTGTCTTGGTTAAGATGTGTAGCTCCAAAAGAAGAGTGAAGTTAGAGGACATCCAACACTGAAAGACATCTATTTTCAACCTGATTAATTTTCAACAGGTTTGCCCTTTTCCTTTGCACTTTCTTCCGGTGTAGGTTGCATTGTTCCCTCTAGTCTGCTGACTTCAGGTGATGATTTTCCACAGGGGTCTAACTATTCCATCAAGGTAGCAAGATTTCTACTTGTCCAAAGAGCATGTGCTCAAGACCTCTGTCTCAATGGTTCCTCAACACTGATAAGCAGTGTATTTCTTTCACAAAACATGCACTGAGACAGGACATATTATTGTTACTGACAGTAAAAATTAAACTATTGGTAAGCCATTCATATTAAGAATAACTAAAGCAAGGACATATTCATCTGAGCCCTGATTTGGGAAGAAAAAAGTCTAGAGCAACCTATAAATAGATGGCCAATATAACTGTTTTAAATGCGAATTTATTTTTTATATAACTTATGACATACACTTAGGCATATGCTTTGCTGAACTGACTAAATTTAAATTATCTCAATGCTTCTTCATAATAATTCACATTTCATATTACTTATTCAACCAGGTGTTAGCATCCTAACTTAGCAATCTCCTACATTTGTTTATGCTTTCAGCTGTCCTTGCATAGAGACTTTGGTGAACATCTAGTATGATATGTATGGCTATTTCTACCAGAAATCTTTGACAGGTTATCCATCTATAGTGTAAAATATTAATTATTATAAATCACCTGTCTAGAATATGATACTAGATTATTTCTTTATTTCCCTTGGTCACCTTAAATGTAGAAAGCCACTGATATTTAGACCCGTAGGTCTTGGAGTTCCAACCATAATCCCCTCTATTCAACAAATGTTTATGGGCTAAATACCAAGATTGTTTTGTTTGATCATTTGCCAAGTATCAGCACTTTATTCTTTTTGCTTAGAAAATATTTTGCTTGACTGTCCAATAATCACCAGCTGGGATCTTCTTAGGGCTTCAAGAGACAAAAAAAAATCTGATATATAATTTACGTCTAAACTAAACAGGAATGGTTTTATTACAGCAATATGGAAATGAAACATGGTAGAGGTAAAAAAGTATATTAAGTATAATTTAATTAGGTATTTACAAGTTAATGATAAGATTTATACTTGGATTGTATTATTTACAGACACTAAGAGGGTTCTGCAGCCATAGGTAGGTGGCTGCCAGCAGGAAACTGTCCTTCTGCTTTCCGTACAAGCAGGTCTCCAGGCAGCCCCCAGGCAGCTTGTCTAGGTTGGCTCCCCTGTGCCCTGAAGTCTGCTCCTTCAGCACTCCTGGACTCCGCTTTCACATTCACTGTCATTTGAACAGCAAATCTTGTTGTAAGGATGGCCTTGGGGGCTATTCTCAGAGGATAGTCTAGACATACATTATTGTGTATAGTCCACCTCTTTTGTATACAAGAGAGAAAGAGTTCAATGAATCTTTTTTCCTAATCCCCATGTAGCATCCTGCCAGGGACCAAACAGGGGAAGGATGGCTGTATACATTTTATATCAGCACTAAGAACATGCAGTGATTACTCCTGTACCTCCACTATCCCACTTGCTTTTGTACCATTCACAAACTCTATGCTCAGTAGCTCCCATTCACTCAGGATGCAACTACCTTGAAAATCCAGTACTGCTTTTTTGTTAACTGTTTATTAGAAAATAATGTTAACTTTTCTTCATCCAAAAATAATAGTAGGCTGAAAGTGCCACATACTTAATCTATGGAGTAAAGTAAAACTAAGAACCCAACCTCTTATGTTTATAAAACACAACAGATAGTATTTTCTACAAAACCATTAACTCCCAGTCACATCTGAGTGTGAGAAATAGTATTTTGTCTGCCTAGTTTACTCGTGAAAGTTTATGTTGATAGACAGAGAGGCTGCCACATACTTCTGCTGAGCTGTTGCAGAGCTGCTGTGCATTATAAAACAATTGTCATGTTTTGTGAAGAGATGTCTACATTTTCAAGGCACAGGAAGAGTTGTCTAAGGTGTGTTTTTAAAATGGCTAAGGATTAGAAAGAACTTTATGAGAAAATACTTTTTATAAATACATCTTTGAGGTTAAAAATATAATATAGATGTAAATAATTGTCACCAGTATGGTAAAGACAGCCATAAATTATCAGTACAATAACTGAAACACTGGAAGAGTAAGAATTCTAGTTACCAAGAAATTTGAGTAAAAATGAACAGATTTTAAAGTAATAGATTATATGTACATTTGGTTTTATCAAAAACCTATAGACAATTCTGCAATAGCAAACTTTCTTCTTCTTTATTTGTAGGATTCTGTAAAATATTGTTTGAATCAAGTTATATAATCTTTAATTATCCTTTCAAAGATAATTTTTTCAGCTGGAACAGTTTTAGGTCCTTCTGTCATCACTACTTGATATACAATCCTTCATGGTATGTCAATGTGAAGACAATATGGGCTAGACAACACAAATTTTGCTCTGAAGAGATATTAATACATTCTGCAATGTATCTCTGAGTAATTGGCACACATATATCTGTGCTCTTCATTTAGAAAAGGTCTGCTAAAAAAGACCTTAACTATTCCTCTTGAGCCAAGCCTACAATTATTCTTTAACTGTGAAACCTACTTTGGAAAACACCAGGTTAATGAAAAGGAGTGATATCAAGTTGGCAAAGCACATAATGTTCATACCTACCCAATCTGAGCATAAGAAAAAATAAGTACAAAATCAATGATCAAAGGTGAATGAGTTGCTTCAGAAAACATCTCCATTTCCTGATCCTGCATTCACCAAATTAAGTAGCTTGGTAAGAGTTGGAGTTTTGTTCTTGTATTTAAGGGCTTCTAACTTCTCAAATATAAAAGACTCCCAACACACAGTAATGAATTACCCCAAGGTGAAAAAGTACTA
Source organism: Phalacrocorax aristotelis (assembly GCF_949628215.1). Taxonomy (NCBI): domain Eukaryota; kingdom Metazoa; phylum Chordata; class Aves; order Suliformes; family Phalacrocoracidae; genus Phalacrocorax; species Phalacrocorax aristotelis. Next base: position 64,154,196 of record NC_134311.1, read on the forward strand.
CACGTGCAATCTATAAATACTGAAGATATATGGCTAAGAGGTACTAAATAGTAAGTGCTCAGTTTTACTTTCAGATGCCTGCTTGAGTCTGCAATGTTAGTGTCTAGGAAAAACAACCAATTCAAGCTTTATAGTAATTCTCATCTGAGCAGTTACAGTATCGGAGAAGGACCTGTGAAATTTGAATCCTTATGGCTCCGTTTGGGACCTTCGTCTGTTCAGCTGCCATCTGACAACACAGAAATTCCCAAAGCATCTGAGATTTTGCCATGAAAATCTTCTACTCAGCTCAGGTACTTCTGGGAATGTGTGCAACAATTTGATTTGAGCTGAGATAGGCATCCACCCATCTATTTACTGTGTTCTCAAACTCAGTCCAGAAATTGATCTAGAACAAGTTTATTGGAACAATCATCACAGAAAGCAGAAAGGAGACAATTTCTGCTTTTGTCCACTGCATTATTTCAGAGGTAAATGACCAGCTTCTTTTCTCTTCCATTGACTGATTTGCTTGTGGGTTTTGAAGTCAGTTATTGTCCTTGAAGCTTCAAAACTGAGCTATAAGATACTCTGAGTTGGGGCCTGTTTCTGTACATCTGCTTTATCCGATACACATTCTGAGACAGATCTCTTAATCTCTCCCATGTTAAATGTTTCACTTCATAGAAAATCCTGTACTATTTAACACCTTTCTCTGGGTCCCCTGTATACATGCCCAGGTACAAGGAATAGATATTATTATGATTTCTTTGGGCTGCTGGATGTTTAATTGTTTTATACAGATTGACTGGGGGGCAGCAGGAGCAGACTTTATACACCTGATAGTCTTCTGGATACTATTTTCTTATGGTAAGTACCTCCAATATAAAAAATGAAAGACACAAACACCTGAATTTGAAATTTAATGGTGGATATCTTCTCTTTGATATTTTGGGGAGGGGGGGGGAAACCCTCCAAGAAAATATAAAAAATAAATTTCACTGGCTTGGCTTAGTCAGCTCACTTCAGATTGGGGAGTTCATCTGTCCCCCATGCACTTTTCTGCTGTGTGGACAATTAGCAAAAACAGAGAGTCATGTGGCATCCTCAGAGCAGAAAGGTGGTCTGAGAGTTTCTCTGCAACTGCTTCAGATCTCCCATAAAACCAGCCTCCTCCAGGCCCTAAAAACTCCAGCAGTAACTGCTTCCTCCTCTGCATCTACTATTTTTTTTTCCTAGTGGCTCTTCTCACTCATGGAAGAAATTTAGAAATCCAGGGTTTCACAACCCTCAGCTGTATCTCAAGCCGCTGGGACCACATGGTACCCTCATACCCTGTGATGAGTGCCGCAGAGTTAAATAGGTCTGCTGTATTATTTGATTCATTATACTTCGATTCAGTGGGGTTTGAGCAAGTGCTTACCACAAGCTGTGCCTTGTATTGAAAAAACAAATACCTCATAATTACATATTCACATAAATAGACAACTTACAAACAATGATGAAACCAGAAGCAATAGCCACCTGTTATTATTACTATTGAAGGTATCATAGGGCAGATTAGATACTGTCTTGGAAAATTCAGAGGTCTATTTGATAGGCTATGAATGTGCATAGGCTACTGTAATACAAAGTAGGAAAAATATTAAGATCTTAGGAGAATGAAAACCTCTGAAAGTGTTTCTTTCAGTGACTAAAAATGAACTTGGATTTCTATTTTAAATTAAAGTTCCATCTTTGCCACTTTAGATCCTAATTGTAGGTGTGATGAGCATGAGCTTTGGTGCAATTTCTTTTCTTTTTCTTTTGATGATTTTCTTCACAGACATGCATGTTGTTAATACAATGCATTGCAATGTAATGTAATCATGTTATTTTAAGGCTACCTGCAAGGTAAAATTTACAAAACTACTTGTTAGGTAAATTGATAATAAAACCCTTTTAAAAGTCTGCAATTATACAAAAAAGTGTAACAATGCAAACCAGGCTAAACAAGTAACAATAATAAACCAGAAGCTAGGGCAGTATCTGCATTTAAATTAAGCTGCCATACCTCCTTTAGACTAATACTGAATTAAAACTAGATTACATATATTTCTGTCTACTGTACTGATCCAATCTGAAATTTCATTGGTACTGATCCTGTAGTGTAGTTTCACTGAAAGCAGAGCTGTACCCAACAACATCAAATGAAGTTAAGGTCTATCATGTCTGTGACTACCTTAATACACAAAATATGAGTTTTTATTATGTTTGATAATGTAAATATTACATGATTTTATAATTTTGTATCAAATTCTTGTACAAATTATCTTCTGCTGTTTAGCTAACTTAAATACATTTAAGGCTCTACCATTTGGTTAGATAGTATTTGCACACTTCTCATTTAGCTTGACTTAATCGTTCCCATAGTCATATCATGAACCTGTTAAGAACTCAGTTTCCCAAGCTGAACCAAAGGGCTTACAATGACATTAAAATATTTGATTTTGAATAGACAAAAAAAATATTTCTTAAATTAAGGGATCATTTTCAATCCTGGGGGAGTTTCTTTTTGAAACTTATATGAGAAGGAGAAAAAAATGTTAATTGAATCTTCTCATTTACACCTTCCATATGTTTTCATTCCAGCTGCATCTGCTTAGATACTTGAGAAGCAGGTCAAGCTAACACTTAATGGGTCTCAGCTGATTATTGTAGTAATTTAATAAAATTGCTACAAGTAGGAAGTAGAACTGGAAAGAGAGCTTACACTTTTACATTAAATAGAGGTGTTTTAAAGCTATTTTTCTTTGTTTTCAGCTTGTTAGAATAAGTTGGGGGAAAAGATACATAATTTTCTTCCTTAGAGAATTTAGTCTATTTTTTTGACATATGTAGTACTTTGGCCACCTATTTGACTACAGTTAAATAGTATTTCTTATTGAGATTTTGCTATTTTGTATATTGGGTTTTTTTCGCAATAAATACTATGCCTAATTTCATCTGTTTTCTTCCAGAGCTGAGAGTTTATTGTCTTTTTTTTTTCTTTTCTAATTCTGTAAATTAACATATTTTTACCTTTTAAATACACTCTTTCAGACTGCAGGGTCTATCTGAAGATATATGACAGATCAGATTTTTTTCTTTTATGGTTTTTAACATCTACCTTTTGAAAACTAACCTTCTTTTCAATGCTTTGATTTGACGTTGTAACTGCAGTACCTTAATGTTGTAAGGGAAACATATTGTTTAGGCCTTGTAAAGGTTATTTCTTCCCTTCTAAATCATCCTTTTTTAAAAAATGTGCTTCTGCTATGACGATAAGCGTTGTGCTTTGACTCCCCTGCATTATATTGCTAGAAAGAAAATTATAGTTTCCTAAGGAAGAAAATTCACTGGTAAGATTTACCTTATCCAACTTCATTCGTCTAACGGTTTTGTTGATGCTCCCTTTAGCAGATGGTGAGAGACAGACATCATTAAAAAGTAACTCATTCCATCTATGATAGATACTAATCACAGAATAAAATATCTAGATATGCATGTGTATGTAATTATAACTAATATACCAGCTAAGTCAGCCTGGAGTATTAACATTTTTATATCCTGTGAGAACTTCTAAAAGCAAAATTATGTCTGTCCAACATGAAGATGGCATTTGTGAATGTGCTGAAGGTCTGCTGCCTAACTCTTTTTCCCTATGATGATATCTGTGTTGATTAAAAGTTTGCTACCCTTGATGGAAGGAATTTTGCTCCACAAAGCAATGGAGTACTCTTACAGAATGTCCAGCCTGTAAGTCTGTGTAACAGAAGGAGGGAAAATTGTAGGAGAGTCAGAGGCCATAAAGAAGTCAAAAGAGGAGTGTTGACTGTGAGGTAAGTGTTAGCAGGTGCATGCACAGTGAAAATTAATGATGGCTGTTCTGAGCACATTTAGCAAATTAGGCATGTAGGTGTGAAAAGATGGAAATGTGTGTATGTCTTGATGGCATAGTCAAAGTAGAGATGCGGGACAGGGGCATGCTTTGTCTGTTGGGGCTCAGAGGTTTATAAATTGAAGGAGTCCACAATGAATCAAGGTAGGGAATTAAGTTAAAAGAAAATTAGTAAACTAGCCACTTTAACATATTTTCTGTCAAAAATTGGTAATATGAAAAAAGTGGTGGTGAAGTCTTAAAGATCAAGGTTGATGTCAAGATTACAGGGAGTAGGCAGATGAGGCAGAGGTGATAAAATGGCAAATGAGGATTCTTTTCTTGCCCTTATGTTGCAGACATTTAGCTGAATGGTTTGGAAGTCACAGGCTCTGCCTAAGATAGAACAAGGGAAATGTTGTCAAATCATTAAAAATGTCAAATGAGATGGAGTGTTGAGTATCACTGGTGTTAGAGTAGAAGCTAAGGTTAACAGTACAGTGTAGAAAACATGAGTAAGGAGGAACACAAGAGAGCTGAGTGTCAAGGAATCAATGTGTAAAAATTCTCTTCCTTTTCTACCTAACTTTTTCTTTAAAACCAAGTTCTCTAACTTCACCCGGCAATATCATCTATATCTAACCCTGTTCTGAGAACTCATCTTTTAATTGCCTGTACTGAAACATTCCTAATTATTCTGTAAGTGTTTTAGGCAGATGCTTTTCTAAACATATGCATTTCTAAATTTCTTTGCATCAGTATGATATTTAGTTCATAGTACATAATTTGTTACAATTACACATAATGTAAATCTGTAGAAAAGAGTTAGAGACTGCCTCAATATAAAGGATCAAAATGATGAATGGAGTACCAATCAAATCATGCTTTATGGGGGGGTGGGAAAAGGTTTTGAAAATATTTGTGGTTTTGTTTCAGAAAGATTTTGAAAGCTAGTAACTGAACTATTGAACCAGCACAAACCCGAAAATTTAAATGAGGACATAGTCTAGTCACAGCTCAGATTCTGGGTGTTCTTAATGTTATTTATATAAAAGAAAATAACATTCCTTCAGAATGTCAAAACTTCTATGAAAGTGAAACTAGGACATCATTTAAATGCTTCTGTTGTCTGATACTGTGCAGGCTACCTCCTTGCACAGGGAGGCAAGTGAGTCTGGAAGGGAAGCTAGAGAGAAAGTACATGAGGGTATACTTAGTGATGGGTATATGGGAAGAAAAGACAAAGAAAAAAATTATATATATATATATTAAAAAAAAAGAGTAGAAATAGAAGTCAGGGGTTATTCTTTCTGACTACTAACAACTTCCTCCTTTGCCATGTCTCTGCCTTGTTTAGATTCCCATGAGGAGATACGCCAGCCTTGAGCTTTTACATAAATGCTGCAGAGCGCCTGTCTTTTTACATAGATGATACTTTGCTCCTGCTTATTGAACCATAGTCTTTGTCTGACTGACAGAGAAGTAGGAGAGGACTGACAAGGCTTAGCAGAAGAGTCCTGCTGCAGCACTCCTGACGTTATTTGTGTTAAGGTCACTCTTAGAAACCTCCATTGTTCTTCTTCTCGGCAGATACATCAATGCTGAATGCAGAAAAATACCTCTTAAACTAGCTGCCCCTTTTGCTTTTCGTCCTTTGAAACCACCTTTATTAAAAGGTGCTGCAGAAGAGGGAAAAACTAAAAGGTTAAATTAATTCATTGTGGACTTCCGAGATTCACAGATTCAATGTCTGGTTTACGTATTTAATATTCAGCTATAGTCATATATCTGAATATAGATGTTCATTACACAGAGTAGGAGTCACAAAGATAATCTTTTTGACTGTAAAAAAACATGCTACCAATAAAGAATTCCATCAATATCTAGCAGAAACCCTGAAATAATCTTCTCATTATTTTCAAATGTTGTAATCCATTCATACACCCTCTTTCAAGTGGTCTTTGATATCAGAAAAAGCTAAATGCATCTTTTGTCCCTGATAACAATAATCAGAGCTATCAACATTTTGAAACCGATACAGTTAACTTCCTACTAAGGATCAGCCTCTCACACCTTCAAAACAAACACAGAATGTGATTATTAACATGATCCTACATCACAGGCAGAAATTGTTGATAACAGCTTTTATAATCAGAATATACCCAGTAGAGTTTTGACATCTAGTTGAAAGAAGAGAAAACCAGCTGTTCCAGAATTGACATTGTAGAATCAGTGCAGATTATATTTATTTATATATTATAAACTTATATACATATTTCTTAAGAAATATGTATTTTTATGGCTGATCTCTGTCTCAGAATTCCATGCACAAGTACCAGAGCAACATGGAATAGCTATTTCTATGACAATTTCTGTTATTAATAAGGCTGGTCTTTACTTCCCTGTTGCTCATTTTCATTTGCTACAGTTAAGAGCATGATCTTTCATTTTGATGGTTTACAATATCATGTCAAGATATTCTAATTAATACCAGAATTTCAGCAAGGTTTTTATGTGAAAACTAAGGGTTATATACATCTGCATTTACCATGAAAAGGCTTAATTTTCTGCTTTCTCTTTCAGCTGCAGAAAGAGGTGTCTGAGAGGTACAAAATATCATGATCACTTTTCTGTTTCTTTTGTGTCTCACCTGCGGTGGTGAAGGGGAGAAGGTTATGCTCCTTCACTGTGCCAAGCAGGAACGAGACTTCTGAGAATGTTCTGGGAGGGTTCCAAGTTTCCTCCCTCATCCCTTTCAGCCTTTTTTTTGGTTTTTTTTTTTTCACTGCAGGGTCTCACCCTCTCATTCCTAACAGTTGTATTTCAAAGCAGTCAGTGGGAATTTTCTCAAGGCATGTATTAGCCTTGGCTGGAACCTTGCCAGCAAATAATCCACTCTCTCCTTGGGACGTTGTATTGTTGCTGCTTTTATTATTCACATTATTGCAGCACTTTACTGTGCTAGGTGTTTACAAGCATGTTAAAATAAATAATTAAATAAATAAATCAAAAGGTACTACCTCTCCTTATATCATTCCCCTGTGCCCAGCTGTTCTGCTTTCCATAGTGCCTCAAATGCTCTCATGCAGGGCCTGCAGAGACATCTGATGTGACAGCACAAGAAAGTATAGGTGTATTGTGAGTCGTCTTCTGAAGGTGCAAGTGCTGCCCAGAAACACTGAGGTAAAAAGGGGTTTGAAACAAAGCCAGAAAATTCTTGCTCATCTACCTTACGATGCACAGCATAAACTCACAATTTATTTTCACTAGCTTCCTGAATGATTTTTCTGGGATTTTTTCTCTGTTACTCTTCATGATAAAAATATAGTAGGAATTTAAAGACAGGACATTGTGAATAATTTACCATTTCAGTTTCGTTAGTGTTCTTTGCCACTGCATTAATTTATAACGTGGCTGTAATGTTTAACTTCAAATGGATCTGATAAAAATATGTGAAGGGAAAAAGCATTTGCAGAGACATGGGCTTGAAACAAGCTCCAGATAAACTCATCCTGAAAATGTGTCTTAAATCCTGTTCCAAATGTTATATTTGGTAGCTTGCTCGGTGTGCCATCCCACAGATCCTGCTTATCCCACTGCTGCGACATAAATACTGGAGAAAGCTGCCAGGACAAGCACATACTTCTGTAATTTGTGGGGAAGGTCAGATCACAGCAGCAAAATTGCTGTGAAGGCTGCTCCTCAAGGTAGGCACTAGCCAGCCAAATATTTAGGTGCATGCTTAATATTATAGGTGTCCTTAAACTTAACTTCATTCACTGAAGCGCTTACAGGCTGACTGACAGTGGAGCACGTTTATCTTTCTTTGACATGAAGTATCACTACAATTGGGCTGTGGTCCCATTCTTACATGGTTGGAATTTTTAGGACAGAAGCAGCTGAAAAAAAAACCAGGCAACCTTAACTGGTCTGAACTACACTCTGATCCTGAAATCCTGTAAATATTTACATTGCTTATATAACTGTGTATGGACATGCTGAAGAAGTCATTTAAAATTACAAATGATTTAGGGAAAAATAAGATCATATTAGTTGACAGACTGAGAAAAATTTGTAGAGCAATCCTACTTCCAAAAATGCATTGGCTGTATGATAGGAATAACTGCCCACACTGGATGATCTGAGTCTGCTGGTGAGTAGAAGGATTTTTAAATAAATCTTTGCTAGTTATAGGTGGTTTTCATGTTATACTCAGATATTCATAAGGTGATTGAATAATGTGTATGTATATTACTACAGTTAAGTTTTAAGAAATAGAACTAATTCATCCTTACTGTTTTTCTCAATTTCCTCTTAATTTGGCATTTTTTGAGCATCCTGTGCCTTATGAATATCAAACACCTGCAACACTGTTAACTGGTAAACTGAATGTAGTGATATGATGCTATACATATATTGTTTTCCAAAATCAAATGAACTCTCCCTGCCACACAACCCTTTCATTCATCTTGCAATAAAATTGTATTATTTCTGTCATAAATTCTTATTAATACTATTATGAACTGACTGTATGCTTCCAAGCGAAGCAGAGATAGATTGCATCATGACCCCAAGCCATTACTGTACGCACTCCTCCAGTACACAGTCCTGTTGACAGAGCTTGCCATTTTACGGGACTGGGCTGCTGCTGCTGAAGACTTGATACCCTTAACACAGCAGAAATCCTTCCTTACCCTTTGGTTCATGTGGGTGCAGCTGTCAATGCTCCAAGAAGATCTGCTAGGCCTTAATATGGTCAGAAAATGACACATTTACCTATTTGTCTCTTGCTTTAACATGATGTGATAACAGTCCTGCTCTACTGCTTGGGATTTATCATTATTTGAGGAAACTGATTTTACTTTACTGTGAGTTTCACAGAGCAAAAAGAAGCTCTTCCTATACCTTTGTTTTTAACATAAATAAACATGAATAAAGGAAAATTCCTTGAAACCCAAAATAAGGCAGGCCTGTAGTGTTACCAAGGTTCTTTGAAGACTGTTCTGGTATCATGTCTTTGCATTGAACCAAAGCATGTAGCTGCAGCAATGGTAATTTCTGTGGCTGAGAGCTAGATTGAGGTGATTCCTGGGGTCAGGGATACAAAGAAAGAGCAGAGAGCCCCACCAGGAGCTGTCATGTCTGCTGAGAGAGGCTGACGCAGCTTGGACATTGCCAGGAGCAACCATGGGAGATTTAAGTAGCCTGAGGGACCTCTACAGAGTGACCAGGTGAGTTGCAAACAACGTGCAAGCAGGGATCAAGAGGGTGCACAGAGAGGCCACTGCAGTTTGTACACAAGGATGCATGAGAAGGGCCATGCATGCTGCTTGTAGGCCCACAGCCCAGGGAAGTGCTCTACGTTTCTGCCAGGATGGTGGCCGCTTGCCTCAGAGTTAAAATCAATGTTTCGGCAGAGAAATCCCCTGACTTATCTGATGCTTCCACCCAGGCAGAACTGGTAAGGAAGGAGACATCACTACAGAGGGTAGGTTGTAATGAGTGCTGTGGTGGTTTAGCCGGCAGCTCAGCCCCACACAGCCGCTCGCTCACTCCCCCACCGGTGGGATGGGGGAAGAGAATCAGAAGGGTAACGCTCGTGGGTTGGGATAAGAACAATTTAATAATTAAAATTAAAAGAACCAACAGTAGAAATGCAATGTAAAGGAGAACAACGAGAGGCGCAAAGCCCCGGGGGAGGGGGAAGGGAGAGGAGAGGGGGAACGAACCGCCGGAACAAACCGCGCGCGCCGCAGCCGCTCACCGCCCGCCGCCGCGCTGCTCCCGCGCTGCCACTGCCCCCCCTCAATATATTGGTCATGGTGTCACGTGGTACGGAATGAACCTGCCATTGGCCAGTCGGGGTCAGCCGCCCCCACCATGGCCCTGCCCCTCCCAGCCCCCCCGCCACGCGGCAGAGCGCGGGAAGCTGGAAAGGCAGCCGACCCCCACAGTGAGGAGAATTAACCCCTTCTCAGCCAAAACCAGCACAAGTGCCCAGACCCTTCTCCTGGAGAAAAGGCAAGTTCCTGCAAATGGTGTGCACAGGTTGATGACGTGTTTTGTGAGGTGAATGAGTTGCAGGAAAGAGTTAAAAGGCTGTGCAGTATTAGGTGGGCTGAGACAGAGATAGAGAAGTATTTTCAGAACCATGCTCCTGTGGCAGACACCACAGAGAATGGCGCACCTTGGACCCTGGTGACCCACAAAACTAGGACTCTGCTTCACTTCCGACCCTCCAGCGTCACAACCAAAAACACATATGAAGATTTAACAGCTGTATACACCCATGAGCAAGGTCTGCAAGGAGCAACTGTACCAGCAGAATACTGCAGAAAGAAATTACCTGTGTTTGTAGTGGGTGACTGTCTGTTGAGGGTCACTGAGGTGCCTATCTGCTAGCCTGATGGGGAGTCATGAGAGGTACGCTGCCATCCAGGAGCTAAGGTCCAAGATGTTGCCGAGAGGGTGCCACAACTTGTCAAGAGCACAGACTACTATCCATTACTACTCTTTCATGTGGGCATGAATGACACCACAAGCCAGAACCTGGGCAGAATCAGGGAACTGTTTTCCATATCCTGGAAAGAAAGCCCTAGGGATGCAATTGAAAACTGCTGGTGCCCATGTTACCTTTTCTTCCACTTTACCAGTCAGAGGAAAGGGTGCAGCCAGAAATAGATGTAAAATACAAATCAGCTTGTAGCTGGTGCTGTCATGAGGGTTTTGGCTTTTATGGCAATGTGTCATTCTTCAATTACTACAGCCTATTGTGGAGGGATAGGATCCACCTGTCTAGAAGAGGCAAGGGAATCTTTGGCAGCAGTCTGGCAAACGCGGTGAGGAGGCCTTTAAACTGAAGAACTTGGGAGGTGAGGTCCAAAGTGGCAATACCTAGGCCATTACAATCAACTGGGCAATTAGCCAGGCCGACAAGAGTGGTGACAAAGGTTCCTCAGCTGCCTCCCAAGATGAGAACCAGAAGACCAACCACCTTAAGTATATGTATACCAATCCATGCAGCCTGGGGAACAAACAGTAGGAACTGGAACTCCGCACCGAGTCGGAAAGTTATGATATAATAGGAACAACTTATACATGGTGGGACAGCTCACGTGGCTGCATGATCATGATGGATGTCTATAGGCTGTTTTGTAAAGACAAGCAGGGAAGAAGACAGGGAAGAGTCCTGCTCTGCGTTAAGGAGAACCATGAACGTATGAAAGTCAGCTACAGCGATTGTGGAAGCCCTATTGAATGCCTCTGGATCAAGATCAGAGGGGTCATGTCCAAGCGGGATCTTATAGTAGGCATCTGCTACAGACCTCCAAACAGGACAGTAAGACCAACAAAGCAATATTTGGGTCACTTAAGCAAGCTTCTTGTCAACAGAACCTGGTTCTTACTGGTGACTTCAGCTACCCAGGCATTTGTTGGAAGAACAGTACAACAGCTCACATGTCATCCATCAAGTTCCTGAAATGTTGTGTAGATGACTGCTTCTCATACAAATATTAGATGTGTCAACCAGGAACGAGACACTTCTGGACTTGCTACTCACAAACCAAGAAAACCTGCATTGTAATATTTTGGCTAATGACAACTGGCTGCAGTGATCACAGTATTGTGGAGTTTGGGATCCTGTTGAGCAAGCTGAATGTTAGTACTAAGGGAAATGTTTTAGATTATAGAACAGCAAACTTCAGCTTACTCAGAGCCCAGTTGGGAGAGATTCCAAGGAAAGCCTCCACGAAAGATAAAGGAGCTAGTGAGTGCTGGGAGTTTTTCAAGAACCCTCTCCTAGAAGTACAAAACCAGTTCATCCCCTTTAAATGTAAGAGAAGTAGGCAGAGCAAAAGGCCCCCTTGGCTCAACTGGAAGCTTCTAAGTCTGCTCAAAACCAAAACAGAAGCATACCAGAGGTGGAAAAGCAGATGAATACCCATTGAGAACTACAAGGGCGTTGCCAGGGCATGCAGAGATGCAATTAGAAAAGCAAAAGCTCAGCTTGAATTGAAATTGGCCAGAGATGTCAAAAACTACAGGGGTACTTCAGGTACATAAACCAGAAGCAGAAACAGAAGGAAAATATTGGCCTTCTCTTAAACATTGTTGGTGAATCAGTCACCAACAATGCTGAAAAGGCAGAGGTTCTCAACACTTTCTTCACCTCTGCCTTTATCAGCACTGTTGGCCCCAAGCCTTGGGAACAAAAATCCAGGTTCATGCAAACACAGGACCACCATCACTGAAGAAACAGTTGGTATGTAAACTATTACAGGAACTTGACCCCTACTGATTGATGGCCTCTGACAATATCCACCCGAGGGTTGTAAGAGCTGGCTGATGCAGTTGCAAAGCCACTCTCCATAATCTTTGAGATGTCATGGAGATCATGGACATCCCAGAAGACTGGAAGGACACTAATGTCATCCATCTGCAAGAAGGGCTTAAAGGAGGATCCAGGAAATTATGGACCCACCCTATGGAAAGAATACTTCTGGGGGCTATCAAAAGTCAAATGAAGCACATGATTGGGAAAAGCCAGCACAGATCCACCAAGGACAAATCATGCTTGACAAACCTGATCGCCTTCTACAACAAAGTAACTTGCTCAGCTAATGTGGGGCAAGCAGTGGACATCATCTACCTGGATTTCCCCAAGATTTTTATACAGTTTCCCACAGCTTCCTCCTGGAGAAACTGATGTATTATGGTCTAGACAAGTAGCCTGTGTGGTGGCTGAGGATCTGGCTGACAATCCACACACAGGCAGCGGTGGTAAATAGCTCCTTTTCAAACCGGCAACCTGTCACAAGTGGGGTCCCCCAGGGATCGATATTGGGCGCAATGCTGTTTAATACCTCCATAGTGATATGGATGATGGGATCAAGTGTACCCTGAAGAAGCTTGTTGATGACACCAAACTGAGTGGGGAAGTGGGCACTTCAAAAGGGAGAGCCATGCTGCAGGAAGATTTGGATAGGCTGGAAGAGTGAGCTAACAAGAACCTTACGAAGCTCAACAAAGGCAAATGTAAGGTGTTGCCCCTCGGAAAACATAATCCAGAAGTGCAGCGCAGGCTGGGATCTACCCAGCTGGGGACCAGCTCTGTGGAAAGAGATGTGGGGGTCCTGGTGGAGAATAAGTTCAGTCTAAGTGATCAGTGTGCTGCTGTGGCAAAGGTGGTCTACAGGAATCTGGGTTGCATCAACAAGTAGAGAAAAGGAAGTCATTATCCCACTCTGCTCAGCCCTTGTCAGGTTACACCTGGAATACAGCATTCAGTTTTAGTGCCCGCTATGCAAAAAAGAAGCGGACAGGCTGGAAGGGGTCCAGAGAAGGGCCACCAACATGATCAAAGGACTGGGAAGCCTGCCATATGAGAAAAGGCTGAGAGAACTGGGTTTGTTCAGCCTTGAGAAAAGAAGGCTTAGGGAAGACCTTATCGCCATATTCCAGTATTTAAAGGGTGGCTACAAAGAAGATGGAGACTCCCTTTTTACAAGGAGTCACATGGAAAAGACAAGGAGTATTGGGTACAAGTTACTCCTGGAAAGATTCCAATTAGACACAAAAGGAAAATTTGTTGCAATGAGAACAATCAACCATTGGAATAATCTCCCCAGGGAAGTGGTAGACCCCCCAATACTGGACACTTAAGATTCATCTGGACAGGGTGCTGGGCCATCTGGTCTAGACAGCAATTTTTCCAAGAAAGTTTGGACGAGCTGATCCTTGAGGTCCCTTCCAACCTGGTATTCTATGATTCCATGAAGGAAATGCTCAAAGGGAATAATCAGGTAGACAGCATACTTTCAATTTCTGCCCATTAGCAGAAATTTTAGAATGTGCTTTAGAAAAGCACAGTAAGTTATTGAAGATATCTTTGTAAGTAAACATATACACTATAAATTTTATACATTGTTATAGAGACAATATATATACTGCCTAAAATGTTACAGCTGATTCCTTTGTTGGACTGTTTTTCTTTCCGGATACTTTCCATATTAACTAAGCAAATCTGAATGCAAAATCAGATTTATATATTAAATGCAATTTGAAAACACAGCTTTTTTCCACTCATACTTACAATCAGACAAGTACTTATTTACCTCTTCTATTCTGTTCAAAAAGTACTCTTTATTAAAAGGAAACCATTCAGAAAGCATGAAAACTTGTACCTGAGCTCTTGCTTCTCCCTAAAACATTTAACTTTCTGTATAGATGTATATATTTTTTTAAATTTTCCTTGAGTTTTTAACTTCCTGCCTGGCAACTGCTGGCTCCTGAAGTGCTGAGCACAGCACTTGCTGAGAACCAATAAAAAGTCAAAACCTTGATGTCAGGCTCTCTTAGACTTATTTAATCACTATGAGTGGAACAGAAGACAGATTTTGATTAAGACCAGCTAAACCGATCAATAAAGTCCTTGAACTTGCATAAGTCACTACTGGCTACTTTCAATAACAGTGATAGCCTGTACTTAGGAAGAAATATCCTTACATTAGTACTTTTACATACAAGACATACATGTGGACAACCACTGAATATGTATGTATGCTCCTGTAAGAAGGTGCTTTATAACTCAACGCTGTACTGCTGTTGCTGCTGGGAGGTATAACTCTAGCTAATTTATTTTTCATTGAATCTGTGGGAAAGTTGAATTCTAAAATGACACTCGGATAGCTATATATAAACATAAAAGGAGACTAAATGTATAGTGAGCAGAGTGACAACTTGGCAATGTGCAATTTTCACTAATTTCATTCTTGATATACTAGTCCAAGTTCAAAAAGGGAAGAAGGTCAGGGTGTAGGCGCACTACTTCAGGATCCTCTAGATCCGTTGGATATGAGACTTAAACAAACAAGAAATTACTTTCATTGATTAAATGTAGATTGAATTAGTAGGAAAAAATGACAGGCCCTGCTAAGGTTGTGTCCCCTAGTCATTGTTTAACTCAGCATGACAGATTCAATCTGCTCAGCCCAAAGGAAGGCCAAAGATGTCACGGACTCTGCACAATGCTAGAGCCATAGAAGAGCAAAATCGAAAAGTTGCACTTTATCAACTCACAGCCTGGAGCCACTGTTCTCATTTGGGTTGTGTTAGCAGAACAATGAGCTACAGCAGGCACAAGGCCACTCCGCATAATAATTATAGGTATCCCACAGGCAAAGCTCTTGTTGCTTTTAAGACTTGACAGAATGTGTCTTGTAGGCATGACCTAGCAGATGGGTGACTTCTTTTCTTTCATCTTTTCCAAAAAGCCACCTAGGAGAAACATATAAAGAATCCTGATAAGGGATATATTTTCTCATAAAAGGGTAGGTTGATTACTATAAGCTGCTCTTCTTTTTCATTCACCTTAAAAATAATTGCTGGTTACCTTAGTGGAAAGAAGTCAAGTACAGCAACAGAAGCAGGGATAGACCTTTTGCTCTATCCTGCTAATTTGTGTCACCTACTGCACTGCCTTATGTATTGATGGTAGAAAAAATGAAGCAGAAAATTAAGTCTGAAAGGCGTTTTTGTCCTGCTGTCACTTTGTACAACATTTAGTTCAGTTGACATGACACTGTGCCTTTTGTTACATAAAACTGTCACATTGTCCCCTTCTGGTTAGCCACAGTTGCCGGCCAAATCAATAATGTCTGTCAAAACTGTCAAATAATGAAGACAGTCTAAAAATATCTGTTATAATAGATAATATTTTTAATGACCATTAAAAAATACAACAAAATTATGTCACCAACAATATGAGCAAAGAAATGAGCTATACTTAACTATTAGCCCAGACAAACTGAATGATGATATTCACAGATATACTGCCATTACTGGACATTTTCATTATTCCACAACCATTCTTGATGGTTTGGCATGCTATTAGCCTTGGAAGACAGTTTATGACTACTGAGGGACACCTAAAACTTGTTAGCATATATGTTTAGTGTATTTTGTTAGCTGTTAGGTACTATTTCTTTGTTTTATTTCAGTTTCTCCAGGCAAAACATAAAACACAGGTAGCCTTAAAGAACACAGAGGCAAGCCAATGGAAGAATAAGACTGTCTTTTCCACTTTTCCAACCTTTTGTTTGGACAATAGTGTGGTATAGAAGCTTAAGACAAAGGATACTGAGATTTACAAACCAGAGTTAGTTTCTTATGATGGGATTTTCTTTTTACCTTCCATCATTTCAGACTGAAATCCTCCAGATATTTTTTTGTTTATAGTTTCACCCTAGAAGCTCTTGTAAACATGTAATTTATCTAGGGTGTGGAAAAAAGGATTAGTGCCCAAAAGGAGCAGGGTTTGTCCAAAAGATGCTGCAGTGCTGGCCTGTAAGACTGTGCTTCCTGGCTGGATACTGCACAAAAACACATATGCCTACTTTTCCTCCAGTCAGAACAATAAATGTCAGTATGATCCACATATCTTTCCAAACATTGTTTAACAGATATTTTTAAGAGAGTCATTTGGACTTCAGACTTACAAAATTGTGGGTTCTGCAGTTATTTCAGATTAATTCTGGAAGGCCCAGCAGGGAATGCAGGGCTGGTGTATATGTTCTCAATTATGTCTTATTTTGTAGTGAAATATGGATTTGCAAATCTTATGTAATTTTTTCACCTGGACCAAGGTACCTCTTCTTCTGAATTTTATGCCTTCCACATCTTCACAAATGTGATTTCAGGCCCATTCTACCAACTAATCAGTTTTACCTAGTCAGGCAAACTCATGCATGCTTTTTATAGGTACTTTGGCCATGTACAAGTTGAAGGGGAAAGGAAAGATTAGGAAAAAATAACAGCCACCAAATCCAAGACCCAATAACTCTTTCAATCAAATTGATAGCTTTCTATAGGTACTTATCTGTCTATATGTACCAACAATATGAGAATTGCATTTTGTGCTTTTTCAGCTCAGGATTCTTTGCTCTGTAGATTTTGATCTTTATATGTTTCTCCTGCTTGAAATGAAAATATTTAAACACTATCGGGATGGAGACCAGAAAAGACTTAAAGACACTGAATTTTTGGTAGAAAAATTACATTGCAGACTTTCTCTCTGTTTTACGACAATTAATTGTACCTAAGTATTGTACATAAGAAAAATATCTGTAATAACAGTGATGTAGATTGAATATCCTGGGGACTTCAGACATATCCAAGTGATTTAAACAGACTTTTCTGTCTACTGTTCCACTCCCAAGAAAATAAAATTTTAAACAATAGAATGTGGGATTGCTAGCCTCACAGTTTTACATCTGTTTTAAAAATATAGCCTCTGAACACAGAGTTTTTAAAGAAATTACAGGATTTTCTAGCCAGGAACACATGCTTCCAAATATTTTTCTTTATGCACATTTTATTTTCAGCTTGAGTTTGGTTTTTTCTGATCCCAGATACCTATATCTCCTCCAGTAACCTAGTCTAGTGTTTAACCAGTCTCAAGGAGGAATGTTTAAGGGAATTTCTATTGTTGCTCCTCATTCCTCCAGCCTCTTGGGGTTCCTCTGAGCAGCAATCCTGCTGTCCTGAGTACCAAAAACTCCCTTCAGTATGGTGTTATTCACAAACTTCCAGCGGGTGCCTTCACTCCCATCATCTCACTTGAAGATAAAGATGTTAAAAAGTATGGCCCCCTCAGTCCCTAAGTAATGCAAGTTTTAGGCAATTTGGAGGTAGTACTTGAACTGTTTGCCACAATCAAGCTTGACAGCCAAGCTGATTATTAGCCATTAAGGACTCCACCATCCAATTCACGTCTCCTCTATTTAGCCAACAAGATACAATAGGATATTGTGCTAAAAGCCCCGTTACAGACAACAATCACCTTCTGCCCTTGCTCTGAAAGCCAATCATTTCATCATTAGATGGCAGCCAGTTCATTAAACACACTTTGCCTGTTGGTGAATCTGTGCTGTCTGTTCTCAGACACCTTCACTTTCACTTGAATTTTAATGAAATTTCAAGTTAATATGAGGGAAAAGTATTTTGCTGTAATGGTAGTCAAACACTGTAATAGGCTTTCAGATTGGTGGTGAAGACTTAATCTTTGGTAATATTCAAAATTCAGCTACATGTGGCCATGAGCAAACCTGATTCAACTGGCGCTGCTTCTGAGATGGTGTCTGCCTTGGTCTCTGCATAGGCATATGTCAAATGGAATGTTGACCTGGGCAGACCTCGACAAATCGCATTGAGACTGGCACAATAATAATATTTAGATACTCTTTCCTTCCTTTTTGAAGTTCTGCTTCTCTGGCCTTGTATAACTACACCTTATTTACATAGGCGCTGTTTGATCCTCCACTCCTGTGGCAAGTACATCCTTCTCCAAGTTTCCCCACTAGGCATGAAGACTGGGAGGCTGGGGAGCAGATCTTGCTGTTAAGGACTGAGGTACCCTTGTATCTCAGAGTTCTCCATTTTCTTCTCATGACCAGCCTGCAGCAGATGCTTACCACAATATCCTTTGGCTTTGACTCCAGCTGACAGGAGTGTCCATTCTGTAACACAGTTCCAAGCACTTAAGCTCTTGTTTGGGCTACAACTCCACCTGTCTTCCCATGTCTGCATCCTCCAGGTTTTAGTTCATATCTGTCATTGCAGCACTCTCATGCAAGCTATTCCCGAGGCTGGCAAATCTATCATCATGAGTGTTGTGCTATATGGTGGTAGTAGAGCTTATTCATAAATTAAAATGGCCAAGGGAGACGCTAGTCAAGAAATAATAGCTTATTCAGGTGGTAAATCGATGCTAACAAATCAGAAATTTTGTCTGTAACATAATTTTTTTTAATTATTATTTTGGACAAGGTGTATCTAAGGAGATGGTATTTTAACTCTTGGAAACATCTATAATCTTACCAAAGACATAATAAATCAACTCAATAGGTATGTCCTTTAAAATTGACTTTATGGTTTATTTTATACTTTTCTGAAAGAACTTCCTATTGGCCAGTTATAAATTACTCTTTCAGTCAGATACATAACATAAACTGAAGACTGGAACAGGAACCTGTTGTGGACTTTAATGTAAGCAAACCGATTCATATATATTGACGGCTTTCTAAATGATGAATCAGAAATAAACTGATTATGAATATCTTTCTTAGAAATTATTTCCTTAACTGTTGGTTGTGGTTTTGTGAACAGACTGTTTTCTTCAAAATTAAAAAAAAAAATAAATGCAAGCTAAAACTAAATTTTTGTGATCAGCAATCTGTAGAGCTCAATGTCTTGAATGGTGATCTTTTATGACATTAACTAAATGCAATGAAGAGGGTTAGGATCTGACCCCTAGAGAGACAAACCACATGCTGTGGAAATTTGAATAGGATATGTGGCCAAAAGATCTATGACTTTTGCACAAGGTGCTATTGAAGAGTTGGATTGTCTCTAGGACTGACACAGCTGCGATCAGGAGTGGGAAGGAATAATGTTTCCCACTTGCCCACCCCTTAAGTGCATTGTGACTCTGGAAAGCAGTGAAGAATTAACCAAAGACTTAATGAACAATATTCTTCTCCCAGCAGCAGATGGATATGGAACATGTGAATAGCTCTACATAACAAGCAGGGTTCTGCAGGTAGAATTCAAGGAATAGTCTACTACCTCCAAAAGGATTTAAACAGTCTTCTCTTTCCTGCATATCTGTCAGACCTGGAGGAGGGTAAAAAAGAAGATTAAAATAAAAAAGCTCTGAAGACTGAATTATGTTTCCATTTTGAATGACAATAATCTTTGTCCTTTCTTCTCTCCTCAAAAATCTTCATAAATGGACATTGGAAAATTATTATTTTTTACTTACTAGCTGAACTACAGCCTTTTAAGTTCACATTTAGTTCCCCAGTAGATTATTTAGTTATTATTATAGCTTAAAACTGTTATTTTTAAGCCTTGAAGTCCATATAGGTAAGTGGTAATAGGAATCGCTACAGACTACTCCTGAGGTCTAAGACAAGGCTTAATGTCCTTAAAGAAATCAGTGTACAACTGTTTAATGCATTGTTTGAATAGTCTGTACAATTAAAAATATGCTAAATCTTACTGACATTTAAATTCCAGCAAATGGCCAATACGATGCAAATATTCCAAGTAAGAATCTCTTTTCTAGCAATAGACAACTGAAATTGAAATTTTCTGAATTTGAATGTCCATTGAGAGTTTAGTTTTTGGTAAAAAGGTATGCAATTTTTTCACACACGCACACAAAAAATGGTAGTATTTCTTTAGCAGGTTTTATTGAATGACCTTCATATTCCAAAGGAAGAGTTCTAGACTTCTGCACATGATTATATTTCTCATTCCTCACCTTCTAAGATGTGAGAAAGTCACCTTCGGAGACGGCTTTCTTGTTTGTTACCATTCAAGTAGCATTCAAGTAAGGTGTCCATCTTAATATTGTTTTTAATTCTGTTTTGCTCTAACCATGTCACCTTGATACTATTATTCATTACAGTAGATCCTAAAATAGTAAATCTTTATCCCTATAAAAACTAGTAGCTAGTCATGCCTCAAAAAGCTTGGCAAAGCAGGAAAAAGTTTAACTAAAAGAAAATTAGTGTATAATGAGCAGAATCAAGAAATGTGGCAAATGTCATAGAAATCACCTCAGCTTGGGGAAAAGTGGACAGTTTTGAATAACACAGATAAACTAAATGGCATAAAATGGATATGAGGAAAACAACCTTTGAAGGGAAGCGGGGTAGGTATCTAGGATGTAAAAAGGTCAGGGGTAAAGGGAGGCTGGGATACTAATACGATCTTTTTCTTTATTAAAAATTGTGGTGTTCTTGGTGCTTCTGAGTATTTCACATCGGTGGCAGAGACAAAAGGAAGTATTTTTCTTAAATGTTTGATCTGTTCTTCAGCTACAGTAATCTCCCTGACCTCCACAGTGTCAGAGATCCGGAGCTGTCAGGTTCATTCCAAGTGAGGAAGCAGTTCGAAACATCAAGTCACAGCCCATGTCAAATGTTGAACACCAGCAAAAAGCCATTTATGAATCAGTTCAGGCCCAATAATTATGCAGACATTATTTGGCATATAATTATGAATAACAAACATATTCAAGAAAATTGCAATTAGTTCACAGATTTGCACAATTTACAAAGAGAATAAAAATCAAAACTTTTCAGACACTTTTTTCATTTTGAACCATATGACATGCTCAATTTACAGTCTATACAATCTATGTAAAACAAAATCATCAGTTGATCCTCAGATATGTCTTTCTCATATTTTCTATCTTCTTCTTTGGAGGCATTGTTTATCTGTAACATATCAACATTTTATTTCAGAGCTTTCAGTTACAGCGTAATTTAAAACTGGAACTGAGGAGGGAATGGTCACTTTATTCAGTGGGTTTGGGTGGAGAAATGTACTATTTTTGTACATAAGACAAACTATTCAATTAAGATAACATCTGTAACTACAATGAGGATTTTTTGTTTGCCTTTTTGTTTTTTAATAAACCACCTGTTTTTCCATTATAGTCTTCTTTTCACACATGGCCTTAGATATTCAGCATGTAATCCTATTGGGATAACGATTCATCGGTGTACTCTGCCTCTACGAAAGAGATGAAACAAGGCAGTTTGCAGCAACATTGTTTCAGACACAGTTCTAACTTCTTGCCCAGCATAGAATCCCATTCTCTTTATAGGAATATTATATTTTAAAACAGATATATTTTTCAATAATATTCACTTCTTGTAAGAAAAAATACCTCCTTTCCCAAAATTAAAATGACGGTTGTCTTTCTCTTTATTCTGTCATTAGTAAAAAGGTGAGTCAAAATTCTTGACTCATTTGCTATTGTTTAAATAGTCAGGGGAAGCTATAGACTTCAATGTAGAATTGTTTCTGGATTATTGTTTGCATGACTATATAGTTTTTTAATCGGTCCTCTTAAACTTTCATTTGGATTTTAGAGAGAAAATATTTTCCAGAAGATACCCTTTATTTAAAGAGGAGGTATTTTTAGAGCCAAAAGTGGAATGTCCTTTTCCAAACCATTTGGGGGTTAGATTTAATGAAGTTTTAGCTGCCTTACCTGAGGACCAAGTGCAGGGACCAAAATTACATCTCAGAGAACTTCTGTCTATATGTTTCATATCCCAGAGGCCACAGAACATACAGAATATCTTTATTTTGATTGGAAAGGTCCCTACCTCTCAGCAGGTTGGCAGCTATCTCCAGTTTATACCACACAGTAAAACAGACATCAGCATTTCTCTCTCTTTTCCCAGGGAACACTAAGCAGTTTCAGAGTACGCCCACTATGCATTGAATTTCAAGGCAGGTGCTGCTGACTGGGCATCAGTCAATTTGTGGGTGGTGGTAACCGGCTTTGCATCACTTCCGCTCCTCCTTACTTTTCCCTTCACTTATGTTGTGGTTTAGCTGGCAACTCAGCCCTACACTGTCACTCGCTCACTCCCCCACTGGTGGGACAAGGGAGAGAATCAGAAGGGTAACGCTTGTGGGTTGAGATAAGAACAGTTTAATAATTAAAATAAAAAACAGCAACAAAGATGCAATGGAAAGGAAAACAATGAGAGGTGCAAAGCCCCGGGGGGGTGAAGGGGATGAACCCCCGAAACAAACCGCACACGACGCAACAGCTCACCGTCCACCGACCCGATGCTGCGCCACTCCCAAGCCACAACTGCCTCCCTTAATATACTGGTCATAGTGTCACATGGTAGGGAATGAACATCCCATTGGCCAGTCGGGGTCAGCTGTCTTGGCTGTGGCCCCATCCCTCCCAGCCTCCTGCCCACATGGCAGAGCGCAGGAAGCTGGAAAGGTCCCTGACCACTACAGGCACCACAGTGAGGAGAATTAACCCTTCTCAGCTGAAACCAGCACATTCTCCACCCCTTATTCCATACCATTTACACCATGCCCAGGTCCCAGACGATCCAATACAACCTTACCAACAACCACCCCTCTCCTTCCTGTCCTTTAACATAATACACAAAAGTCATTCCCTTAGTTTATGGACCTTCCCTGTAAAATGTCTATTAAAATGTCCATTGAGTTCACCCAGTCCATGACTCTGGGCTCCATCTGTTGTATCAGTCTTTCAGGGTGGGAGAGTGTGGCGTTGGGTTGCTGCATACCGAGTCAGTCATCGTTCCATCACTGCTGCACTTTTCTTCTTTCACAGTTTATCTTCCATGGATTGGGAGGCTTGTACTATGATATCATTGATAGAACATAGAGATAACACACAATACTATATAGCGGTTTGTATTGTGCCATTCAGTTCATTGGCTGTTTTCACCCAAAATCAAATCCCCTTGAGGTACATCGGACTTCTCCATCCTCCCGCATCACCCAACAAGTGCACCCAGGTCCTCCAGCAAAAGCAATCCCACGAATGGGTTTGCCTTTGCCTGAGGCAGGAAGAACCCAGACTGTTTTGCCCAACATATTTTTTGTGTGCACTACAGGGACTCCATCCCCTTCCACAGTATGTAGGATTTCTGACTGGGCAGGGCCAGCTCGGTTGGCAGATCCCTTCGTGTTGACTAACTGCGTGGCTTTTGCTAAATGTGTATCCTGGTGTTTAAATGTCCCACCCACCATTGCTCTCAGTGTTGTCTTTAACAGTTCATTGTATCTTTTGATTTTCCCAGAGGCTGGTGCGTGATAGGGGATGTGATACACCCACTCAATGCCGTGCTCTTTGGCCCAGGTGTCTATGAGGTTATTTCGGAAATGAGTCCCATTGTCTGACTCAATTCTCTCTGGGGTGCCATGTCGCCACAGGACTTGTTTTGCAAGACCCGGGATAGTGTTCTGGGCAGTGGCGTGGGGGACAGAATATGTTTCCAGCCAGCCAGTTGTAGTTTCTACCACTGTAAGCACATGGCGCTTGCCTTGACGGGTCTGTGGGAGTGTGATATAGTCAATTTGCCAGGTCTCCCCATATTTATCTTTCAGCCACCATCCCCCCATACCACAGAGGCTTTACCCGCTTCGCTTGCTTGATTGCAGCGCGTGTTTCACATTCATGGATAACCTGTGCAATAACATCCATGGTCAAGTCCACCCCTCGATCACGAGCCCACCTGTATGTTGCACCTCTCCCTTGATGGCCTGAGGTGTCATGGGCCCACCAAGCTGGAAATAGTTCACCCTTATGTTGCCAGTCCAGACCCACCTCAGCCACTTCAATCTCAGCAACCTGATCCACCTGCTGGTTGTTCTGATGTTCTTCAGTGGCCGGACTCTTGGGGACGTGAGCATCCATATGACGTACCTTTACAACCAGGTTCTCTACCCGGGCAGCAATATCTTGCCACAATGCGCCAGCCCAGATGGGTTTGTCTCTGCGCTGCCAGTTGCTTTGCTTCCACTGCTGCAGCCAGCCCCACAAGGCATTTGCCACCATCCAGGAGTCAGTATAGAGATAGAGCACTGGCCACTTTTCCCATTCAGCGATGTCTAAGGCCAGCTGGATGGCCTTTACCTCTGCATACTGGCTCGATTCACCTTCTCCTTCAGCAGTTCCTGCTACTTGCCATGTAGGACTCCATACAGCAGCCTTCCATCTCCGGTGCTTTCCCACACGGCAACAGGACCCATCAGTGATCAGGGCGTATTGCTTTTCATCTTCTGGCACTTTGTTATAAAGTGGGGCTTCTTCAGCACATGTCACCTCCTCCTCTGGTGATAATCTAAAATCTTTGCCTTCTGGCCAGTCCATGATCACTTCCAAGATTCCTGGGTGACTGGGGTTTCCTACCCGAGCCCGCTGGGTGATCAGCGCAACCCATTTACTCCACGTGGCATCAGTTGCATGGTGTGTAGAGGGGACCTTTCCTTTGAGCATCCAGCCCAGAACCGGCAGTCGGGGTGCCAGGTGCAGCTGTGCTTCAGTACCAACCACTTCTGAAGCAGCTGGAACCCCTTCATATGCTGCCAATATCTCTTTTTCAGTTGGAGTATAGTGGGCTTTGGACCCTCTGTATCCCTGACTCCAAAACCCTAGGGGTCGACCTTGTGTCTCCCCTGGCGCTTTCTGCCAGAGGCTCCAGGTAGGGCCATTCTTCCCAGCCACAGTGTAGAGCACAATTTTACATCTTGTCCTGCCCGGACTGGCCCAAGAGCTACTGCATGAACTATTTCTTGTTTACTTT
Source organism: Phalacrocorax aristotelis (assembly GCF_949628215.1). Taxonomy (NCBI): domain Eukaryota; kingdom Metazoa; phylum Chordata; class Aves; order Suliformes; family Phalacrocoracidae; genus Phalacrocorax; species Phalacrocorax aristotelis. The sequence goes on from NC_134311.1 coordinate 64,179,237, forward strand.
GTTCAAAGGCTTGTCGTTGCTCAGGGCCCCATTTGAAAACATTCTTCTTCTGGGGTCACTTGATAGAGAGGGCTTACAATCAGACTGTAATTTGGAATATGCATTCTCCAAAAACCCACAACGCCCAAGAAAGCTTCTGTTTCCTTTTTGCTAGTTGGTGGAGACATGGCTGCTATTTTGTTGATCACATCCATTGGAATCTGACGACGACCATCTTGCCATTTGATTCCTAAGAACTGGATCTCTTGTGCAGGTCCCTTCACCTTACTTTGTTTTATGGCAAACCCAGCTTTCAGAAGGATTTGGACTATTTTCTCTCCTTTCTCAAAAAGTTCTTCGGCTGTGTTGCCCCACACGATGATGTCATCAACGTATTATAGGTGTTCTGGAGATTCTCCCTGTTCCAGTACAGTCTGGATCAGTCCATGGCAAATGGTAGGACTGTGTTTCCACCCCTGGGGCAGTCGATTCCAGGTGTACTGGACACCCCTCCAAATGAAAGCAAACTGTGGCCTGCACTCTGCGGCCAAAGGGATTGAGAAGAATGCATTAGTGATATCAGTTGTGGCATACCGCTTGGCTGCCTTTGACTCCAGTTCGTATTGAAGTTGTAGCATGTCTGGCACAGCAGCTCTCAACAGTGGAGTGAATTCATTCAGGCCACGATAGTCTACTGTTAGTCTCCACTCTCCATTAGACTTCCGCACTGGCCATATGGGACTGTTAAAGGGTGAGCAGGTCTTACTGATCAGTCCTTGGCTCTCCAGTCAGTGAATGAGTTCATGGATGGGGATCAGAGAGTCTGTTTGTGCGATATTGCCACCAGTGCACTGTTGTGGTGGCGATTGGCACCTGTTGTTCTTTGACCCTCAGCAACCCCACAACAGAAGGGTGCTTTGAGAGGCCAGGCAAGGTAGACAGCTACTTAATTTCTTCTGTCTCCAAGGCTACACAAAAGCCCACTTGTACCCTTTTGTGTCCTTGAAATACCCTCTCCTCAGGTAGTCTATGCCAAGGATGCATGGTGCTTCTGGGCCAGTCACGATGGGGTGCTTCTGCCCATCATTCCTGGTTAGGCTCACTTTGGCCTCCAATACAGTTAGCTCTTGGGAACCCCCTGTCACTCCAGCAATGCTGATGGGTTCTGCCCCTATAAAGTTTGATGGCATTAAGGTGCCCTGTGCGCCAGTGTCCACTAAAGCTTTATAGTCCTGTGGGTCAGATGTGCCAGGCCATCGGATCCACACAGTCCAGTAAGCCCGGTTATCCCTTTCCTCCACTCGGCTGGAGGCAGGGCCCCTCTAGTCCTGATCATGGCAGTCACAACTCACTTCCTGTAAATGTGAATCGAGTCTCTCTATTAAGCTCAGAAATAAAATCAGCGCTTCTACTCTTCTGTCTGGGGACCTGATAACTTGAAACTGGAGCAGCAGCTTTCCTGGAATAGCCTCCCTGAGTGATTGCTCTTCCTTGCTGTTCATGTAACCATGCCTCTAGGGTCGAGGTAGGCTTGCCATCCTACCTCCTCATGTCCTCTCCATGGTCACGCAGGTAGAACCATAGGGTGGCCCATGATGTGTGTCCTCTCCTTTGAGCAAAAGGACACTTATTCCTAACAGCTGAGACACTGCTCTGTCGAGGTGGGGAGTAGGACATATCTTCTTTGAGTTGCTGGACCTCTCAGGATAGTTCCTCCAGAGCAGAGACGAATGAGGAAGAGATATTTGCTTCATAATCCCGGAGTCTATCAATCACCTCTGCCACTGTTGGTGCCTTGTCATGTCTCCAGGACATTACTGACAATGAGTTTGCATTCGAGGATGGTGCACTCCATACAAACTTCCACCACATGGGTCGTGTGCACTTGGCTTCATCTGGATCTTTGAATGACCGTTGATCATCCAGGTCACCATAAATCACTTCAAACACAGCTAATTCCCTTAGATACTGGATGCCTTTCTCCATAGTTTTCCATTTTCCTGGGCGATATGTAACAACTTCTTTAAAGGGATACCTTTCCTTCACTCCGGGCAGGAGTCACCTCCAGAGGCTGAGGGCTTGTGTTCTTTTTCCAATTGTTTTGTCAACGCCCCCTTCCCCAGGAAGAGAACCCAGTTGTTTAGCTTCTTTTCCCTCTAATTCCAGACTACTGGCCCCATTATCCCAGCATCGGAGCAGCCAGGTGACAATGTGCTCACATGAACGAAGGCTATAATCTTTTCGCATATCTCGCAACTCGCTCAGGGACAGGGATCGGGTGGTCTCTATTTCATTTATGACTTCTTCCTCCTCTCCTCATGACGGTCCTGCTTCTTCATCATCCTGTTCTAAATTAGTTGACATCCGCTTCTGGTATTTCTTCTTGTGTATAGGGGTGACTGATACTGGCACGGGTTGATCCTCTGAGTCAGCTCCAGTGCTTGTGGTGAGGGTTTGAGTAGCCACAGTGCTTGTCCTAGGGGTTTGAGTGGCCGCAGTGCCTGTCACTTTGCCTTTCAATCCAGAGACCTTCTCTTCCCCTTCGGAGCACTGAGTACTGTTGAGCAGGGCTCGGTACACATGGGCCAGGCCCCAGCACGTTGCAGTTATCTGTGTCTCTCTGGAGTGCCCAGCATAACAACATACTTTCTCCAAATATTCTACTAGTTTTTCAGGGTTCTTCACTTGTTCAGGGGTAAAGCTCCAAAACACTGGGGGTGCCCACTGCCCTAGGTATTTGCCCATGCTATCCCACACGCCCTGCCACTTGTAATTATCAAGCCTCGGGGCAGATTTCTGGGTGATATTCTTAAGTTGCTTAGTCAAAACCAAAACAACATGCCCAAAAACTAACAATAAGTATATCTTAAATACCAAGGGATGTTCAGAATATAAAAAAGGTTGTTGTAGTAAAGGCAGAGACATCATAGGAAAAAGTTGCAAAGATACCATTCTGTATTTCCTCCATATAAAATCTCTCCGAGGAGGAGGTATAATTGCTAATTGCCTCAACAAGGTGGTATCCAAAGTACAGTAAGGGTTTCAGCAAAAACCCCAAATACCAGATAAAGCTGAAAACGAGTGTTTGTATAACAAATCTCGTAGGCAAAATGTCACTAATCACAGCAGAGCACAGCAGACTAAACAAACCAACACCGATCTTTAACACAAACTGCAAAAACAAGAACATGGTGCTGTGACCAGCAGCTGCTATTACCTCCAGCCCTTGAGCCCCACGTTGGGCACCAGAAAAGACCATTGTGGTTTAGCTGGCAGCTCAGCCCCACACAGTTGCTCATTCACTCCCCCACCGGTGGGATGGGGGAGAGAATCAGAAGGGTAACACTCGTGGGTTGCAATAAGAACAGTTTAATAATTAAAATAAAAAGCAACAACAAAAATGCAATGGAAAGGAAAACAATGAGAGGCGCGAAACCCAGGGTGGGAGGGGGATGAACCACCGAAACAAACCGCATGCGATGCAGCCGCTCGCCACCCGCCAACCCAACACCGCACCTCCGCGGAGCTGCAACTGCCCCCATTAATGTGCTGGCCGTGGTGTCACATGGCATGGAAGGAACATCCCCTTGGCCAGTCGGGGTCAGCTGCCCTGGCCGTGGCCCCGCCCCTCCCAGCCCCCTGCCCACGTGCCAGAGCGCGGGAAGCTGGAAAGGTCCCTGACCACCACAGGCACCACAGTGAAGAGAATTAAACCCTTCTCAGCCAAAATCAGCACAACTTATTATACTGTGTTTATGTTAACACTTGAGATTTTTCACTTTTGCTTTTCCTATTCTCTCCCATGTCCTACCATGGAAGAGCAGTGAGCAAGTGAATGGCTGCATAGGTGTTTAGCTGCTGGCCAGGATCAACCCACAACAGTGCCCTAGCACAACAGTTGGCCCCAAAAGGCAAGCTCATCCAGCTGCCTGGCATGCATCATATGAATTTTAGATCAAGGGACCTCAAGGCTTGGTGGCACAGACCTCAGGCAGAGCAAACTGAAACACAGAATGCTACCATATTTTGCCCTGCAGACGTTAGAGAGAGAGCAGTAAATTTGCTTAAATGTCTATTAAAGTTATGCATAACTTTTAAGTTGTACAAAGATGGAGTCCTTTGTGTTACAGTCAGATAATACTGCTACTTCCCTGCTTCATTGTCTTGTCAAGACGTCTTCATTGATATGCTTTTGTCATTGTGTTTACTGACTTCAGATGGCTTTGTGCAGGTGCTAATGTGAACCAGGCATAAGTGTATCTTCCACCTTATTAAAAAGTTAGGTCTTGCATAACTCTCATAGCACCTACCTGAATGTCTGGAATTTGGCTTGTTTAGTTGTTTATTATACTGTAATTGTCTTTTCCCCTATGTTTGTAACTTCTCTACATCTGCTGTATTTTGTAAGAAGAAGAACATCTTCTAATTCCAGTTCTGTCCTGCTTGTTGGTATGTTGGACACTGGTCAGCCTCTGTAGAAATATATCCCTCTATGAGATTAGCAACCCTCCAGACTTTGAGGATCTGAACTCCTATACTGATCCACCCCCAACCTATATATTATGGTGCTTCTTTAGCAACTGAAAATTCCTACAGTATCATTTTTATGCTTATTTACTCCATCTGATGACAATGTGGAGAAGTAAACATAACCTATAAAAAGGAGGATTTATAAAGGCCAATAGGCATTATGAACATAATAACCTGTTCAGATTCAGAACTGAATTTTTTCCATCAAAAGCAGAAACACGGTAAACCTTTTACTTACCTCCTCTCTAGTTATTAATAAAGATTCTGTAATTTGTCTCTAGAGCAGTGAACAGATGGCACTTGAATCTAGTCTAAGCTTGTTTAACTAATTTCTGCCAATTGGGAGGGCCCATTTCCTTCAGTTATGATGAGCAGTAATGATAAGAAGCTACCTTCCTAATTGACTGTGACATACAGACATCCTAATAATTTTATCTCTTTCTGCTCAGAGATTTTTTCAAGAGACTTTTCCCCTAAGTTTTATGCAGCACAGAAAGAACAATGAACACACTGAATTATTTGTCCTATTAACTATTTATGGTGTGACTGAAGAATAAATCTATTTTTTCTGAAATGAAGATTTTATCTTGTACAATTACCTTTCCAGTTTAAGCTGTGCAAAAACTCTGCATCAGGAGTGGGTGTATGAATAACCAGTCTTCATTGCCTAGTGGTTATCGCATTCACTTAAACATGGAGGTCTCCTGGGACAAACTTCTGTCACTACCATTTATGGGTTTTGTGGGTGGTTGTTTTTCCTCAGTTGCTATGTCACTTAAAATATACAAGAGGGCCTGAAGGCTTGGATCAGTGGCAAAGTCTTCTTTCCATATCAAAACCCTCCAGTCTAAAGAGTAACACTCACTAGAATCTACTTTCCAGCCTGCAAAATCCTGATTGCTTATATGCAGAGCTATAAATACAAGAAAACAGGTGGGTAACAGCCTTCCATCTACAGTTGCTATTATTTATTTCTTGGGTTTCAGTCTTAGGAAATGGAAGGTGTAGGAAAACCCTGTTCAGATATGGTCTCCTACATATCAAATAGGTTCTTCAACCACTGTGTACGTATGGTACTACATAAAAGAAGTTTATCATTATACTCTAAAAGCAATCTGTTGTCATACCTTCCTACTGTAGAGACCTCGAGGGTATATGCAAGGTGCATTTGCAGAACGCTGGCAGGTGGAGCCCTTCAGGCACTTACTGTGGAATAGTGCCTACAGTTTTACTCCAGGTAAACTTTAGGTCACATGAAAGCTGAGCTGCTCTGTCCTTATGAAAGTATAGTGCTGGAAGGAGAACCAGAACTTCACATCTGAGACATCAACCTAATTTAGGCTTGCAGGATCAAGTAATGGCTGAGTGGAGGATTTTTCAAAAGCAATTTCTGGATACAGGCACTCAAGTCCTTTCTACATCTCACCCTTGCCTTGTGTGAAATACATGATTGAATCATCAAGGAATACATCGTTAATTTTGTTGGCTGACTGTTTTCTCAGCTGTAAAATGGACAATGACTTAAAGACTTGAGTTTTTTACAAAGCTTTAAAAGCACATGAAAGTCACTGGTTTTGATTATGATCCTTTGATAATCCCAGCCTTTTCTAATAATATTTGATATTTCAAAAGTGATGTAATTGAGTCCACAAGAAAGTGAATCTTGTCTGGGTATGTTGCTTGTAAACACATATTTTTCTTCTGTATGATGCTAAATTCACTATTTTCTTGTGCTTTGAATTGCCTTTTACAACTTCCTTATTTGCTAACGAATGCCACTTTATAGTAGTTCCAACACCCAACATTTGTTTTTATCTACTTTGAAAAATTGTATCTGCAAGCTTGCATATATTGTTTCAATCTCTTTCCTAGTGTGCTACCTGTACTGTGCTACTCTTTTTTTAATTTTATACATAAAAAAGAAAAGGTGACTTTGAGCTACAGCTTTAGTTATCAATAATGAAACACGTACAAAGCCAGTTTTGAGGCCTGTCTGTTCTATGCATTATTCCTTTTCAGAATGAACATAGTAAAATGCATCTTATCTGTATTATAACATTCATGCCGTGATGGATTTTATTACTTCCTCCTGTAGAATTGTGCCATTATGAGTAGCCTGATCTTAAAAGGAGCTCAATACTCAGAGCTCCCAAGGGAACCAACAGGAAATGCCCAGCATCTCTGAGAACCAGCCCCTCTAATGTAAATTTTCATATCTGCAAGAACTTAATGGCACAATAAGAATTAATTCCAGTTTTCATATCTGTTCCTTTCTTTATTTCCATAACTACAAAGTTTTGCTTATCTGCTATCCTTTAAGACTGTTTCTGTATAAAAATAGCTCACCAAACTGAATGTACTTTGGGTGTTTTGGGGGTTTTTGTCCAGATGCTCTATCCTCATGCTTTGGATTTACCTGGTTCATCATTATTCACATAACCTTGTACACAGTGCTGTCTTGAGTTAAAATGCACATTTCTTATGCAGCTTCAACTATCTTGACCTTACTGTTATTCTAGTCTGGCTCACTTTCCTAGAACCTTAATATTACCTTAGTAAAGGAAGTGTGTTCATAATGTATGTACACACAAAGAAGAAAAATTACTAATTTATTTAACAAATTAACCATCTATTCTTTATATCCAGTTCCATACTACAGTATAATATTAGGAAAAAGTAAATATTTGAAAAACCCTGTTATATTGGATCTCTCAGTTTATAAAGACAGACATGCATTTCAGGAAATCAGGTGTTTGCTGCACAGTCACATTTGTTTGTGTGCATTTTATGTATACTTACATATGTATATGCTTGTGTGTGTACAAATATATATATATTTATGAATATATATGTGTATATATGCATACAAATATATATATGTTATGTGTATATATATGTGTATATATATACACCTGCATTAGAAAACACGCAAACACAGTCCACTTGGTATTGCTATACTGATATAGTAATGAGTACGCAAACTATATAGGTACTGCACTGCTTCCAAATAATATTTGTCATGTTCCAGATGCTTGAAATGACAGTCTTTGTGTATAATATGTCTCCAGCACAATTTAGGCCACCATACGCTCATTTGCCCTCAAGTAGGCCTATTTAAAGTATAATTGACTGCCCTGGCAATTATTGTGAATAGCAGCTGTCTGCTGGCAAAAAAAAGGCATATATATAATGAGAGAGAAAGGATCAAATACAAGCAATAGGAAAAAAGCATAAAGAAAATATCTATATAAGGTATTTTAGACCAGACTTTATAGTGGAAAGCCACAAGGCCTATTAGCCATTTCCAATTAGGGACTATCAAAAAATGAATGAAAGTACTCATCTATTTATGAAAAGCAGCTGGGTCTACCCTAAATATAAAACTGGCAAAAGTTTATTTGTTCTAAAATTGTTACAGCTTACAGCACTTCATTTATTTTCATTAACTGCGTTAGGTTTTGTTGAAACCTTTGTTGTATCATGTTCCTTCTGTATCAGACAAAAACACCTTGCTTTGTTTTTCTCCTAAATAGCTACATAATTAGATGGATTATTTCATGTGTCTGTGCGTGTGTTTGCTGAACAGAACAAGCCAGATAAATTAGCACTTAGCAGAACACACAATAGCACATAATATGCCCTTGTGTTTCATATAAAGCTTTATTTGTCATTCACGGCTGGTTGGCAAAACTGACTTTGCTTTTGAAAATGACAGGTGGTACTCTGGTGCTTTCTGTATGAAAAAGAGAAACAACCTTCACCAAGACAGAGTCTGTCAATAGCTCCGGTGATTTAGTATTCAACCCTGGGCTTGTGTTTCCTCTAAAGTTTTGTTTCATTTGCATCTCTTAGGTCTGACATCACCAAGCCAGTTTAATAGTTGAGATTCTATGCCACAAGTTACATTCAGTCCCAAAAAGACCTTCCTCTTTCCTCGAGGCCTGATTATAAGACAGGTGAAGTTCAGTATATTTCAATAAGCTCTGCATTCCATGTCAGGAATCAATAGCCTTCCTCCTTTCTTTAGGGGTTATTAAATTGCAGCTGTAACATTAGCCTTCTTTATCTAATTGATTGTCTTTTCACAGGGCTAAGAAAATCAATAGCAGTCAATGGGACTGCCCTGTTTTTTCTTAATAGATGTTTTCTCCTAATTGGCTGCCTGGGTGGCTTCAGTGAGCTCAGTATGTTTTCAGAAGTCCACAATATGTTGCAGCTCTTGTAAACTATTTTACCATGTGCAACCGTTATTGATTTTATAATGAAATCTAGAAAATTCAATAGCAATCAGGAACATAGATCAGGATTCCTAGGTACGTTAAGGCAAAGGGCAAACTCAGTTTGCTACCACTTCAAACTGTGATCCAATTAAATATGTCCTTAAAGTATTATGTTAGCTAAAGACTTTCTACAAAGTCAGTTGGTCAACTCTTCTAAATTTCTGACAGAAGAAGGATCAAAAAGTTTCAAAGTTTTTGACCATGATGTCCAAATTACAGTTGATTTTAAACAGCAGCTGAAAGTAAGAATGTATGACATTTTCAAAACTGTGCTGGTCATTGAATTTTGTCCACACTGACCTCTTGAAATATTTATTCAAATAAGATGCCTACTAGAAAATCAAGTTAGAGAGAGAAGGGTCAAGGTAGGTGAGGAGAAACACTCAGTGCTACCAAAATGATGCGTTTGACCTTTGCTGGAAAGGTCAACATGTCAAATGCCTTATTCTCAGAGTCCACTCAACACTTAGAGGCTCAATCCTGCATACGGAGAAGCTTTAGAGGTGGCTAAATCTCACAAGCACTTATTTAATGTCATTTCCCTCTACAATGTTGCTGCCCCAATTCTGTTCTATACCTTGATGGGATATCTTTACCTTGCATCAGTGTCAGGCAGAACAGCAGCATCAGCAGCACATCAATCACAGTCTGCAGAGATCAGCAGTCAGTGATGTAAATAGTAGATACTAAGATGCAGCCTACATCATATAAATTTGTACTGACTTAAGACTTGATCTGCATTTGGGCATTGTATCTGCATTAAAGCTCTCCCTCACTTATATACCATAATAGAGTGACCGCAGTTCAAATTTCTCTGGTAGTGACAAGACCTGAAAATTTCTACAGGGAGGAGAAACAGATAGAAATACCCTACTATCTATTATCAGCCTCTACAGATTGAAAAAAAATAAATAAAACAACACAAAAAAGAAAACACCAGAAAAAAAATCCAAACCAGGTCTGATTCAGTCACTTAAAGGACAGGAAATATTTCATATATCTTTATTTCCTAATCAGTAAAGGGAACAAAAAGATAATAAATTGGAAAGAAAATTCCATGTCATTTAAATGACAAATAGAATAAGATGGTCTCTCATTTTCTTCATTTGTGTCGTCTTTGTTGTCTGTATTGCTCTTCTAACGAACAAAGCAAACCTTTTGCTTGTTTCCCATCTTCAGTGTAGGACTCTTCAGTGAACTGGGCCAACAAGATATGGCAAGTTTCTTTTCAAATTGAGCATGGGATTATTGTTTGCTTGAACACATGATGAGAATTGTATGTGTAAAAGGCAACTGCTTATATACAAAGGTATAGTTACAAATCAAATTTATCACTATCTGTGCTCAAAATAGTGATCAAATACTGTGGCATTAAAAGGAACTAACTTTAATAAACATCAGAACTGTAAACATGATTTGCCAGCCTATTTTAAAATCACAGGGGAGGTTTTTCATTAACATGTATTTGTCACAAACATCATGGAAAACTGTAATTAGAAGCATTGAGTTCCCTATAAAATTTTGTGCTTTGTATGAATTTGTTAATATTAAAACCAATGAGAATTTTTATATAATCTGTAATTTCTACTCAACCATAATACAGAACCATAGGCACAGTTTAACATAATCCTTGAGAAAACTCAAACCAAATGTGCATCCATATTATCTGATAACTGCCTGTCCGTATCATAAGGAACTTAAGAAAAATCAGAAATCTGCAGATTATCCCATGAACATGCTTTAGCTAGAAGAAAAATATTTGTAAACATGAAATAAAACAGCTTTGCTTTTACCCCAGATTTATTCTATTCTGTACACAGATTAATTTAATAATTCACAGATCATCTGTCTATATAAAATAGCGCTCTCATGACTGCCACTGCATTCTTTGTGTTGCTAGTTCCCTCTTACCAAGCCAGTACACAAATTCTTTGTGTATCTCTTGCAGTTGTTGGGAAGCAGTGTCAGAATCTCATGTGATCTATCTCTGAGCCCATCCTGAATTTTTTGGCAACACTGAACATGTTCATTTACCCAGTTGCATAGAATGAAAAAGGGGTAGTTGAGGCATGGTTCCTTTGCATACCTGTTATATCTTGATCACATGCAAAGAAGAAATTTTGGACCTGATCTTGTGAGATATTGAAGATACGTTAAGTCTTTTCAGCATCTTGTCAAAACAAACACTGATGTCCTGGCAAATGGCACACAGGAGCATAAAGTTGCCTAATTATTTTGAAGAGCCCCAGTCTATCAGAAGGACATAGTAATTCTTGGCATAAGAATTCTTTGTTATTTCTGGTGGAAATTTAATTCTAAAACCAGCATGACTTTTTTGTGGCCTTTGCTAGAATATGGAAATGTAAGACTGGCAAGAGAATACTGGCACAAGCAATTTTTTTCTTTTTAAAACCCAGCCCAGTTTGGGGGGCTGGGGAGATGGGGGGATGGCAGGGTGGCAGGGCAGGGCAGAAGTTCATGCTATGCCTGTAGTTGATGAAGTCAAAGCAAAAACAACAAATATGAATCAAATTTGTTCTCTGTCCAGCTCATGATGTAACAGACTGAATGTGGGCCAGAACTCATCTAGATTGGTCCTAGTGCTTAGCAGCACTTTCAGCCAGTCTGAAATATGCAGAGAAATAGTTCTTGCTTTGTTCACGTCTTGATGTTTTTAATCATGGATTATCATGTTTTCTGTCTCATTGGAGATTTGAAGGGTCACAAGTTCAAGACAGGTCCATTTCACTTGGGTGAATTTGTATCTTGGATTGCTTTGATATTTGAACATTTGAACATTGAACATTTCAGGTTTTATAGCTTCATCTTTTTTAGTCTTTTAAGGCATGTTATCTTCTCATAGTATCTCTGAAGAGATATTTTTATTAAATACACATTTCCTATGATTTAAGTGATTGCATTTAGATTTTCCTAAAATCTGAAATTCCTTAAATACTGGTAAGACAGGTAGGAAACATCATAGAAATGGAAAGAGAGGAATACATGAAATAATAGCAGCAAGCTGTTTTTTTGTTCTACCAGTAGAGGGACACAACCAAACACTTAAGCAGGTACCCCAAAACTATGTATTATTTTCATATTATCAGAAACAGTTTTGGCCAATTTTTTTGCCAATAATAAAACAATAATAAAAATAAATCTTTCTTACATGTAGTGTAAATGTGAAGGGTAGAGGCCAAATATATTTCATTACCTAAAATTTTCAGGAATATTATCTGCAATCTTACAGTCAGGGTATCATTTTATCTTCAGTAAGATCTACTTGAATTTCATCAAAAGTGTCCATTCACTAGCAGTAGTGATGAGTAGTTATGAGGACAATGGCTCTGCTGCTGGCTTTCCTGAAGTTTCTCAATATCTTTATGCTATTATGACATAACAATGAGGAATTAAAATAGTGAAACATGAAGATGTGAAGTAGCTATGTAAAAGAATATCAACTGGCATGTGGAAATGTGGGTTCCCTAGAACATTAGATGTATCCATTCAGTATTTTAGCACTGTGACTACACTTGACTTGGAACCTATTCTATCTGCAAAATGGGTAAACATATATTAGGTTACAAGATGAGTCCTAAAATTAGCAAGATAACAATAATAGTGTTTACAACAATTTAACTTGAACAGATAAAATACTTTTTCATTGCAGCTCAATGAAAGAGAAGCCTTGGTTTAAGAAAAAAATGACATGTAGGATCTCGCAATATTGGAGGTAGCAATGCTAATTGTTTTTCCCCACTTGACTCACACCTTTCTGCATGCTTTCCTGTTAAAAATGGCTATTTCGGCAAGGTGCCACAGTATATAATTCTTGATAGTGTGCCTTCATATGCAAAAATAAACTGTATATAATTTTTCTATTTGTAGACTTCTTAAAAGTGCTAATGGAATCAGAAAAAGATACTACTGAAAAGATCTTCTCTTTACTTTCCTAAAATTCATTAGAGAGTGAGAAAGTTGGAAATTACTATTAAAGTGAAAATGTAATATCATGAAATGCTTAAATTAATTTTAAATACATTTTTTATATTTCTTCTAACCATTTTACTAAAAAATAATTGCAAAGCAGTTACTAACCACTTCTTGCAGTGACAGCATTATCTTTTCTTCCAATATGATTGTAAGAACTAATTAATCATTGGTACACATTCTACTCCAGTAGTTTTACAGTTACACTTTTGAGACAATACTCTGTGTCCTAATGTTCTCAATTTCTGTCTCAGAGACATCTCTGCTAAATAACAGACTTCACTCAAATCTGCAATTCATATGCTATGTCAGAGTGAATATCTGTTTTCAATCACAGTCATTAATTTATCTGATTCTATTGCTTCTGAGTATATTTATGTATCAGGAACATTTTTCTAAAATGAAGGTAAGAATGCAAATATTGCATAATTTAAACCAGAAACCTTGTTACATTCAAACACATTTTTCATTTAAATTGCATGGTATGTTTAAATCACAGCAGAACATGATTCATTTAATCTTGGTCATTCTACTTCTAGAGTAGGCTATAGAAGAAAATTATAATCAGGTTGCAGATTTAATAGGAAGGGATTGTTCCAACTAGCTATTTTCATCTGGAGCGAATATTAGTTTAACTATCTGCCAATTTGCTATACTCCTACTAAAAAATCATAGTGGTCCTAAAGGAGGCCCACACTGTAATAAAGCATTTAAAGCAAGCAAGACTAGGGCAGAAGTTAGTCACTGAAGTCCTAAATTATGACTCTATTCTCAGTTGCCAGCTTACTCTGGAGGTGTCTGAACCTCATAAACTACTCTGTGACTTTGAAGTTTCCCAGCCATCTAGCTTTCCCTTAGAGAGTCTCAAGCCTGCGTCCACCTTTAGTGAGTGAGCCTAGCACACCCCAACAGGATTTGCATTGTTTAAAAGTACCGTTGCATGAGACACTTTGATCTGAAGTACAGCCAAAGCAAAAGCTGTTTTTGCAGCTCAGTGGATCAAGTTATTATTAAAAAAAAGGAGGGGGGGGGTGGGGGGGGTGGAGGATGGGGACATATAGAGATTAAATCCCATCTCCTGCCATAGGTATTCAAATTTCTATTAAAGCCATGAGAATATAAGGTGCCTGGGGAGGCAAGGCAGGCCTACCCTTTCTGCTGAAGGTGTGCCACTGTGCAGAGGGAGTTCAAGATTTATTATTGAGCCAGAAGGAGTTCACAAAAGCGAGTATGATGGTCTAGCCCTGTGATTAGGGCACTCACTTGTGAGGTAAGGGACTACAGCTCTGCTCCCAGGACTGCTTCTGTATTTTATTCAATGACTAGTTAATAGGTGTACCAAGACAGAAGATAAGGAAGCAGATCTTCCACTCACCAGAGTGAAGTCTGGCTTTTATGATCTCGATGTAAAGATAACGAAGTGGGTTTTTTACCCCTTACATCCTCATATGGAATGCTCATAGTCAGGACAGAAAATGGGCAATAATAGTTTTACCCAATAGCACTCTTTTTAGTCTGCACAGGTTCAGACTCAAGCATGAATAACATTATAAATAATGTAATCTAATAAAGCAAGACAGAGCAAAAGAAAACAACACTCCTGTCCTGTGGGAAGATCCTGCAAGCGTGTATCTTAATAATGACATACTAGTGCCTATATGCACACTATGTAAAAGGTGTTCCCTGGAAACAGGGCTTCTCTAAGGTGATTTTATGAAGGAGAACCTGAAAATATGTGCTGCTTCGTGTGTGAATTCGATTTATCGTATCTTTAATATAGAATAAAAAATTCCAGTGCTTGCTAAAGTAAAAAAAATATCATGAATTTACTGTGAAGCTGGTAACAGATGAGGAGAAATCACTTTAAAAATGAGCAGCACATCACTAGCTGGAACAAAATACTCATGAATGCAACAATAATTACTTCAGAGTTCAGTTCAGCAGGAGACTCAGCACAGGGTCACTTCATGACTCTGTATTGCCTTGTACAGTTATCTAATCTGAATCACAGAGTAGATCCTTCTCTGTTTTCCCTTGGCATTGTATTGAATGCCTACCTACTGCTCTGAAATGGAGTAGCAAAGAAGTAAAGCTAGCCATATGTGCCAAGTAAAACAACCTAGTCCATCACTGAGGTATCATTCTTGTCTTTCTTTTCTTTTCTTTCCTTCCTTCCTTCCTTCCTTCCTTCCTTTCTTCCTTCCTTCCTTCCTTTCTTTCTTTCTTTCTTTCTTTCTTTCTTTCTTCTTTCTTTCTTTCTTTCTTTCTTTCTTTCTTTCTTTCTTCTTTCTTTCTTTCTTTCTTTCTTTCTTTCTTTCTTTCTTTCTTTCTTTCTTTCTTTCTTTCTTACTTTCTTCCTTTCTTCCTTTTCCTTTCTTCCTTTCTTCTTTCTTCCTTTCTTCCTTTCTTCCTTTTCTTCTTCTTTCCTTTCTTTCTTTCTTTCTTTCTTTCTTTCTTTCTTTCTTTCTTTCTTTCTTTCTTTCTTTCTTCTTTCTTTCTTCTTTCTTTCTTTCTTTCTTTCTTCTTGTCTTTCTTTCTTTCTTTCTTTCTTTCTTCCTTCCTTCCTCTTCCTTCCTTCCTTCATTCCTTCCTTCCTTCCTTTCTTTCTTTCTTTCTTTCTTTCTTCCTCCTTCCTTCATTCCTTCCTTCCTTCCTTTCTTTCTTTCTTTCTTTCTTTCTTTCTTCCTTTCTTCTTCCTTCCTTTCTTCCTTTCTTCCTTCCTTCCTTTCTTCCTTTCTTCCTTTCTTCCTTCCTTTCTTTCTTCCTTTCTTTCTTTCTTTCTTCTTTCTTTCTTTCTTCTTTCTTTTCTTCTTTCTTTCTTTCTTTCTTTCTTTCTTTCTTCTTTCTTTCTTTCTTTCTTTCTTTCTTTCTTTCTTTCTTTCTTTCTTTTCTTCCTTTCTTTCCTTTCTTTCTTTCTTTCTTTCTTCCTTCTTCCTTTCTTTCTTCCTTTCTTTCCTTCCTTCTTCCTTCTTCCTTTCTTCCTTTCTTTCTTCCCTTTCTTCCTTCTTCTTTCCTTTCTTTCTTTCTTTCTTTCTTTCTTTCTTCTTCTTTCTTTCTTTTCTTCTTTCTTTCTTTCTTTCTTTCTTTCTTTCTTTCTTTCTTTCTTCTTTCTTTCTTTCTTTCTTTCTTTCTTTCTTTCTTTCTTCTTCTTTCTTCCTTTCTTCCTTCCTTTCTTTCTTCCTTTCTTCCTTTCTTCCTTTCTTCCTTTCTTTCTTTCCCTTTCTTTCCTTCTTTCTTCCTTTCTTCCTTCTTTCTTCCTTTCTTCCTTTCTTCCTTTCTTCCTTTCTTCCTTCCTTTCTTTCTTCCTTCCGTTCTTTCTTCCTTTCTTCCTTTCTTCCTTTCTTCCTTTCTTTCGTCCTTCCGTCCTTCCGTCCTTCCATCCTTCCGTCCTTTCTTTCATCCTTCCTTTCTTTCTTTCTTTCTTTCGTCCTTCCTTTCTCTCTTCCTGCCTTCCTGCCTGCCTTCCTTCCTTTCTTTCTTTTCTTTCTTTTCTTTCTCTTCTTTTCTTTCTTTTCTTTCTTTTCTTTCTTTTCTTTCTTTTCTTTCTTTCATCTCTTTGTCTTTTAGAACATGCATTTATTCAGGTATAAATGTTCACTAACTACCAAAATTCATCAGCCAGATTGCTGGTGAACTCCAGTGAGAGAAACCAGCTCCTGAATATTTCCAATTTACTCTCACAGGTGAAAAATAAGTCATAGGAACTGCTCTGCAGGGGCCATAAAAGGATGTTGTCCATCAAATTAGCAGTCCTCTCTCATGAATGGACCACTCCCTCTCACCCCAGCCTTTTCTATGCCATGATAGGTCAGTACCCCCTTCATACTTTCTCAGGACCATCCCATGCAGCCCAGAAAGCAGACATGCCACACGTCTGTTCCCCACCTACATCTCTGCCAGCAGAGGACTGCTGTCATGGTCAGCAGCATGTTGGGTGAAGAAGGTACCTTGGTTCTTGGACATTTCTGTGCTGTGGGATCCCATTAGTCCTTTTGCTAACTTCTCCTGCTGCCCCATTCTTACTAATCCACTGTGTCTCCTGACTCTGCAAAGAAACTGCTGACTCTAGACTTGATTCAGTGTAATCTGAACTGGACGTGCCACAAGAACTTCCTGCATTAAATTATTGCTTAAATAGGAATTAATCCAGTTACTTAAATGGACAGGTGAGGTCCCATATTCCGAGAAACGTTATGCACCATATGCACCCTGAAACACAAAATCTCAGGAAGTGATTGACAGCAGAATAGGGAAATAAATCAAGTCTGGGGACATATGGTCCCTTCCTGGAAATCCATAAGAAAATTTTCACATCCAATGGCAAAGAAATATTTTAATATATTGAAAGGAGATGACACAATAAAATACCAGCCATAAAATGTCAACACATGTGAAATGATGATTGTTATGAATAAAAAATAGCCTGATTACAAACAAGGATGAAGCATAGCTGTGCATGAGAAAACTTAACTTGCTGCTTTCTCTGGACAGAGTGGTGAAATCCAAGTCATGGGATTTTAGCATCAGGCTTTTGTATGGTCTCTTTACAACTAGTTGTAACAGGAATAAATCTATAAAGCAAAGTCAGCTTTATTAAAATATTAAAAGCAAATGTCTTCCACTGACCTAAAACTGAGATCATTCCTTTTGTCTACACATTGGCTTCCCCTAATACTACTCAGTGCACACCTGTGGTTTATTAGCTACTACAGTTTTTAAGTGTTAAAAGCAATATGTATTTCAGACACTTGATTTATAACATAGCCAAACTTTCAGTGAGATGCACTTTCCATTGTTCATGGCATCTCTGCCTGCAAGCACCTGGCAGAATGCAGCCTGTGGGAGGGAGAGAGGATCTGGGCTGCACAGCCTGAACACGGCTATTAGAATAACAATAGAAACTGCAGAAAATTGTTCCTAGCGAGTTTATTTCAATAGTACTGGAACTTGTGTGTGTCTGAACATATGTGTGTGGGTCTTTATCACTGAAGGAACAGTTGGAGGTTTTTGAAGCCCAGTTTAAAAAGGTGTTGAAGAAAAAGAATGTAAAATGTGGAAAATTATTGAAGAAAAACTGCTAAAGAAAATTAACTCTGCAACTCTTATAACCTAAAACTAGGCTTGCTAGATAGGTATGTCAGAAGAAAAAGCAAGCAATTCTTAAGCAAGGGACCTAGAGAAGTCACCTCATGTTCCAAAATCCTGGCTGGGCATGGGTGTCAGAGGGGTCAAGGGCAGCTGTAAGCTCTCCTGCAGGTCCTTTCTTCCAAGAGCCAGAGAGAAGGTGAACTCTGCTTTCTCATTAGCAGGTATGCTAATATAATTTTTACTGTCTGAGGAAAAATGGAGGTATTTCTCACTCCCCCTTCTGAAGCTCTGCTGACTCCCATCAGCAGCTGAGCCCCCACCATAATGGCTGGGGATGCCAGCAGAAAGTGTGAGAAAGTGTACTCCTCTCTGAGCCATGGAGGCTGGAGACCAGTGCAGTAACTTGGGCTCAGATATTTCAAGGGGCTGTCCTGCTCCAGTACTGCAGACCTGCAGAAGCAGGGTTGTCCTCTGCACACTGCATGCTCTGCGAGGAAAAGCTGGAATAACCAGCTCAGCAAAACAGAAAATAACATTTATGGAAGCCTTAGCTCATCACATGGCTTATGTGGATTTTTCCTTCTTTGTTGTTTGGAAAGGTACCACAAAACAAGATATAACATAGCTCCATTTCTTCTCAGGTTTAATATTCTAGAAAACTGAATAGTTATTTGTTATATTAGTCAGTTTTCATTCATCATGAAGCACAAGATGTAAGCAGAGCTACATTAATATTAATGTACATGTACTTAGAAATGAAAAACATATACTGAATGATTATCAACGTCGTTAGGCAACCAGTAATTTCCTTATTGAGAAAGAACGATAATAAGGCTCTTAATAAATCTCAAACACCACCAGAAAGGCTTGTGCTGTGTATCCTTCATATTCACAGGAGAGTTGGTAACCTACCTGAGCCTCCCCTGTCATATATGCTTCCTGCATTAAGGTCAGTTGTAACAACACAATGTATTGCTTATGTGGCTGCCAAGTTTTAATTGAAATGTTGTGATAAATTTCACTGCCAAGGTCAGATGTTATTTTCTAGTTAAGGAGGGTTCAGGTCGGTCTCTTAAGAACCACTGCTGATTTTTATAGTGTCCAGTGATCTGTTCCTGGGAGTTGATTTACCACAGATATGACCTGCTTACTCTAGGTTGACCTCTTCCAAAATTGTCAAGACTTGGGTTCATTTACAGACATTGGCTAAAAGTGTATTTTAGTAAACTGGATTCCATTTTATTAGTGTGAAAATAGGCTTCCCCAAATCAATAAGACAGGAAACCTTCATTTTATTGCTTCAGACTAGAGACTTAAAGGTCACTTAATATAAACAGAGTTGGACACATAGCAAAGACAGCAGTAAACGCTAGAAACCTCAACACAGATAATCTTTATGACCTTTCATTGGAGAAAAAAACCTCAAAGTCATCTTTATATCTTCTCTTCACAAAAATACATATTTTCAATGATCCGATATGAATTTGATTATAAAATATTTATGGAGCTAGTGTACTTCTATGAACATATAAATTAAAAGCAAGATTTCAATTACTATGTTATTTTAGAAGCAGGTTGTAAATTATGACTTTCATAAGTAAACTTTGTGTATGGCTAGAATTAAAATAGAAGCAGTAAGTGTATAAAATATCCTTGTAAAGTAGCTGTAGTCGTGAGAATTAGGTCCATCAAATAATTTTCTAATATACGGTTTGAATCTATTTTTTTATATATATTTACAATAGACCTGATAAATATCTATAGTATTGTATATGATCTCAACAACATAATTATTTCAAATTACATGCATTGCCATGTAACAAAACCACATCTCACTAAAACTACATTGCATTTGGTAAATTAAGGTTATTTCTAAAGAGTAACTTTTGCCAGCTCAAGAAAAGAAATGTGTAATTGAAATCTTTTGATAACAAAACTAAAGTAGAAAGAAATATACCAGACTAATATCCAGAATCATTACCAGTCACACAAAATAAACTCGAAACAAAATTATATTTATTATCCAGTGCTGCTGTCTGTTTACTCCAGAACACTTTGCAAAAGTAAACCAGTAGGTTTATGAGAAAAAGCTCCTGTAACAAGATCTTTTATTATATTATTCCTACTGATATTCAAAAGGAATGGAATTATGACTTCTGTAATTTTAAAAACACAGGTAAATTACCTTCATCATTTAATTCACACGAGCTGTAATTAGACTTGAAATTTAAAACAAAGGTTTAAACTTCTGTCTTTAATAAAAATCAAGACATTTCTAAAGCTTGCAATCAGAAATTGCAACTGTTTTCAAGGGGCTTCCCCCCCCCCCCCCCCCCCTTTAAAGTTTGCAAGTGTAACACTGTGGGTATAAAGATGTTATTTCTTTAGAAACTATGTAAATATATATATTAGGTGTCTGAGCAAGCAGCTTAAGAGTTTTGCTTTGCAAATTTGTTTCACAGGTTATGATTGTTTTTATAATGTAAAGTGCAATCATTGCAGATCCAAATGCCAAATTCTACCTTTCAAAGTAAACTTGCTATGTTCATCTGAGCTGCCTTTACTGTCTTTCTATTCCATGTTTTATCCAGCTTGCCTGGATGGGGCACATCCCATAATCCTCTGGCATACTGTATGCAAGAAAGTTGCTTACAAGGTCCCAAACTATCAAATTGGCCTGGTTGGTTGTGTATGATGTCTTCTGCCACTGGCAAATCTTCTCTGGGGCATTTGTACTTTAATCTCTACTCTGTGCATCAGAAGATGCTCCTGTCTGAGGGGCTGGCCTTTTTTCCCTACAATACCTCTTGCTGCTAAAGCCTTGTGTTCCTTGCAGGTCGATGTCAAGCATTGCATGTCCTAGAGCTGGACCTTGCCACTTGCAGGCTACTAAGGACTCTGTACTAATGGCCAGGAAGAGGTCTCTGGGCACTTCATAGTGCTCAGAGCAAAAAAGGCTGGGCTGAACAGGGAAGAGCACCAGCATTCATTTACACCAAGCCAAAAATGCCAGCCATCAAGCCTGACCCTATAATTGGAAGAATATTATAAGAAGCCAGATGCACCACCATTTCTCCTGATCTTCAAACCTTATTCCTATCTACAAGCTCCTCACTCATTCACCCCTTCTCCCCTTCCTTCCTTATTACTACTTTTAGCTGTCCATCCTCTTCCACGGTCCTTACTACTGTTTTCCTTACCACCATCCAAGAGCGAGTAGTGTGCTGGGGTAGGTGCTCAGGCTTTGCCAGTGTGGTCCTCTGTGGATATTTCAATAAAGTTTTATGGCTGTTCTCTTGTGCATAGGACATCCTTCTGTTCTCTGTTCATCTCCTA
Organism: Phalacrocorax aristotelis; assembly: GCF_949628215.1. Classification (NCBI taxonomy): domain Eukaryota; kingdom Metazoa; phylum Chordata; class Aves; order Suliformes; family Phalacrocoracidae; genus Phalacrocorax; species Phalacrocorax aristotelis. The sequence goes on from NC_134311.1 coordinate 64,200,440, forward strand.
CAAACCTCCTGGACACAAGGGCTCTCCCTTGATCTGGTCCCCATGTGGCCCCAGGGTGGGAATAGGGAGAGGCCCTCTTGTGCAGTGATGATCCTTGTCCTTAAAAGCATTCAGACATGCTATGTTGCTTGTCCTTAATTCCAAGCTGGAGTATACCCCATCTGGTCTTTTAATGTAGCTCTTGTACCCCTCTGTCCTTTGAAGCAGTTACACAAAACTACTTTCATGGAGTTTACTTCCTGGGCTGTGGAAGAGGCTCCCATGGGGCCCTTCCAGGTTTCAACACAGAAGGGGACTGCAGATCAGTCCAGGGGAAGGTATTTTATTAATGCCTTAACCTCTTTGTTCTTCCTCACAATTTCATTATCATGAACCATCAGGATCTCTGTGGAAATTTGCCAGACTTTTAATGGGAAGAATAATACAGTCCCTCATTTTAGAGCAGACAAACTTCAAAATCTTATTCTGATATTGGACAGTTAGACTATTCTGCAAATGGCAGCCCCATTTACAAGGACTCAATAGAGAGGTGTCTGTCGGGGCACCCAAACGTGCCTCCTTGCTAACAAATTTCAAAATGTATTTTGTATCAAATAACCTTCTTCCTAATAATCATAGAGAACTGGCATAACAATCAGAAGTACTGAGCCTAGATTGCATTAATTTTTGTAGGGCACTATAAAGATATCATGATATAGTGCAGTGCAATGGAGAAGAAGCTTTCATCACCCAGTGAGGACTGGGTGGAAGCTAGCCAGTACTACATCCATAATTCCCAAAGGGGACTAGCTCAAACTTAAGCTGCTATTGCAGTTATGTCCATGTTTCTCTAGGTGAGCTAGAACCAAGCTTCAGCCACAGTTAATGGAGGTACAGTGGGCACAGCTTAAGAACTGCAGTCTGGGTGCAGGTTCATATTTAAGCAAACTGGATCACGTAGATATACTTACTGCAGCTGTAACTTGGTAACAGTTTAAAGCCAGCTGCACCTTCATCAAAGCACTGTAGACTCAGGATGTCTAGTACTGATCTGCTGTACTCAAAAATACTGTCCCGTCTTAATGTTCCTCTGGCATTGCCTGCCTTCTGGCAGCCAGGACAAGTCCAATATGAAAACTTCACACTAGTAGAATCTTTTACACCATTATGTGTGCATGCTTAATGCAGATCAAACATACGATACTGCATGATCCAGCACAGCACAGATTCTGTATTATCAGTCGTCAGAATATGGCTTCCCCAAGATCCATATCTGCTCTATGGCAACACATTAATCCAGGCTTGTATGCAAAATAATTACCTTCACAAAATTTGATTGATTCCAGAAGGCTTCTGGAAAGAAAGAATATTCCACAAGAGAAAGGCTGACAAAATCTAATCTTTGTGACAACAAAACAGAATTTTTAAAAGTGGTTATTATTAAATATCTTTTGCTTTCCAAAGCTGTTCCAGCTAAAAACTAAAAGTACAAACAGGTTTTCCCTTTTGCATGTGGTTCACATATAATCCTTTACACAAGTTAGGGACTTCACTGTTCTTTTAAAAAAGATTCGTACTATAATTCTGAATTGACATTCTTCCGTTGTCATTTGGCTTTTTTATTCCTGGAATAATAGTTTTAAATGTAAAGGAAGTAGGCTCTGCTCCTGTGTGATCCTGAGCAGATGTCAGCTGTTTACAAGGCACTGGTTGTTTGTTGAAAACACACATAAACAGTTCTTCAGAGCACATTTACTTTATATGTTTATGGGGGGCTGATCAGCTCACAAGACGCTAATCAAAGTAGGACCAACTGTCCTTTGCTATATCAGCTGCCTCACGAGTGTTTTGCCATTGAAACTCCTTTTCTTTTTTACTGGGTAATAAATGGCAATTATGTCTTACTTGTTGGCCTTGTTTCAGAGGATATGTTCCTTTCTTTCAGCTTTAGGTGGACTTGAACTGCTAAATATTACCTATCCTCCGGTGCTTAGGTGGTGGTCTTCTTGTCATATGGACTTGAAGGTAATTCAGTTCTTTACCGCTTCTGCATTTTCTTCTCTTTTCCAGTCAGTGAATATGGAGTGGAAGTACAATTTCATTCCCTCTGTGAAAGGAAAACTTACAATGAAATGTTAGTTTGACAGGTAAAAATCTTTGGCCTTCAGAAACTCAGGTTTTATTCTAAGGCCACATTTCTAGACAAAGTTTATTCAAATGAATAATCAATAAGCAGTCAAACCATCTAAATGTGAAATATTGAGGAACAATTATCCACCATTACACAGACAGGTAGCTTTTTTCCTCTTTTTGTCCAGTCATTATTGCTAATTTTACTTCTTATATAAATCATATACAAGTAAATAAAAATATCTGCAAGACTACATCTAAGTGCCAGGATTTTTACAAGTGCTAGTTCATGGGATATGTTTTCAGCTGTCATTTCTAAAACGCTGTTTTATTGACCTTTAAACCAGCACATACCTACATAAAGATTGCAGAATTAAAGACCTTGTGTGTGTGTGTGTATGTATGTGTTTGCATGCATGCACAAATCTGTCTCTGTGAGAAACAAAAAGAGATAGGAAATGAAAGGAAAGGGTCACATAATTAAAGAGGTAAAGTATGAGAAAATAATTGAAGCAGAAATATTTTCAAGACCATAAGTATTTCCTTTAAGTACCACAATACATTTGATCGTCAATATTAATACAAATTTTGGCTTGCAGATATTTACCAACATAAATGTTCCCTTTAATTAAGGCTCTTCACATGGGAATCATTTGAAGAGATATTTCTAGTACTGGTTACCAGCATGTCTTTTGGAATGCTGAAGAGAGGTAAGACTCTCTTCCTCCACATCTCAGGTTTCTGTCCTTCATCTTGTAGTGTTTAATGTGTGGTGGAAGCTTCAAAATATCAGTGCTGGAGGGACTGGCTGATATTTAAAACAAGAAATAATGAGCCCTTGAACTGAATGTGGCAACAAAAGTGAAAAAAAAAGTCACACGAATAAGTATTTGGAAGTTTGGTAGCATTGATTTCTAGGTGTATTTAAGTATATAACATCTTTGTCTGAAGTATTAAATTCTCCATGTAGTCATTTCTAGCCACTGTGCATTATCTGTTAGTTGCCTTGGCCCTGAAGACTTTTCTCCATAACATAGCTAAAAAGTTATGAAGCGTTGTTCCATGAAACATCCTGCTTTTCCCCCAGGAGGCTGCATTTGTCATTGGACAGCAAACTACAGAAAAACTCAAAGCTATCAGTGAAGCTGTAATCATTTCTATAAAACGTTAAAGAATATTTTTTAAGAAAAGGCCTCACAAGAAAGCTTCCAAAATCCCACTTTCAGCTCTATACTATAGCAGGAAAACAAATATAGGTAGCAGCACAATGAATATCTGATACCTCAAAAAGGCAGGTATTGGTGTTCTCTGGATTAACCAAAGACAGGGACGTTAGTTTGGTGGCCAGGATATGAAGTGAACAAATCTATGTGTTTGGGGCGAATATCTTTTTCCAAAGACCTGATGTCTGAAATACTAAATCTGCAAATACCAACCTCTAAAAGCAAGTCAAGTGATCTGTAAAAGGTCTCATAAGAGATCTGTGTTTTTAAATGCACCAGAGCATATGTTAACATGTTTAACTGTATTCTTGGTGATCAGTCCCATTGAAATGCATGATGAAATAGTCATGGGACTGTTCAGTGTCCTGCAGAATTGTGTTGTGTGAGTTAGATTACTTAATATGCAGTCTAAAATACCTTCAACAGTTAGTGATAACTCATAGCACTTATCTTTTTACTGTGTCAGTCATCAAAAATCTTACTTAAACAACTTTGAGGAAAGTGGAGGTACAGCTAGCCTGGTGATTAAGATACAGGACACTTGGGTGCCATGGAAAGCACCTGGGGCTGAAGATCTATTCACAGTAGACATTCATAATCAGACGTGTTAGAAAGTTAGCATTATTTTGGTAATTTACAGTAGATAAAGACAGAAGGCAGCAAAAAAGAATGATTGAACAATAAAGATTCATTTCAAGTTATCACCAGTGAGGAACTCCAACAGCAACTCTTTTTAACACAATGCAAATTTAAAAATCTTAGATGTCTTCATAATCTCTACATGTAGTTGCAGTAATGGATATATTCTTCAATTATTACAAAAATTATTTAATATTTTAATGAAAGTTTTAACATTTAATATATGTTGAGAACCTACATTCTGAGATTTGCAGAGAAAGAATAAGTGATTCCAACTGAAGTACGCTATATAATGAATTTATACAGTTTCATTTTATAATTTATTATTTTCTAAAAATATAAAATATATATATTATAATATGTATATTTTACATTCCATAACTAGAATATGATGTATAGTATAAATTGGTGCAATCACTGTTGCATTAGTATAAATGGTAATGATGATAAGCATTGTACTTATTGTCCATACATATTTTCATGTCTTTGTAGTAGATACATAAATATAATATATATGTACAGTATTTATTGTTTATTATAACTTATATGCACACCCCAATATCTTTACTCACACATACTATTTAAATATTGGTGCTCTTTACGAATACCAGTGACATTACTGAACATGCAAAGCAGTTGTACTAGTTATTTTGGGGCAGGGTTGTTTCTTTATCTAGTATTTTCTTACGAATGGGTCTCAGCTGCTCCCTTCCACAATTTTACTCTGAGGCAATAAATAATTCAGTGTGCTAATTTGACAGATGACTCTCCAGGAGCCTTGTACCATTACTAGCACCATTAGACCATAATATGCATGATGGGCATAGACCATTCAGCAAATGTCCTTCACTTGTTTACCCCTAAAGACCTGTGCTCTGCGCAATTAACTAATGAAGCATTATGGGTTTTTTTTTACCCTTCCCTGCTATTTCAATATATCAATGCAGATTGTCTAAAGGCAAAATATATTTTGTTTTCTTTTGGCAAATGAGTATTTATGGGGAAGCTGTAGACTTGTCTCGTGTTTCACCTTTGTGAATAAAGAGAAAATAATAAGATGCTAAAGAAGGAAATTATTATCATTTAATTTTTCTTAATGATTTGTGCAGGACGTGTAAGAAGACATGCATAAAGAAGACAGAAAAAATATGAAGTTAGGTTCAGTATTATGTCAACTGAGAAACACTGAATATGTAGTTCAACACTTTATGCTACCTTTGTGCTGGCTGGACTCTGGATAGCTGCAAGAATCAAGAGAGGATTGTGTTAAAACTGTAAAAAGGAAGTATTTATTAAATCACTTAGGGATAAATAATGGCCTTAGAGTATACATATGAGGTGAATATCAGTATTGCACAGTATATTTTAATCCAGTATATAGATCAAAGCAGCCAAAATGTATTAAATGTGTTTGTTAGAAAGAGAAGAAGACAGAAAATGTCTAAAGATAAATAATAACATTTAAAGAGAAAGCTACAAGAGGACCTATTTTTGTTGGTCATTTCATTGCACTGAAGTTTCTATTCCATTGCAGCTATTATTAGTGCCACTCTCAGTACAGGGCAAATGTGGGTATTCACAAATAAATACACAAGAGAATCTTCCAAATTGCTAGCAGATTTTCCTGTAATGTGTAGTTAAATGTATCATAAAGGCAATTTTAAAACTAAATTTTCTCCAGAAGAAAAGTTTGGTCTCACTCTAAATTTCTTTCTTCTTTAATGTCTATGGTTCCTCACCGGTACCTGCCAATTCTCTCTACACCTTAATTCTTCTCATTCTTCCTTTCCATGACACATTCCCTCTGCTTTGTTCTGTGTTATAACCCTTAGTTCATTAGTTTCTGAGTATGCCTTTCTTTTTTACCCATATTCTTATTCTGATGTGTGCAGGATTAATGCAGTTATCACAGAGCTGCTTTGGCTGACATGGCCCACAGCTGCCTAAGGAATTTTTGTGTGAGATTTTACAGTATACACAGCATCAGTAAAATTTTTTATAACAAAGGAGGAAATGCAGTTGCAAGCCTGAACTGAATTCTGTCATGGAAATTTATTAGTACTAACTGTTTCTTTTCTACACTTTAAAAGAGATTGTGTTCTATGGAGACATAATTTTGTGATATTTTCTGAAGTTTTATGGGTTCTACTTTTTTTTAAACATAAATGTTAATATTGGAAATTAAATATGACAACATTCCTATTCTCTGTTCTGTAAAATAGTTTTAACTTTCTGTTCAAATCTGTTCATTTATTCACTCCCATAAGGGACACCAGCTCTTCTGAGCTTATGTGAAAACATATAACTTCTTGCTGTGCTAAATAAGCTTTGTTTCTCATCCTATTTCTCAGGCCACTTTCTCCACTTTACACTAAACTGCCTTTGGATGAAAAATGTCCTACCTTGGCTGGTATACTGCCGGAATGGATCAGGGGATATAACTAGGTATAGTGGGCTGCACAGGAGGGTCCAGTCTGTTTCAATTACACAAACTCCTTTCTGCTCAGGGTGCAAAGAACCAGGAGAAAAGATTATATACCCTTCCCTGTACCCTGATTTTTCTGCCTATCACTAGCATTAAAATTATACAAATGGTCTCTGTAGTATCCCAAGCAGATCTGCTCTCCATTTCTTTTGATCTACTAATCTGATCAATGAGAAGTCATAGAGCCAGAGGAAAGCAGATGAGATGGACTCCGGGGAATGAAGCAACCAGTCCCTGGCAACAGGAAGAAAAGGGGGCTTATCCTGCTTCTGGGGATGATCTGACACACAAGTCCTACACTTTTCAGGGAGCTGTCATTAAGCAGGATTAGCAAATTAAATTTTGTGATGTTTTCATGTGCCCTAGCAATAAGAACTGCGCAAAAGGTAGAAAAACATTCCAGTTTTTCCTTATTTACTCCAAGTTTTGAATGCATATCTATACTGATCCTGTATTTATTCTGCTTAGTCTTCAAAAAACCACAATTTTTCAGAATATTTTTTCATTTATATTATTCACAATTATAAAAGAATCTTCTCTGTTTCTGCTAAAGAAATACAGTAACAGTCCACTAGAAATACTTATTCTAAGAAACAATGGAGAGTTTGTTACTGCTGACACAAAGTGCTCATGTGGGAGAAATACATAAATGTTTGCAAGTGCTAGGCATTAATAACACAATTGATGAGAAAATATGCAAATAAACATGTTCATATGAAGTTTCCTATTTCCGTATCAAATCATGTTTAGGAGTACATGGCCTTGGGTACCACTTTCAAAAGCCTGATTAAGGTTTTAATATGTAATTGAAAACAAATATTTAGAAATTCAACATTCTTCTATTTTTATAAGAAAAGTTTGTTTCAGTGAAACTTTTCTGCCTTCTATTAAACAATCTTTATTCTTGAAATGCAGCATACCGTGGCAGGCAGATAGTAATAACAAGACATGGGACACAGGGGACTAAGAAAAAAACCAAACAATTTTCATTTAAAACAAGGTTTATATGGATGTACTCTGCTCTGTATTGTGCCAAACAATGGTATTAGCACTCCCTTAGGCCTCATGGTAAGCACTGGACATGTGGCTTTAGATAAAAGAAACTTCTCTCATCCCACTTTCTCCCAGTGGTGCTTTGTTTGTTCACAGCAAGGGTCTGACTTCATGTCCTGATCCCACTTTAACAGGAAGTCCAGCTCAATTCAATTTACCTCTCCACCTTTTAGTAATGAGACAACATGCATGTGAGCAAGCCCCATGATAATGCAGAACAGATGGGCAGATTTTTGTCTTATTAGATTCTGGACAGCTAGTTTGCTTGTAGTAAATGTGTGTGTATTTAGAGATTTCACACTTATTATAGAGACAACAGATTAGTCAAAGACAAGGACAGAATGCTTTTGGGTTTTTTCTGCTTAGTATAGGTGTAGGTCTACTGAAGAGAGCTGGTTGATAAAACCAAGTGTAACTGAATTGTTCTTGGCTATCATACTCTTCATGGATCAAATATTGTGCACTTTGATCCTGGAAGACAATGCACTGTATATGAATTCTTCTTTTTTAATAGACCACTAGGAAAATAATGGTGTCCAATATTTGTGTCACTTATATTTTGCAATATTTTGCCAATCTGTTCCAATTACTGTACAAAGACAATATCTCCAAAGAACATTTCATTAGTCATTTAATTTTTAAATACATATTTAGCAGTCTGCATTTTTAAATGTTTCCATTAATATCCTCAAAGCATTTTGAAAGTTTGCTAGCAAAACATTAAAATGTTCTTGGGCAAAAATCATCATTATCTGTGGTGTTATATTGCCTTATGAACAGAGTGCTCAAAATGTATTAACTGCAAAATAATATTGCAAGACATAGAATACGCTGTATCCAAGGAAATACATGGTACCAGCATTCCCATTGAACCTAATAAGGTTTCTGTACTTGTTAGTTATTCACCTAGAATACATCTTCTATTCACATTAAAATCTAATTTAAGACAAAAAAAAAAGTTATTGCTACTTCTTAATATAACTTGAGTTAACATATGCTATATATCAGCCTATTCTCTATTCCTTATCTGTCTACAACTGACTTTGCTTTTATATATATATTTAGATAGATAATTAATTATATATTTAAAAGAGGAATTCAAGGAATAGTGTGTACAGAAGCCCATCATCCTCATGAGTCAACTCTTAGAGCATCTTAAATGAATTCATCCTATTTTCCCTTCACTTCATGATCTAGGCATGGATTGGTGATGAAATGACACTAGCCACCTTAACATGGATATAGTGATGACATTCTTTTGGGTATCTTTTTTTTTCATAGGTGTGACTAACTCTACTGCAGGGATCAAAGTGTCCAGTTAGCAACAACTGATATGACACCCACCACCTTATTTCCGATTAGCTCAGATTTAAACTGTGGAAAACTGAAGTAATGCTGGTTAGAAGGGAAGGGTACTTTGAAGTCTGAATTCTCTTCCTTTACCATTTCTCTCACTCTTATATATTAGTCTGCTCCAAAAGAATTGATGGCTAATACTGAATTTTTGTGGAATTAAGATACTCCCCCCTAGAGATGGAGGTGCCTAAAGTCAGGATCTGCAACATTCAGCCCATGTTCCTTCCGTTTGTATGAAGCAACTTTTCAGATTGTTAATGGAGCAGATTCCACTTCCATCAGTTACTGAGTCTGCATCTATGACCCACCTAGACTGCTGCACTAGTTTAGAGAAGACAGTTTGCAAAACCCCAAAACAGGGTGAAGTCTAAAGGATGGTGCAGGTTTGAAGTGGAAGACATTTGATTTACCCAGAATTTAACCTTTACTAGGGGTTATTCCTATAGTGTTTTGACAAGACTTTCTCATTTTTAATGACATAATAGTGAAAATAGAAAGAAAATACAGCAAGATTTATTCACTCCTCAAAAATCCCACCTCTAAATGACTTATTCTGTATTCTTCTTCACTGACTCTGTAAAGTCACAGAGCTCCCTTTACGTAGGGTTCACGTTTTCACCAGGTTAGGGAAACATGATTAGTTTATGCCACTGTTTTATGGAATTAAATACTCATTGGATTTTTCAAAAAGGAGCTAAAAGTCACTTTTATCCCATTTTCAGTGTTAAAAAAAATTTATTCTAAATGTTTTAAACTCTGGTCCCTGTTTTCCACCATTCTTTGTGTTACAGTTCAGAATTTAGTGAAGTGCTTTCTCCAGTCAAGGTTTCCTGTATGTTTATAGCAGAAAATGTCCTGTAGGAAGTACAAAAATATTGTTCTTCTTCCTGTAGCATATGCTGGTTCCAGATATGTGACTGTATGCTTACCCTATAATTTATCAACAGCTAAGTCTCACAGGAAGAGCTGCTTTTCCTTATTATGTGACAAAGTGAGTTTAAAGAAATATTCATTATAATAGTAGTCTTGCTGAGCCTATGCTTTTCTTTTCCCTTTACTCATTTAATACTGTGGACCGTTTTCCTGTAAGTGTCCACTTTCTTCTGAAATACGCATAAGAAATACTCACCCACATGGTCTTTTTGTTGCCTCCTAATGCCATAGTACTGTCTTCATAAGCCCAAAGTCTTCCTCTGTAAATTCTGTTAAAGCATCTCAGTAGAAGCAAGCCAAGTGGATAGGCCATCTGACTCCTGCCAGTTTATCTGTTAACCTCAGAACATTTCTGCTTTCCTGGCACCCATGGACTTCCCAGCTCCCTTCCTCCTGCCAGCTTGCTCATCCTTCTCTATCTTGCCCACCCCCTATGCCAAGTATATTCTGGGTAGGCAGTAGGGAGAGGGTTCTGGCTGGCACTTGGATTACAGCTTTCTTGTTGTCCTGGCCCTCAGGGCTTCCTCAGTGAAGGACCTTCACAGGCCAAGTGGGCAACTGCTTGTTCCTAATCTCCTAAATCCTGTAACAGACAGCTGGTGAGTCTTCTGATCATCTTTGGAACTAGCCAGGGGGCTTATGCACCATTTCCAAAGCACTGTAAACATAGCTTTTTATCCTAATTTGTAATTTCTTCTTTTAAAGGAGAATTTTTCTACACAATGGAAATATTTCTCTCACAATTATACTATTGTTCTTTATTGTTCCAAAGAAGGTAATTTTACTCAAGCACTGAAAGAAAAGACACTCCTCACAGCTGAAATCTGATTGCAGATGTATCATAGATTAGACCTGGAAGCTATGCTCAGAATGGCAAACACTCCTGAACCACGGTGGTGTTAGAGAATTCAATAGCAAAAATACTTGATTGTGTGATTGTGTGGTCTTACCACTAAACAAAGCAGGAACTTTTACTAAATTGTGAAAAGTTATTATCTTCAAGATAGGGATCACTCTAGATTACCTTATAAAGCTGTAGAACAGATCTGATTTATACCCTGTGTGAATAGTCCAGCTTGAACAAAATCACTCGTGACTTATGATTGAAGTGTATTTTTTAATCACTTTTCTTTTTTGAGTGGGTCGTCAAACAAACTTTCTAACCTTTTTTGCTTTTTATTTTTTATGTATTTCAGCTACTATACTTGCTTTTCTATTACATTTTGAGTTTAATACCGTTTGATTTGGATAGGTCACATGGGAAAACTCTTATGGTACTTTGTATACATCCTGATTTTCTGCTTTAGCCACATGTGACAAAATAGGTTACACTAACTGGCTTCCCAGAACCTAGAGATTTAATTTTGTTTGAGCTTTTTATTCTATTGGGATGGTGTTATTCATGCTTGAGAGACCTGAACATATTACTGCCCAACTTTTAAATTTTAGACTATATTTATTAATTGCTTGCTTTTATATCATTGAACATTTCAGTCTAATGCAGTGGCTCTCCCAAGTAGTCAGGACATGACCCTTTCTTCCCACTGTAACTGGTTTGGGACTTCACTAAACCTGATACAATATAGGTAGGAGGTATCTTGTGCTGCTGCAATCATTATCATACTGCCTTTGTGGAAGAAAAGCATAATTCAGGAATTAACACAGCCTAGCACTGAGCTTGGGGATAATACAAACTGCTCCGAAGCAACTGTGTGAGCATGAGCTAAACGAATCGAAAAGTGCTGGAGAGGGGAAGAAATCAGCAGGAGCTGAATTATAGGATCTTTAATGGAGCAGTCTCAGTAACAACTAATGTTGTTTGTGAAAAGGTGCTAAAACTTTGAATGCTTGGGAAACTCTGAACAAACCTCACAGTCAATTAATTAACACTAACCAAAAACCAGGTTGTGATACACTGTGAATGATTCTGTGTTGCTCCATCACAGAATTAGTCTGGTTCTGATTGGAATATGAATGAGCCCTGGTCTTAACATAAGAAAGCCTGATATAAAATAAACTCATTTACAATGGCAGGCTCTGGAGTTTCTTTTCAAAATAAGCACCCCCATTTTTAACAACCAACACAGTATTAGTCCTCTGGATCCTATGATAATTAAAGTCTTGGGAAATAGTATAGAGTTAGAGGAGCAGAGAGACAAAAGAAAAAGTATGATATTTGTTGACTATACTACTGGTGAACATGTAGTCAAATACAGAGGGCTGGCAGTTGCCTCTGAATGGTGAAGCTTTATATAATTGTATCTCACATTAATCTTATTTTATTTTACTGTTCACATTTAGGAATTTTGCAGCCTTAAACATGTGAAATTAAAACCATGGATGATTTCTTAATTGTGCAACTCCTCAGTACTCAATTAGCATCGTTCTCCTTTCCCCTAACAACGATGTAATATTGTACTAATGAAAAACAGGGCTTCTTTATTTGCTATGGCCTTGGGGTCAATTATCAATTTATCATTGTGTCCTGCAGGTTTAAAATAAAATACTCTGTGCAGTGTAACCATTGTACAAAATTGACATTAAGTAGATTCTGCAAGTATGGACTTAATAAAAAATACAAAGACTGCTGCCTAAAAGGGTTCTACTCCTATAAATTCTATTAGGTTGCCTTTAATATAGGACAGTAGGAAACTGAAAAAACTAATATAAAGGGGGTGGGGGTTCTTTATTATCTTTGTGTGTTCTGTATAAGAATAATCAAGAAAGAGTTAAATTAAAAATATCTTCAGTTGTATTTTAATGATTTCTTATGACTTCAAACTTAGATTTGGTAATAAAAATGTTGCTTTTATTCTTAGCAAATTATTAATTTAGATCCTCTGTCTTATGACTGTCAAATACTGCTATATATTAATGTATTCATAAGTCAATGAGAAATTACTTAAATCTATGAAGAATTAAAAACATCCTATTTAAATTAGACAAGCAGAAAGCAATTAATTAGAAATTCTTATTGAAGCAAGCACCTGGTTAGGAAGTTCATTTGTAGGTCACTTACTGTACAAATTCCATCCCTATAAGGCCCAGAATTGCCCTTTCTTTGTTCAGCTCTGGTCTGGGAAGGTGGATTGATGTGCTACTACAAGAACTTGGGAAAAGAAACTGAAAAATTCAGCATGTTCCTCATTTCTGTCACTTGGGTGTTTCTTCCACCAAAAACTGTTCCCATAAATAGGTCTTAGTGTTGTAGGCCAATGCTGAATCTTTGTGGGACTCTTCTCACAACTGTGACATTATGCCTGGGACACTGTATTTCAACATCTAGCTTGTTACTGTATATCTTCATCCAAATTTCTGCTCACCTTTGCTTGCTCTGGGAAGAAGAACCTAATTTCTGGCCTCTTAAATCTCAGGACAACGCATATTCCTTTTTATTTCATAAGACAGCAGCAAAACCTGATCATCACCTTAGAGAAGAGAAGCACCAGAGAGTTTGGCTCAGGACTAAACCTTTAGACCTGACCCTGTTATCAGTTTCCCTCTACTCTTTCCTGTTATTGACAAGCCCGTGCCATACCATTCAGCTTGTCTTCACACAGTTGCATAAAATACTCAGGTAGTCATGCTTAGATAACCGGTGAAATATGAGCCCAGCTATGACACCAGTGTGGGTGTCACTGTCTTACTCTCCACTGCACACTGAGTCATTTATGGGTGACAGTGGTTTTGTGTGTGTCAGGAATGCTTTCCCAACTGTGTCAGAGCTGAAAGACAGAAAGCAATAAGACTTTGTCACGCCTTTCTTTTCCCCTTTCCTATTTTTAATCTTGGAGCCAGTGTTAATTAATCCTGCTTTCCTCCTAGTCTCCCGGGATGCTTTTCTGCTCCTTCATTATGCTATGGCTAACTCTCAATAAACTCAACAACAGCCCCACATGTACAAATAGGTGGTGGAAGACAGACAATACTAAGAAGTAGTTTTTCACACCAGACAGTTTTTCCCACCGTAGTCTCATGCATCTAATTCAAGCCTCTTGTGGCAACAAGAGCTTGAAGTGTATATCAATATTTTCACTCCTGAAACTAAACCAGCAAATATTGCAAGGGGAGAGTAATTTTTCAGCTGGCGCCTTCTTCTGTGGCAGCACAGAGGGTGGCATGACTGAGATACGGCCTGTTTAATTGATTAGTGCACTTGAGAGAGGGCTGGGTATGGTCCAGTACAGATCATTCTAAACATTGATAAATTACCACCTTTGTGTGAAATGGTTGAGGTGGGACCACTGCCCTTTGACAAACCAGAAAATGAAATGATTACTATTGGATTCTATTGACTTGTCTGGTTAGAGCAGTTGTGCTTCTTCCCAAAGGTTAATTGGACTTGAACTCAAGAAATTAAGAGGTCAGCTGGGGTCACAGTGACAGCAGGCAAACTTTTAACTTACCACTAATATTTGTCAGGGAAAGGACATGCTGGAGTTCTTTAGCCTGTCTCTGCTCAAGGATTTACTATATTAAAAAAAAATTGTATGTCTACGTTATTATATAAGCTGTAAGTGTATGTAGTAAATATGCTCATTAACATTCTGATTATCATCAGATACTGTACCTTAAAGATCAAGAATAGGACTGGGCTCAAGACAATTTGTTCTGATAACTTGCATGGACGTATCAATGTGTATCATGAAAACTTCCTTTTAGAAATGTGAAGAAATTCACTGCAAAACGGCCTGAAAAAAAATTTCAGTGGATATAGTATCTGTGGCACAATTTTAAAGGTCTTTACTTTTGCAATACTTATATTAACTTTGATATTGTCTTGATTTTTTGTGTTTGATTCTTTCTGATTTTAAAAATGCAGAGTAGGAGTAATTCTAGTAATTCCCTGGTGTTTCATTGGTAAAAAAACACAGCATTATTTAGGAGAGGATTGACCTCTATATCATGTAAGAAGGAAAGAACCTCAAAATATCTTCTTGGATTTCCTTCTTCTAGTTATTGCAAAGATTGGACCTTATTTTTGTTTCTCATGTATTTTCACAGTTTTAAAGTAATATCGTATTATTCACATATACTTCTACATCTACGTCTTTAATTGTCTGTGTATATATATGGGATTTGGCATGTATATACATACACTTCTTTTTCAAAAGATATTATATATTGTTTATATTTCAAGATAACTGAGCATTAATACTATTTAGTGAAAGGTCAGAATTATATCCTGATGCATTTATTTTAATTTATCAGATAAATGGGCCAGATTTTTTACTTCATCAGTTTATGCTTAGTACAAGAAGAGAAGAATATAACTAAGTTTTGTTGACTTCACATGCTGGATTTTGTTGTGAACTGGAATAATTGTAAGACTTTTGGCTTGTATGTGTTCTACATATAACTGTAGAATATTTTCTTTGTATATTAGGCTGAACTAGAGAATGGGGTAAAGATTATGACTGAGACAGTAAATGAGTATGTTTATTGTCAGAAAAATCAAATTTATAATGTACTTGAATATGGATTTCATTGCTTTTAAGTATGAAGATTTCATAAATGGCAAGGCATGGAACTATATTCTATTGCTTAGAAACTAACATAATACTGTGCTGACTTATTTTCCTGGATATACATGTATTATAGGCAATGAAACAGTGAGTTAAATCTGGTGCAATCTGACACCATTCCATTGAGAAAATTGACTCAGAGATTTTCAGATAATTCTCTGAAGAGGCAAAAATGTCATAAGATTGTTAATTAAGAGAGAGTATGATGCTCACCTGCATAGATTGCTTCATTGTATATACAGCTCAGGAGACACCTGCATTTTGAGTGCTCGTTGATTTTTTTTTCGTATCACAAGCCTTTTTCTCTGTGACAGATATAGGCAGACGTTACTAAAACCAACAAGAGGTGGGGACAAAACAGGTGGAGATGGTAACAAAGAGCTACTCAATCTCCTTTCAAATTGAATATTAAATCATATCCACAGTTTTACTTTCTACATACCTCCAGAAATGTTGTAAATCAAGGCAGGGGAAGAAAATAAAAAGTTGAAAAAATAAATCTGATAACTAGAAAGGTGTAGATTAAATTTGGACACTAGTAGTGACTGCTGCGGTACTGCTGTGGTACTGATTATAATCGACTTTTCTGGAAATCTAAAGGCACCAGAAGAATTTGTTAACACTTGGCCTTTACTTATTTACTGAAAAACCTAAGGAAAATATTTGTTTTCAATTAATGGTTTTAATGCCTTTTTCAGCAAAGGTCTTTCAAATGTGAGAACATAAGGACCTGCAAAACAGGCAGAGGCAATCAAGTCTGAAGATACTTGTTGGAGTGGCAGTTGCAGGCCGATCACACACCTACACTTAAGTCAATGAACTGCAGACTAAATGGAAACAACTGATTTGGTGAAAAGGCCTTCATGTCAAAATAAAACATGTGTGTCTGTTTCCTCAAGTATATAGACACAGTGGAGCAGACCACATGCAATAATTACAAAAACAGAGATAGATGGAGCAAGAGAAAATTTTTACACATTGTGAGACAGGTTCACATAAGACCAACATTCCTTGGAAAAAGATTTTAAAGAAAAAACAGAAAAAATCCACTTCAAAAGCTGTGCTCACAGACCAGAAGAAGATTGGCTTCAACGTGAAAAAAAAGAGCCTTACCAAATCATTTATACAGAGACAATTTTTATATCATTTTCTTCACAGACACAAAACTAACAAATGATCAGATAATTATCATAATACAGCAAATATTTTTAGTCAGTGAGTAGGTACCAAATGGATAAATCCTTTGGTTTTTAACCTAAAATTTCTTCTGGCATTATTTAATAGTTAGAAAACTTGAATTAAAAAATTCAGTTTAAAAAGTCTTTGTAACTGCAATAATCCTATCGGAGTACCCAATGTCACTCACATTATAAAACATATCATAAGAAATCATAATGGGAAACATCTAATACCACTTCAAATGAATCCCTTGTATGACCAGAACCACAAATAAATTATCTGTGTCTTGAATTTTGCCGTTCATAATTATGCACCACTTATTTAATAAAGAAGGCTTTTTTGAGCATATCCAATATTGTCAAACTTTCAGCACCTACTATTTACCTCTGTTTCTGATATCATGAATGTAATCTCTTCAAAGTATCACACAAAGCACCTAACTGGCACTTCTCTTCATTGCTCAGAATGAAGCTTTAAAGCTGTCTTATATTGTCTCCACAATATTTACGATGAGATGACCTATTCTCAGTTTGAATTCTAAAGTAGGAAATGGGAATATTCCTCTCTTTTTTCACATAGGAAGGTGCCAAACATCAAGAGAAAAAGTGGGTAATATATACCTTTTGCTAGCTCTACACAGTAACATTAAATTTGAAAAAAAAAAAAAGTCTGTTAAAAGGGTTAGTACTTCAGTTCCTGAGTTATAACCTTGGTTTCTCTGTGTTTAGAGAAAAATCAGGTTATGGCTACATGGGGAAAAAGTTACAAAAGTATTCTTATTATATCAAATTGTCTCTGGGTCAGCACTTAATGTAATTTACCTTTGGAAAGAAGTAGAGTTCCTTTAACCTAATTTTCTATTTGGGAAGCGCAGTAAAACAGCCCTGCTGGAGCTGATGCATTAAAGAGTGGAAGAAGATAGTGGAACAGCTGTGAAAGAGAGTAAAAAATAGGATTTTTCCATTTAGACAGCATAGGAAATTTTACTGTATTTGGTGCTGGCATTGCTGGGTCTTATATTAGAAGGAGTTCAGCATCTTCAAGTAAAAATAATGGCTGAATTAATTGTTCTTGTATTTTAGGCACTTTGTAAGTCTTGATATTAATAGAAACAACAAAATTCTGTCACATTTCCTAAATAAATACTAAGATTAGAGAGGTCCAAGGTCTGCCTATCAGAAATGTGTTCTGTTTTCTTAAAACACATCCAAAGTCTTACTCTCATATTTTGCTGAGTAATATTTTTCTACAGAAATTTGGGTAAGGCTTTAATTTGTCAATGTAAAACACAGCCTGTTGCATCATACAAATGGCAGTTAGTGACCAAATTATGTCTCCTGATGGTGATCTAGGAGATAAGATTAGTTTGCACACACAGAGAAAAAAAAAAATCTGTTTATATACAATTTAGTTTTGCAAATCTGACACAAGCAGCAAGAAAAAAAATAGTTCGTTTTAAGCTTTGTACAATTTAATTGTAAAAGCATGCCTGAATTAACGAAAGATAAAACAATCATAGCAGATTGTGAGTATTCTGCTCATGTGTAACAGGATTTTTTTCTGACTGAAACAACATTGTTAGCGATGAATAGTGGTGAATTATTTATGTATTTAATGTGACTTCTGCTACTGTAATTTTTTGATAAAAAATAGAAGCCTTCACTGTAAAAGAATTTTTCTTCATTCTTTCATGAAGAAATTTGGAGATATTTCTTGAAGAAGTTACTTCCTTATTTACATCTTTTCCCTTTTCACATCCTGTCTTCTTTAAATTCCTGTTACCTCAGACTTTCCTGAATGTTGGTCTCATGTCCAAACTCAGGTTTAGGCACATGAAAACTGGGTTGTTCCACCTGGTTTCAGTTTGTCCATTCCCAAAAAAAACATTTCTTACTGCACTTAAACTAAATGAAACTGTTATATCAGGGATTGTGCTGTGAATGGTGGAAGTGTAGTCAGAAAGGAAAGCTAAATCAAGGTCTTAACCCTGCTATTCTTGTCATCTCCCTGGACATCTTTTATAATTTTGACTTTGCAAATCGTATTTCCAAGTTATAGCTTTAGGATTGTTTTCATAGCCAAATTCCATGAACACTTATAAGATGCTGGGATGCAATGCTGACACACAGGAAAGAAATTACTAAAATTATTAATAAATATAGCAACAGCCATGGGCCTACTGTCCAGCTTAGAGCAGTAGGACAGGTATATTTGTTCACCAAACCTATGCATTGCAAATGTTTCATGAAATATTTTAAAATATAAAGTTACATTAACAGTACTCTATAGAAGTTAAAATACAGCTGTGTTGTCATTTAAAAACTGCGATGAAAGACTACATCTGTGTGCCTTTGGTGGGTCAGGTTCTCCCAGCATGCTGGTCCTAGCCTATCCACATCTCCAGTGACATAGTATGCTGTTTGCTTCCTGCTGCAAACCACAGGACTAGCTGGAGCACACAAAATGGGCAGGCCTGTGCCACATCCTGGTAATGATTTTGATTTGATATATGTAGCAAATATTATTTCAGTGATATCATGAACATATGCCAATGAAACAAGGAGAGTAATAAGCCTCATAACTGAGCCTATTCTTGTATTTGTAGGGTTATTCTTTCATGTAGTTGAAGAGTAGATTTAAGAATGGACGTTATTACCCCAATTCAAAAAAGAAAAAAAAAATGAAAGCAGTAAGGATGTGCTTCTCTTTAGGTACATATAAAAATTCATTGGTCCCCATAGTTTACTCAGGCAAAAAGACAAACCCTTGCTTAAATGTTTTGCTGTAGTCAAGACATTAGTGACAATTTGTAAGGTAGCCTTAACAAGATTAAAAATATTCTTACTGGTGAATTTCAATCAGCCTGATAGAGCATATGTAATTGTATAATTTGTCTTATTCTTTCAATGATTTCTTTACTGGTTTAGTTGGATAGTTTCCCTCTCTACCTAGAGCTAAAATTCAGTATTTGGAGCAGTTATTTTTATACAGAGCAGTAAATATTTTAGTGCCCTTGCATAACATCCATCTGAATGAGTTATTTCTAATTAGGTTTAAAACATAAAAGCATTTCAGGCTGAATTTTTTAAAAGCCTCTAGATGCTAGATGTATGTGCCATGTGTAATGCAACTGAACTCCAGCCTGGAGTAGGGCTTCTTATGAGCCTGTGAAATGTTAATATTAAAGGCAAAAACACAAGTATGGCTATACTGATTCAGACCATAGGTTCATGTGGTCCAGTATGCTCCAAAACTGGATGGGCGGATCTGGTGTCTATGACAGTAGCTAGCAGGTAGCTGTGTGAGGGGTGACCTTTGGAGGACACTAAATGGGGTCTCTGGCACTTGAATGTTATGCTGCTCTGGCTTATGCTGGTTGGAAGTGGTACCCTGGAGTCTATTTGTCTGCTGGAACATAATGTGGCCGGATATTCCCCTCTTTTTCATTTATTCCTAGTCCTGACTCTGGGACCCTTTTGGAGGTAGACAGAGCAGCAGTTCCTGGTTGAATCCCTCTTGTCCCTCACCAAAAAATCTCAAATGGGAGAAATTCCTCAATGTTTGCTCCTTTTGCCCTGCTAAGAGGCAGAGTAAAGAAACAAGGTTTTGTGTGTGTCTTCTCAAACAATGCATTCAGTTGAAACTGCAAATTTTTACAAATTTTCAAGCAATATATTTTCATATTCCAATTTTCCATCATCAGAATACTTTTTGAAAACTACATGGAAAGTGAAAACTGTTTTTAGAATACATCTAGACACTTGTGTTTTTTAAATATCATACCTGTCTTGGACCAAGTTAGATCAATTTTTTGAAATATGGGTGATGGAACCCATATATAGATTCATAAATATCTGAGCAAAGCACTGGTACTAGACACCAATAAAAGGTAGACACCATCACTGCTCAAAGTATTTTCTGAAGGATTGAACACTTAGTAAAGCCCACCAAAAAATTAGTGGGTAGCACTGCAGTCAGAACTTTTCTGAATATCTTGTCACTTATTAGAAGATCAGTGTACGTTTTGGAAATCTTGGCTTAGAATGTAGGAAATACAAACTGAGTTCACTGACTCAAATGAAGCCTACTCCAGACTTTTCTTTTTAGAGTAAAAATTTCTCTAGCCTATAAATCTCCATTCCCTGTTGCAGCAAAATGTGTAACAGTCTTCTGGAAAGGTTATACACAATTCGCTGGCATTAATGGTTGTTATTCATGAGAAAGCACTTCCAAATCTGGATATTGCATATATTTCTGAGTATTATCTCTGGCAAAATTTGTGGGGTTTAATCCATTCTCACTCTAAGAAGAGGTTTATTGCCTTTCCCATTCCCAAGACAGATATATTTAAAAATTAAGAGGTATATTAAATTTTTTCCTCTTTTTGCATTGGCACTTCTGCACTTCCTTGGCAAAGTGTTTCTTGCAGTGCTACCTGTCCTGGTGTCAGGCATATCATTCTTTTCTCAGGACAGGGAGAGGCAGTCAGAGCTCTGGCAGGAGGATCAGGGGGTATTTCTTTTTTGCTCAAATCTTCCTCCAGTGCCATGTGCAATCAGACTGGGGGCATGTCATTTCAATCTGTCAACATATACCAAGTGCTACTCAGTCAGCTGTAAGGAAATACCTTGTGTGTTGGCAGAGGATGTCCTTTAACAACACCCAGTCACTCAGTCAAGCAACCTAAATGGGGCAGCAGACAGCACCTTCACACCAGTGTATGCTAACTGAGCTCTCTGTCGATGTGTCTTGACCTCATAAGAAGACAGAGCAAAAAGACCAGAGTGAAGAGCAGAGAAAGGCTAACCTTGCCATGGCTGCTAAAAATGGCAGCTTCCTTTACTCCACTCAGTCAGAAACAAACATCTTTTATACACGTGTGTGTATTTGTGAGTGTATATATATATCTAACTAAAAGTACACACACAATTTCCTTTTTGCAGTATGGGAATGTAACCACTAGATGACACCAAGAGATAGTTCCTATAGACCTGATTTTTTATTCTTTATTCATCTGCCTGTTCAAAAGGTGACATTCTTGCTGAGATTGTAATTAAGATTACAGAGGTACGCAAATTAAGTATCTGGCAAGTATTAATAGGTACCTTACTTTAATATTAACAATTACTGTCCTAGAGTGCAAAGAGCTTGGAATTTATGATCGTTTGGACAGTGGATCTCAAACATTACCTCTCCTTCCCTGCTGTGCATATCTTTAATTGTCTGTTACAGAAGTATCATTTGTATTGTTACAGCCAAGAGTCCGCCAGTGCTCCTATAACAAACTTCCCGCTTGTGATGGCTTACAATTCATGTCTGAGAATCCATCCAAGGTGAAAACTTGGTATCGTCAAACCTCGGTGCAAGACCACATATTTATACCAGGCCAGAATTAATGGTTTTGCCCTTCTCTGCTACTTTCATCGTTCTCTCAAAACGTGCTAAAGCTACAGGGTTTGATAATAAAAACTAAGAAATGGTTTTCCTTGCTTGAAGGAATGTCAAAATTGATAATTTGATATGAATTTCTGAGAATTAGGTTTTGGTAATGGAAAAGAAGAGGCAGGTTTGAAATTATCCTCTTATGTTATTTTAATAATTGACAGTTACACTACCGTTTCAACAGAAAAAATGTATAAGTATCCAAGGCTGACAGGTCTGCATGGATGTTACATTAGCACAAAATGGCCTAAATTTCTAAGTGGTGGACAGAAATTTAGTCCCATGTGTCTGTGCATAAATTCATAAAAGCAACATAATATGACTAATGTCACCCATTAATGTCACTTAGAGATGCAGAGCCTGCTTGATAATACAGAGAGTTGGTTCGGTCATACAAAAATGTGCAAGTCTTAGGGAAACAACGCTCTTCAAATCTTTTTAGCAACTCCTTCTACTTCCTTCTCCCACCTCCAAGTACTAATATAACTAAGCAATAACCTTTCACTGAAAGCATTCATAAACATTCACTGGCTTAAAACAACAACAAAAAAACTGGAATAGAGTAGTTTTTCTCATATGAGCATGTTTTAAGTACGGCTACAGGTTTCATACACCCCAATATTGTCACTGAGAAATTTTAATTAAGTGTGATTGTCATTAAAACTGTAGCAGTTTCCCACTGTGCATAATGTGGTCATCACAGTAGTGATAATAATGGGAAGACAGTACATATGAAGATCTTACCAGCGAACTATACACATGTATGCTGTGTAAGTGAACTATACACAGAGAATCCAACGTAAACCCCTATTAGGCACAGTGACAGTAATTGGGATTTTTAACCTTAAGTGGCATTTTTAAGTGTATTTGCAGTGAGGCAACAAATTTAAATCTCACCGATGCAACCTCTCATCCACAGCTTGTCTGAGTGGCTCAAAGCAGTTGCTCGCATCCCTGCTTTGTGGCCAAGTGTGAGATGGTGGACGTACAAGCATCCACCCAGTGCATTGCCCCCACACAGGAAACAACAACAACTGCCATGGAGGCAGTCCCAAGAGCTGGGTGCTGGAAAGGAACCCACTGCCTGGCCTGGACCAGGAGCTACAGGAAGACAGCTGTTCCCTGTAGGTGCATGGCCCGATAGAAATTCTGGTGCCAACCATGCCATGGGTGTAGGTGCTGGTGTGAGCTGAGCAGCCTGACCAGTTGGCTACTGTACTGTGGTCACCAGCCCAGGCCTAAATAAAGGGTAAGTGGAAGTAATAAATCAGTGAGCATGTGAAAAGAAGAGAAAGAAAACCAAGTCATTGTGCAAGGAAATTATAAAGGTTATAAGGAGGGAGCACATGGCTCTTGGATGCCATTGAAGAAATAAAGTCTTGTTGGCCAGGATGAGGCCCTCCTGTAAGACAAGGACCTTACTTTGGGACCATGATTTCTGAGAACACATGAAATAGACTATCAATCAGCTTTGGTGCTACTCTTAAGAAAGGCTTTATTTTTCAATGACTTTATGAAAGTACGGCTTGCAAAAATCTTAAGATTCTTCAGAATAAAGTGGAGAATGCATGTGAAATAACATTCCATGTGATTGCTATAGCTATGATTACAGGGACCCTGCAACTATTAGTTTGTGAGTACCTGAATAGAAAAATTGACACTTTCATTCATTTCTTATCTATAAGACAGACTTGACCTGAACTTTTTTCTTTTTTTTTTCTTGCGAAAACCACATTGAAATACTTCCTGGAAAAAAGTAATGGAAATCACAATTTTCATACAAATAGAATAAATGTCATATTTGTTTGATGTTTGCTTTTGTTTTCACTTCTGGAAATCAGGTCCCACTTTTATGTGGAACAATAACAATTTTCAGTGAAAACACCACATACCCTGTTTGACTCTAAGTTGTTAAAAATCCAACTAGTTTTGCCCCCATCAGTTTTACAGGCAGTTCAAATTGCCTCATAAAACTCTAATGGTTTTCCTCATACACAAAATGTATTGTGTGGCAAGCACTGAGAACACAGTTTCTGCTAGGCAAAACGTATATCTAATTGGATTGCTGTTCCACCTTTAACAATTTTTATTGTAAAAAAGCTGTGAGCAATACACTATCAAGTAAGATGCACTTTTTAATTGTTGCCCTTTTAAAGTAAATCACAGCAATTATTTTAAACTTAAAGTTTTCTTTTTTCTGGGGGAAAATCTTGATGCATATTAAAACTTTTTTAACATCTATAATATTGTTAGATGTGAAAATTTTGACAGCCTGAAAAATCACACAAGATTTGTCTTAATTTTCAGAGGTCTCATTTTGGCAGAGAAATAAAGGTCATTATTTTGGGGAGATTTAGGCATAAGCACCACCATTAACAGACTTCTAATGGTGTCCTATTGGCTATATTCAGGAGGGATGCATAGGCCATGACATTTTCTAACACCTTGCAATAAATGTAGGAGAGTGGCATAGATGAGAATTCTCCCAAACCTTTAATTTTTTGTTTTCTAAGTATGATAGATAAATAAATACTGGTATGAACAACATAAAGTGTTCAAAATCTGAAAGTTTTTTCTCAGAAATCAGGGCATCTGCCTAGAAGTCATGAAGTTTCTGGTGGTATTTGTTTAAATTATCATATTTGGCAAGTTATTCTCATCTGCTGTCTACATTCTCCATTTTAAAGGACACTCATTCCACAGTTTCAATATTTTTGCAGAACTGTGAAGTTTAAGCATCTACATGTTTTTAAATCTTGAGTTTTTATTAAATCTTATCAGTCCAGTAGTTACAACTGTTAAATATATAATCTAAAATACAAATTCCTGATACAAGTACAAGAGTTGGCTCACTGTAATAAGAAACATTTTTAGAAGTTTGTGTGTGAGCTGAGACATCTGGGTAGGATTAATCAGTCTTGGAAGGTTGAGGAGGTTTTATTTTAGTTTTGTCTTTTAATTCCATTAAATTGCCTTCATGTGTTACAGAGTTGTTCACTCACGTCATCTCCACCCTGCCTGGGGTTGGCTGCTCCCTCTTCTTGTCTAAGAAAAAAACTACAACTATGAATGTACAGTTGCTTACACAAAGTATGTAGCTCCAAAACTGACACTTCAGGCTCACCCCTCTGTGTTTAATCAGAGTTGGTTCCCTAAAACCATGTATGTTGAACATGAACAGTGTTCAGCTAAATGTTTTTAGGTGTAGTTGTAACATTAATTATGTTAGAGATTATCATTAATAATTATTATTAGTATAGCTGCTGATAGTCTAAGAATATAAACAAGAATATAAGCAAGATTTATGGAAGAAATATCTTTTTTTATGAACCATCTAATACAGTTGGAAAAATAAGCCCTTATTAGACCCAAAATAGAAGCAACAAACTTCAAAGCTAACCTGAGTTTATCTTGACCATATTTTGTATTAGCACCTGCAGACAGGCCTAATGGAGATCCATTGAACAAAGCATTGTACAAACAGAAAATAAGAGACGGTCCTGCTCCACTGAGTTCACAAGCCAAACACTGAGCAGTGGAAGAGCAGAAGGGCAAACAGGCACACAAAGGTGAAGCTTTAACAGCTCAATAACAGAGCCAGAGACAAACTCACATCTCCTGGTCTGCAATCTAGGACCAAATTGCCTAGATCACATTTGAAACACAAATGACATGTTACATTTCCTCTCTCATAACCCTTAACAGGAGAGACTTACATGTATGAAGGTCAAGGTGGACCCTATGTACGTCACTGTGTGGGGCCCAGTTCTGCAAATCACTTGTCCGAGCTGCAAAATTAATCCCCTGCAAACTTGTGGTGGAAATCTACTGGTGGAAACACAGTGACCTCCATGGAAAAGAAACAATTGACGTGATGAAGCCCTTAATCTGGAGCTTCTCATTTTTACTTGTTATATAAACACATATCATAGTTCTCAAAGATGCTCAGCCAGCATTTTTACTTGTTGATTATTAATAGATCATTTAAAATTAGCGATTTGTGGGACTTGATATGTCAGAAAGTAGGTTAAAAATAATGTAATCATCTAATTTCCTTTTTTCCCCATTTTCTGATAGAGATATTTCTTAATTTTTTTTCTCCATTTACAGGTGCAGAATTAAAGAACGTGTTCACTCGCTATATTATTGATGCACTTAAGTGGAGTGTTCCAAAGCATATAATTACCGTGTAGGCTTATGGCCCTGAAGTAGATTGGGATAGTGGTGCTGCATATCCATGATTTGAAGGACATACAGTGATGATTATAGAGGCAGTACTCTACATCCATTCCAGCCCTTTTGTGTTTAGCTGGTTGCCATGGCAAATAATTGGATAGAATTTAAGCCACTTTCTTCCAAGTGGGAAATTCATAATTTTACCCTTCACCTAATTTTGAACATACTTTTAAAGAATCTTAAAGTTTCTGCAGGAATGGAATATAGACCTAGTAGGAAAAAAAATAGATTTCTGCATATGGAAAAACACTTCAACTGGAGGTTTCTTTTTTTTTTTTAATCCTAAAGAATCAGGTTTTTAAACAACATGATAGAGCAAAATGTGAGCCTGAGGAAAGCTCAAAAATGTTTGACCCCAGAAGGATAGGAAATCTGAAAGTGAACAATCAAATACAGCTTGCCCTAGCAGTTGGTGTCAATTAGAAACAGAGGGATAATTTTACCCACTCCAATTTTCCAAAGTTATTTAGCCCAACCCTTTTTTAAGCTTTGAAAATATTTATCATGTTTTGTTAGTGCTCATGGTAATCATCTATCATTTTTTTAGTTTGTTTATTTTTCTGAAGGCATGCATAACTTCCTAGAAGATACTTGCCATTTCACATCAGTGCCCAATATATATAGTCCTAGTTCTATTAGGGGTTTATTATTTTATAGGCTGTGCTTCTCAGCTATAAAAGCTCAGCAACACATGCTGCACAACACATGGCAATCCAGAAAAATCCAAAGCTCCTCTGCTTACTGTAACATTTTACAGTGGAGTCCTCTGGTGGAACACAGAATACAAGTTGGTCTTGTCCCATTACATCCGAGCCTGGCTTGAGCTATCGTTGCCTTCTAGCCTTTAAAGCAAGCAGGACTCTAATGAGTCAAGAAAGTGCACCTGTCCCTGTAACATGCACATAGGGAAGGCCATGGCTAGATTCACCCCATTTTCCTTAAGCAGTTAATTTGCACCAACTTTTTTAAAGAAGCAGCACTCCTAAAATAAGCAATTACTTGGACATTAAAAAAGTAGATTACTTTGATGCCTCTGGAAAGGGTCATACCTGCCTACATTTTCCATGCCTAAAATAGATGGACAGGTAGCTCCAGAGGTCTTCAGAATGACACCTACATCTTAATTGGTTAGAAAGGAAACTTAAGCTCTTGTTTACTTTGTTATATGTTTAAACATTAAACATAACCATTTTCCTTAGCAGTATTGAGTGAGCTGGACTGTAATTTGCTTGTGGTGTGGGGCCAGGATAGTATGCTTGACCCTTCCGGCTTTCCAGTTCTTATCACCTTTCATAATGATAACTCTGTGTCTTGTCTTCACAAAAATTATAAAATTACTTTCATGCTTTTGATTTGTATTCCCACATTTCAAATTTCCTAACAAACTAGATTGTGGTTTTGTTACTCCTTTAGCAGAACTATTATATCCAAGATTAGAAAATTAAACTTTGATACTGACACTAAGTAAGCCTGGTTAATAATTGAAGGATTTAAGATTTCAGGCTAGTTCTGATCAGCAAGGTTATGTCTTCAATTTTCTTTTACAGTCTTCATTCTGCACATTCAGTGTTGAAACTCAGTCCCATGGTTATTTTTTTTTGTTTGTGGTTTGTTTTATTTTTAATTCACTAATATTGAACACCTACAGCAGGATAAAAAGGAAATATGATTTTTAAATAAAAAATGTTCCAAATGTGTTTGCTGTAACCTTCTTCTTTTTTTTCTGATTTTTGCATTTTTTTCCTGAAAGGTTTATCCTTTTCTGAAAGCGTCAGCATTGAATCACTGAGTTATTATTAGTATTGTCTTACTATTTACAAGTAGTTAACAGTAGGCATAGTTTTTCAGTCTTTTTAATAATTTTTAGAATTATGGCCTGCCTAGAATCTAAAATAAGGGGAGCTTTTAGCTGATATGTGAACTAATCAGTTCTTGGGGTTGTACTTTGAGGTTCTTGTGTGTGCTGAAGTCAGTCCACAGTTTCTTTTCTTCCACCTAGCCCATAATACATGGCAACAAATTTGTGTACCTGTATGTCTTTGATAAGGACACTTCACTGCTTTTAAATTTGCTATATGGGGATATCAAGAGAGAAAATGAGGAGTACTCTTGGGCCCCTTAGTAAAAAAAAATTCAAAACTTCTTAAATTAGTTTGGAATTCATACATTGCTGCCTTTCTGATGATGTATTGCAGTTTCAGTGGGGCAGAGGCATTAGTAGCCTGTTTTTGTTGAGCAGGAAAATGATGACTGTATTCTGTAAGCAGATGTTGTTTCATCTTTAACCACATATTGAAACAGCTTGAAATGAATTTTAAGTTAACAGCCGTTTCATTAATCAGAGACAGTGGTGGCTAAAGGATATTATCTTAGGTGAACAAGGTCACTGATATTCTTCCTAAAGAAATGTGGAAGCGATAGAAAGTGTGTTATTCTGGTAAAAAAAATATATTTACAAGAAGTAAGTGTCTGTAAGGAGAGTCATTCTTAACATTAAATTTTAGATAGTGGGAGAGGTGGAAGACTAACACACTGAAAAGGGAAAGAGCGTACAGTATGAGAGAGAGAAAAGGAAATATAAATACCATTACTAGTAACATATTAAACTTCTCTGTGAATGACAAAGCACAAGGCGTGGGACGGATGGAACAACTAGACTAGCAGTGCCTCATCATATTATGCATCTCTCTCTTTCTTCTGAGTAGGTTAGGAAAGGTCATTTCATTTCTTACCTCTTGAGTCAGCCTCTGCATTGAATGCTGCCACAGATTAAGAGAAAAGGCCAAAGGAGGGCAGCTGTATCCATGCCACAGAAAACTAATCTAAATGTTCTCAGTGTTTTCAGTACCGTAATGCCAAGCAAATAATTGCAATTAGCAGTGTTCATGACGAGACGAAAATCTGGCAGACAGGAGCAGAAGGCTCACTGTGGCAAATATATGTGTATACGTGAAAGAGAAATAGAAGAAAAAAGCTACTGATGAGTGATACCTACATAAACTCTACATAATGGACAGCTTCAGAATTGAACTGGAAGGCAGATGTAGACTGGAAAAGGAATTGCTGAGGAATGTCACTGAGTTTCCTAGCAGCATAAAACTGTAAGTGTAACTGTAATGCTGCCAATTCTCCCTTGTCAAAGTTTAGAAAAAATTATGACATCTGGTCATAGTGACTTCTTAGGTCAGTGTAGCATTTTCTTCCATATGCCCCAGAAAACAACAGCTGCACTGATTCACCCCACCCACTTCAACAACAGCCAAATAGCTTCTCCTGCTGCAGCTCTCTGTCTTCCTTCCCATTTTAAGTCTGGACAGACCTCACCTACATCTTCTGTTGGTTTGGTTTGTTTTTTTTGTTAAATGAGGAATCAATGTGATCTTCAAGCACCTTAAAGCCCAAATCAGATACAGCTGACCTGAATTTCCTCTCAGATACCTCTTGCTTGGGTTTGGTTCCCCAGGACTGTTGTATTGCAGCTGTGAGATGTGGAAATATTGACCACTGTATCTATTTTGCAAAGATTAGAAAAGATACTTAGGTATATGTGGGCTTAAATTTTGAACAATTTGATTTTGAAATGCCCAGTAAGGAAGTAATTTTCTGCCTCTCCTTTCATAGGATTTCTTCAAATTGGGGGATTATCTAATTTTTGCAGTGTAAATTAGTCTCCAAAAATCAAAGGGAACCATTATAAACTCTTCATTTTCTACAGAAGTTATTATCTTTGGCATGTGAGCTGGGAGTCCTTAGTAGGCTCAGTGGTATCTAATATCAGTTTATTTCAGGGTAATAACATGGCATAAGATTTTCTGATTTAAAAAAAAAAAAACTTGATTCATAGTATAAAGATATTTTGCTTTACATAATAAAATTATATTTTATCACATTTACTTGACAAAAAACTCCTATTGTTTAATTGAGCCATTGGTTTTATTTTATTTTAAAGGATTTGGGATGACATTGGGTTTTCTTATGACAGTCAAAATCTACAGAGGCTTCAGCACTTGGCTGAATGTATCTGGGCTGTCTGTTAGAGCAAGCCTGGAAATGAATGGGTTGTTGGTGTTGTCTCAAAGCACTGAAAAAACCCCTTTCATTTCACACAATATTTACATCTTTCACTGATACACTTCTATTTCTGTTGTCATCCTCAATGCAAAGCAAAACCAAGACATTCCTCAGTGGAAATGGGCATGAGTTTTGTTGTACACTGTATGAGTCCCAGTGGACAGCAGGAAAGTTACATCTACTATATTTAATCCTGGCCAACAGGAGATTTTTTGTGTCTTTATATTCCAGAATGCTTCTTATGGAACAAGATTTCTCAATAAACACATCTATTAAACCACTGGCTACTCTTAATAAAAGTCACTCCACACTTACAAGTCTCCACCAACCAGGTTTGTTGACATAGGCTGCAGAACAAAGAGCTGGATTGCACCTACATGTATTGCCTGTTTATCCTCAGCTGTGTTAGAGAGTCTGAGAGGTGGCATAAAGACAGTAGTGCTGGCCTGAGGTTCTGGAGACTCCATCCAGTTTCCACAGACACAAAATTACAGATATGAAATTTTCTTTGGATAAAACTCCCTGAGAGTAATGCAAGGCTTCTGAAGGAGCCTTGTCCTACTCCTGGACAGTACGTCAAATTGAGGCCAGATACCCCATGGCTCTGGGGTGACAAATCCTGGACAGGCACCCCATAGTATCTCAGGGCTCAGCATAGACCAGTGGAGAATGGACGTGCTTGTCTTGGGCTCCACAGATGAAACCTGAGCACCCTCAATGAAGATACCAGCTTTGTTGAAACACAGGCTGAAAGCCCTTGTGCAGCCTGTAAATGTAAATTAATCTGCACATTGATCCAAGGAGCACATTTTGCTTCAGAAGTGCCATGTTTCTGTGGCTTTGGATATTTTTTTTTCCACAATTTCATGTAGATTGAGAACTCTTATTTAGCCTCTGAAATATAAGAGCGAGATTTTCATTAGTTTCCAAGAGGCGCTTACTGAGGCAGTCTCTGAGAAAATTATCTCCTGAGCCTCCTCGTGGGGTAGTGTAACTTGTCCATCATTCCTTGCTTCAGCCTTTGCTCACAGAGAAAATACCTGTAGCAAATTTTTGCTCTGCTGCCTGCTGGTGAAAGTCAGAGAAAGCATTGCTTCAGGAGATTATAGGGGTGTTGAGCTAGTCGTTTATGCTTTGTTTTCCTAGCATGAAATAGACAGAGAGAATTAAATATTTTTTTAATTACAAGTACATATTTTGTAAGTACTGAAGGATCCTTTAAATTATTCTGTAACAGACTAGAAGATAGGCAAATAAACTCATTACAACCTGATGCTAAATAAACCATAATATATATGTACATGAAAACAATTACATAAATTACATACATTGAAAATCTATTTCAATTCAGTTTAATTAAATATTACTAACTTGCAGATTTTAGGACATAAATAGTTAAGCCAATTACATAAAATTAAAGAAGGAATTCCTTTTTCATTGGGGAAGTTTTCCTTCTTAGCAAATCATTACACAATTAATGTGAAGTGCCAATATCTGGCCTAATTACCTATCAATCTTGAATCATAAATGGGGGTATTAATGACTAAAACCAACTTAAAGACAGGTATATATGCTGTGCTGGGTTCTTCTTGGTTGTTTTTTTTTTTAAACTATAGGTATTTCTTCTATTCTTTGATATACATGCAAAGAAGCAGGATTATTAATTCAGTACACGGTTTCTGCAAATATCTAGAGTCATGCTTTACTTTGATAATTCACAGGACTCAATAACTTTGAAGTCACTGCTGTTTTGCAGAATTCCTGACCAACTAGGTCCAAACCTAGAGATTATTAAGTTGCATGTGTTGAATTTTGAAATAAGATGGCATAGCAAGACAAGAGCATTATCACTGTAACCAAGTTCCTGATGAAACATATATGTGTATCAGATAACATTATCCCAGCAAGTAAGCTAGATTTGGAGCCTTCAAGATGCATGAGGAAGGTTTCTTGGCCATGCTAGTACAAATGGAGTAGAAAGCACTTGCCATCCAATGCATCCAATGATGGCATGTGGAACTCCAGTGTCATGAGGAAAATGCCTACAAGTACATACATACAGTTGGCATAGCTTACTGCTCCAGAAGCGAGCCCCATCCCATCTACCTGTTCCCATCACTGCACTTGAGGGGGTCTATGGGGAGGAATGCAGGGCAAGGGCATGCTGTACTTTGATTGTGTCCATCTTTGTACAAATTCAGACTGCAGGCTGTTCCAAGTACAGCCTGTTGTCTGTGGACTGGAAGTACGGGGGGCTGGAACTATGTACTGGGTAGGGTGCCTGTTACACTGTGCTTGAGCACTAAGAAGTAGACATAAGTCTTATTGTAGGCTCTTTTGTCTTCTTTCTTTCAGATGATGACAAGATTATAACAAACATTTCAGGAATTCTAGATGTCATCAGCCTGTTACTTCTCCTGTTGGCTTAGTTTCATTATGCATGTACCCTTACCAGAGAACTGCACATGATGAGCATGGATCCAATCCTGATGCAGTCTTCAGGGCAAGACACCCTGCCCTGCCTGTCTAAGCTGGAAAACATCACATAAAACTGGGTTTCTATTTCCATCTCACTGCAATTCTATATCCTTTCTGCCTGAGGTTGAGGAAACTCTGAGCAGATTAGGAGGCCAAAAAGCAATGTCATAAGCAACAGGTCACAAACATTTTTTCACATTCAGTTGTTCACATTGGTGCTGATATCCTGAATATACTTGAAATTCCTGTCAGCGTCCAGAGTGCCATTATAGCCGTGATCTTTCTCTTGAAGGGAGTAGTGCCTTTAATCCAGAAGCAGAGGTTCTTTTACCAGACTTTATGTCTGTACATATATTGAAGTAAAAGTCACACTTTGCAGGACCTGTTTGCTGGGTGGACTGTGTGCCTGCCTGCCCTAGCCCATGGCAGGGGAGGCAGCTGCCTGCGGGTCCTGCTTGTGGAGCATAGGCATGGAGACTCACTTCTGATGTGACAACTAATCTTCATCCAGCTGGTGGCTTCTCCTCAACAATGAAGGTTAGGGGAGGCCCCTTGGTAGCTTGAGGAGCTGAGCAGGCACCCTGTGCTCCTTCAGGCTCCATATGTTTGGCCTTTAACCCTCCTCATATGCCTCCATCTGCTCCTGCCTTGTTCCGCTGTGCGGGCATGCAGAATGGGCCCATTGTTCCTACCAGCTTCACGGCATTTGGCACCCCCTCGGTGTCACCATGGCAGATCTGGGTGCATGGTACATTACAGGCATGGAGCTCAGTGCTGTTAGCCCATCCTCAGTATGAACCTCTGTCTTCTGCAGCCAAAAAACAAACAAAAAACAAAACCCCTTAGACATTATTAATTTATATCAAACATCAGAGGTGTGACGTAATAGTGAGGCAAGGTCAGAGGAGAAAAAGGAGAATCCATTGTTTTCCTCAGGCTCACAAGTAGTGACACATTGGACACCATTAGGGGTATCTTCCATGCTTTAACTGGT
Source organism: Phalacrocorax aristotelis (assembly GCF_949628215.1). Lineage (NCBI taxonomy): Eukaryota > Metazoa > Chordata > Aves > Suliformes > Phalacrocoracidae > Phalacrocorax > Phalacrocorax aristotelis. Next base: position 64,234,163 of record NC_134311.1, read on the forward strand.
AATTTGGTAACCACATTATCTTGTCTTAAGCTGCTTTTCATAAATGTATCAGTTTGGATGAAGCTTGAAGACCCATCATTGAGGACAGGAACGTTATTTTGAAAGCTTTTTGCTGCAGATATCAGAGTGTTGTGAGGCCTTAGCTGGGCTGGGGATGGAAAAACGGCATCTATAAAAATATTATGATAATCTCAGATGCACTAACTTCAGTGGGTCCTAAGCTGAATTTCTTCTTACCTGGCAAAGAAATATATTGGCTGAATATATTAGTTCATGACTTTTGAACTGTGTGAGGGTGAAGTCAGCTAGTTTGATCCCTCTCACCATTGCACCCAGCCCACTAAGGTCTGTGTTTTATCAGACCTCTGGTGTGGAATTACAGTTGTAGGTCTTTCTTTTGCTAGAAATAATGCAGATTTAATTTGGAATTGTAAGGGTTTTCATTACATGCTATATCATGAATATCACCTTAATTCCAGTTAGCACCATGCAGAAATCAGTGTGAATGAACACTAAGGAAGAACAGAAAGCTATGTTGTGCAGCCTAAATATCATTTTTGTTAGGCACTTCTGTGAACAGCTGTTTGTTAATATATATATGATCAGTTAGGAAGTACTTCAGATACTTCTAATGAATTCCTACAAATGTGACTAACTCCAGAACATTAAAATGATAAATAAATAGACAGTTAGAGAAAATAAAATATGCTGTAGAAATGTAATGTGCACAATAGGGTCTAACTCGTTTTCCATCTACAACAGTACAACTCTTAAAAGAGCTCCACTTCTTGTTTTAAAATCTGGTCTGAAAAGATTTCCTGTTCTTTTATGTTATTTCCTTTAGCACTCCAGTATTCTAAGTCACACTTTAATTTTACAGCATTTAAAACATTGCAGGTTTTTATGTTTTAATATATGGACCAAATGCATTTACCTGCTTTAAGAGTTCTCTCCATGTGAAAGAGAAAAGAATACACATCCCTTAAATTTTACCATTGGCCTTACTACAATAAATGTGAGAAACAGGTTTTATGTTAATTAGCATGTATAAATCCTTTAAGTGAACATAGGAGCTGGTGTGCCGTTATGGTGTCATTTGTATAAGCCTTGAGTACAGTAGGGGTATGAGGTTGACAATGCACACCCTGGAGTGTATTACTGCTTTTATAAAAATCATACTTCTTTCAATTACTTCAGTAATGGACTCCAACCTCTGCAGATGTGGTTGTGCAATTACACATCTAAGAATCCTCATTAACCAATCGGAGTTGTCACTGCTCAGCAAGTCATGCATGTTGGGCAATTAATCCGATCAGGAATAGCTCTCCTTGGGCAATCCATAGGATCTCCAAGAGCTTATTATCGAAATTATTCTAAAATATATGACTGAGAGAAAAAAACAAACCTAAAACACAAGAAAAATAAAATCAATTCTCACATAAAACGTGCATTACATTTGTCTGTTTCATTCCTTCTTTCTGTGTATTTCATTGTCTTGATAATGGGAGATGCTCTCAATGAAAGCACCACAGTGTTCAGGAGCAGCTGACAAATTAGCCACTAACAGTCTGTCCAAACCTTGTAAAATAAGGAGGGAAAAGCTTTGATTCAAAGAAGTTACAAAGACATTGCTTTTTTCTTCATCTTCTGCCTGTATTTGATATTTCTTTTCCAAACACAAGCTGTAGTAATATTTTCTTGTCATTTGTCTTCCTGCACCAAAGGATTTTATGTTCTAACTGCTGATGGAAAAAAATAATAAAAAGTGTGGTTAAAGCAGGTGCTGTTTGTAGTGTTTATATAAACACATTAGCACTCTTTTGACACAGCATGACCTGAACAAGTAGTTCATCCTACTAGTAGCAGGGAAACAATAACTGAGCGTGCCAGAGCCGAGTTCATTCAGACACTGCAAAATTAACACCAGATTATGAATACGCTTGCCACTGGTAATTAATCGTGAAAATTGCTGGAGGAGTTCCCCTACTGTGAGGGATATTGGCAGAAGTATTTACTGCTAATAGGCCTTGTTTAAGCTTTTTTTTTCCATCCACCCCCTTAGAGATAAAACTTACAATAGACGGCACAGGAACTAGTAGATTATTACATATTCCTTTGGCCTGTTTTCTTATTAGCATTTCTGAATAACCCCAGTGTTTTTCCCTCTATTATTAGAAATGTGCATTGTGTGATCACATTCAGACCATTAAACTGTCCCTTACAGATGAGGATAATTTCACAACCTGGATACTGGTTTTCTATATTCCACAGTGATCTAACATTATCCCATATTTTGCAGCAGTAATTTGAGGACATCATAAGAACAGTTTGTGTATTTCAAATAATACACAAGCTTTTATAACCTTAGGTAGCAGTTACATGATCTACAAGATCTTTGATGTGCCTCTTTTAACCAATAACCAATTTTCTTTATATATGCCTTTTATTATGTGCTTTTAAATTGTAAAAAAAAGACCAAGATGTTTTCAATCTACCATGTTTGTAAAGATGATAAAGATATACAAGCAAGACTATATTAACTAATTAAAAATAAAAATTGAATAAATTACCTTATGGTAGGTCACATACTCTCCTCTACATTTTCCTAAAATATAATATGTAATATAGCATAATCATATTGTATGTTTCCTCCTTTAAAATAAAAGAAAAAAAATCCATCATGACTGTTTTTAACAGGTGTGTTAGTGGATAAAAACAAAGGCCTGTTTCTTAGTGAAATTAATGAAAGACTTGCTACTGAGTGTAATGAAAGTGGGGTTGAGTCCCTTACCTGTTAAAATTTTATTATTGTATAATATGGGGATTACGGAGGCATTTATTGCTGATTTTATGATGAACAGTAATGATTCCTGGCCTGTATACGCCAATATTTGATTAAGTCTCTACATAGCATATTCTTCAGGCAATTTAGTCAATAATTACAACTGTTTGACTTTTATAAGACTTTTGAGATTGATCTTTTTCCAGAAATGTTCAACTATTTCTTTTGAGAACTTGTTCATTATTTTCCCATTGATTTTAATCAGAATGAAACTTTACTCCTTAAATATTTAGTAGTCAAGCACTATATCATGTATTTTTTTATTAAAGATTGGTGGTTTTGTCTTTTCAAAACTACTCAGAATCTCAACTTCATTTCTTTAGGTTTTTTTTTCCCCCTTATAAAACACATACTTACTTTTCATCTTTCTCTCTTCCTGAGAAAAAGAGTACTGTCAGCCCAAACTCAATCACAGCTTTATATTTATCTGTGAGTTAGGTGTATATTTTATGGCCCATTCTTAAGCCCAATGCAGACAATGGAGACAATGTGAACAATGGACACACCACCATTGAATTCAATCATTCAGACTGAGAATGTTGTTAAGCAACTAACATTTGAAAATATACTCTGTTTATTGAATTTTTACTCCTTGTGGCTTTGATAGTTACAAATAAATGGAGGTGCTCTCATTAACATTGTTTTTATATTTTGTACATCTGAACAGAGGGGCTTTTGTCTAGCTGGCATAATTTAGTGTGAAAGATCACAGAGTCAAAAGTAGGCTACATTGCTCTAAACAGATATGCTTTATAGTGAAGATGCCTTGCAAATATTTATTCACGATAGCACACTGTGTAACCTTCCCTCTGTCTTCCCAACAAATTCTCTAAGGTTTTTTTTTTCTTTAGCTGATCCCTCAGGCAACAAAAGAACAACAGCTAACAATTAGTAGCTGTCGCACTGTTCTGACACAGAATAATAAAACATTGCAGAGGTTAAACTGTCTCTGGTTTATGTTAAGAGTAATGATCCTGGTCATTTATATGCCTCTAGCATGAAAGTTTTATAAAATTTAATTTTTTTATATTAAATTAGTTGTAGTACCAAAGCATGTTATGTTTCATTTATATAAAGAAGTCAAGCCACCATTCAACAAATGGCTTTTGTTTTGAGTGGGATTGCAATTGTAGTTTTATGTACCTGAAGGTTGGATTCAAAAAAAGAAAAAGGTCCTCAAAGAAGAGCTCCTTTCCTAGGTATCACAGCTGTCTAGTATTAGCATTTTGTTGCTCTGAGAAAGGAAATGTTCAAGGCTCTACACACTGCATATATAAAGACAGTCATATGCTGAATTATTCAGGGTGCCCTTTGTATCTTTCCAACTTCATTACCCATTTAATGTAGTATTTTTTGTTTTAATGAATGTTTACAAAATGCATTCTATATTATTCAAATAATAATGAATTTAAAAAAAACTAGACCTTGTGTTGCAAAGGACATCTGAGGTCAGGTACCCTAATTCACGATGAATAGTAATTTATCCATGTTACTTCTGGTTCTACATAGCATGAAGAGGCATGTCTGACTGCTGTTAATACAAAAATATGAGTGTTTGTAGAGGTAATAGATGTTATTAACCATTTATATTCCTATGACTCCTAATGTCTTCCTTTCTCAAATATCTTATAGCCTTTATAAAGTGACGTTCCCTATAATTTTATTTTGTTTTTTAATCTTAAAAATGTGTCTATTTGTATGACAAGGAAGCTCTGATTTTTGTCAAGCAAATAATGTTGCTGTAATTTAATTAACTGATAATTCTAATTTTCCCCGTCAAACTACTTAACTTCAACATAGCTCACTTAAAGATTGCTTATGTGTTGTGGAAATTAAATACTAAAAAGAAAAGCAATAATAAAATAGATGTCTCCACATATTCGGTGTAGGAACCAAAAACTTGTTTGGCTTACATAAACAAATTATCCTTGATTTATAAAGAAAATGATAGAGTCAAGTGTATTCCTGCAAGGCTGTGGCCAAATTCACTGTGAAGAGATCTGCGTCCACAGCAGCAGGATGCCACAAAAAAAAAAAAAGAAAATAACTAAAATTGATTATGTTTGTGTAACAAAATTGCACACATCCAAACCCAAAACATTCACATACCCGTATCAGCTGGACCATAGAGGGTTTCCCCTTCACCAGAAGGAGTCACTTCTATTTGTGAAGCTCTCCTTTGAAGAGAGAAAACAAAAGGTAATTTAGTCATATATTCTGTATGTACTGTGAAGAACGCTGGAGATCTTCAGAAGTATTTCCTTCTCCCCATTGACAATTTAACAGCCTCCTGTGGGGCAAATAGTTCTGCACATCTAAAATGCTGGTGTACCCACATACAAGTAAACTAGGTGAGTTAATCAGCTGGATCAAATTCTCAGGACCCTTCAGGAAGCTCTCTGCACTGGCCATTTTGCTAACACTTTGCACAAGGACATATGCCACCCTTGAATACAAAGTCAGTATTTAATGCACAAGCAGTTTGGCACTTCCTCACAGATATATCATACTTATTCCTAGTACCACTTGCTCACAGTTTTGCCTTTTATGATCTAATCTCTAAAATCCAAAGTCGACTAAGCATTCCTAGCACCCCCAAACAACAAATAAGTAAAAGCAGCTGATTGTGATTGATTTATCATTTAAGTACTTTCTTTATGTGACAGACGTAAGGACTTTGAAGGAACTGTTATGAACCATCTTGACAAAAACCCATGTAAGAAGTGTGCCTTTCTATACATATATACAATAGACTATAATTACAACATATGGGGTAAGTAGCATATGTTTTTAAAATTAGTATGCATGCCAAAACACATGTTTACCTTAAAGACTGTAGCAGCTTTAAGGCAGTTATTTTAGTCCATCAGGTAAATAGCACACATTTCCTAAATGCTTCACAAATGTATGTTATTATGCAGTATGTGTGTTATTATATAATAAACTGCAGTGGCTTTGAAAAAGATAAACTGTTGTGTCAATACTTCTAAAAATTCATTACATCATATTTTTACTTCCCTATGATGGGAATAAAATAATAAAAAGTAAAACAAATAAATGAACAAAGGCAGCTCTGAATAATTTAATCCCACACTTCTATGACTGCCCAAGCAATCATTAGGGGTTTCATTTTTAACTTTCACCATTTCAGAGCATTTTCAGGTGGGACAGAAGACTCTGCCTGGTGTGGTAGGAAAGGGAGAAAGAGGTATAATTCTGCATATTACTGATGCCCTATTTCTTTTTTGCTGGAGTAAAAGAATAGGATTCATTTATCTTTGATATCAAACTTTATTCTGCAAATATTCTCTGCTATGATACATATTCTGTTTTCTTACACTTGTATGCTGTTTGTGCTGGAATTATCAGAGTTGTTGTTCTGTCTATGGACCATGCAGAACTGAAATAGCATTTGAAGATGGAAAGATGAAATGCATAGGACAAATAGAAAAGGTTTCAGAAAAAAAGAATAACAAAAGCAATGAAAGGATTGAAAATAAATGGCTTATAAGGAGAAATAAGAAAAGAACAAACCAAAATCAACAAGTGGGTTCTGACATTATGAGGGTATTTGTTAGGGTGTAATTGACCAAAAGAATGAAGGTCAAAGATCCTCTTCCCCTTCTCACTGATCATATGCCTTGTTAATAGATCAGGTATTCTCAGAATCTATGCTCACAAATAGTACGGAAAAAAGGTATAAAATCATGGATCTATACTAGTATGAGAGAAAAGAAGGAGGCAAGACCAAGGCTGAAATCCTAAAGCAAAGTCATCCAGTCTTGGCAGTCATGGATAAAAAAATAAGTTTGGGACCCTGCAGTCTTCTTTGTGGATCAGTCATTCCTGTTCTTTCCCCCTGCAAAAGGCATAAATTGCCTCCTATCATCCCTGTCCCATGCAGTCACCCTATGCCCTATTGCCAAGGCTACCTCCATGCTTGGGGAAGTATGAAAACAAAATGTGGTTCCAGAAGTTTTGGATGAATCAGGGTTTACTTCACTACAGGAATTTCTATTTCTAGAGCTGATAGAGGGAAAAAGCTGAAATAATCTATCCAACCCAATTCATTTTTCAAAGGCATAATAATCTCTCTTTGGAAGGATCTAGACTAATATGTCACACAGGACTATCATTATAGTGTTGACAGTAGATGACAATTTCAGCAGAAGTTCCATGAGTTCACAGAACACAACTGCCTTTTTCTCCCTAAAGGTAATCCCTCTGGACGGGGTCAAAATTTCATTTGATAGGTAACCTGGTTTATACTTTCTAACCTGGAGCAAGGTGGCAGTTGCTCCAGAAATTATATTCTTATATTTCTTTTTTGAGGTACAAAGTGTCAGGCATGAGCCAATATATTTAGTATATTACTAAAAAGGGACACGTTAATGTAATTAACATTTCATTCAGGAGCAAATTTGAAAATGTAATTGATTAAACAAAATTTAATTACCTAATTTATATCATTTTCAGGTTGAAAATTCTCACTTGTGTGACATAATTAGATTGCTCCAAATTACCAGAATGAGGCATTTTAGTTGACAGAGGTGGGAGGAAGAAGTTCAGGATAGTTCTCACAATTTTGGTATCTTCTTCTGATTTCAGAGGAGTTACAAAATTTTAGTGGACTGGGAAAACTATTTTGCTCTGTTTTTGAGAGATTCCACCCAATGTATTGCTGAATTACCCATGCCACTGCCTTCCACCCAGTGATTTCACAGGCAAGAGCATGGCTAGATACAAAGTTTTACTTTCATGAAAGTGTACTTCAGCTTCAAGGATTAAATTTGTTAACAAATATTTTTACCCTAAGGATAAAGACACTGTGTTTCACATTTGTATGTTTTAATGTGAAAGTTGGAATTTTGAGAACAATCACCAAAAGTGTTCTTCCCAGAGAAGCTCAAGGAAACTAATGCCCTGCAATTTTCAGTGGTGAACAAAGTATTTTCCTTTTGAACTGAAAAGATTCTTTGGCTCTTCCAGCATAATGAGTCTGAACAAAGAAGCCCATTTATTGCATTTATATATGTGGAAGATTTTTCCCTATACTTTCACATTTATTTTTATTTAAAGCCATATTTATTTCTTTGACTTGCACAAAGAGGGGATCCAATGAAAACACAACACATTTTTGCAGGCAGCAATTCCTTTGCTTGTAGGAATCCTTTGGTATTTTAGCCCCAATGATGGAGAAAAAGCAGTTTGTTGTGAGTGCTGAATTGCTTTTTCTTTTCACATGTAGTAGCACTTAAGTGTCATGTTAAGCCCGAGGCAGGAAAGGTTTATATGACCTGTTCTGACTGGAATTGTGTTTACTGTACTTTTTTCAAAATGCGGTGAAGGATCCCTTCCCTTATCAGTATCTAGAGCCTAACAGCTTGCAGACTCAAATTTCCCCTTCCAGGCAATGTTGGCTTTGTCTGTTGTTTTCCCAGATAAAGGGTTTAATGAATTCTGCAGTTTGGATTTCTGCCTTGTATTACCTACTGTCACCCTCTAGGCTAGGAATCAGCAGTTTTCAGCTCCCAGGAATTGCCCAAAAGGCTGCTAGAAGCATTGCACATCAAGATGTGTAAGTACACAACTTTCTAACTGTTTGCATCGGGAATTCTGGCAGAGAACTTGTAGACGTACTCTCTGTGGGACTAATCCATTGAACAATTAACCAGTGTCTGTAGGGGGTGATTGCCCTTGGCGTTTGTGACTGCAGGTGTGCCATGAAGGGCTTACTCATTCAAACCTTCAGTGAATCCATATGGCAGACGACCGTTATAAACATAATGAATGTGGGAAAATCTCCCACTGGAGTTGACACTGCTGCTCTCCCCCGTATCGCATGGTGTTCTGCTCTGGTTCTCCTTCATCCAGGCTGAACCTTCTGTTTCTCCCTACTCTGTCTTACAGCTGGAACAACCATGCAATGCTGGCCCATCCAGTCTCCTTCATAAACATAAACCTGCCAGAACTGAATCATTCCTTGAAGCAACCCTCCCTTACTCCTTCTGCCATCTCTTATGCACATCTCATGGGTTTGTATTTGCATTGTCCCTTCACTGCCTATAGGCTGTAAATTCCTGAGGAAGAAAGTTTTATGTTGCCTTATTTCATGCTACGTACATTGCTAGGTATACTGGGAATGTTAGTGGCATGCTGACACATGCCATGCTTGTTGGAGAATAAAATGCAAAACATAGAAGTCACTGGGGTTATTTTTACCTCTATAGCAGTAACTTTCTTGGCTCAGTACACATGTATGTACAAGCAGTTTGGTTTCTTGTTGGCTGTCACCAAAGGCCTCTGTGGCCTCAGCGTCCCTCCATGAAAAGAGGAAGGACAGTATCTCCATGGGGTTTTATACAGTTTTTTAGCAAAGGGCCTGGGGTGCAACAGGAACTCTCTCAAAAATTCACATTCCCAACATATTAACTCCAAAGGAGCCTAAAACTAGCCATTCCTCAAGTTTCCTTTCTTCTTCCTTCTTCTTGTTATCTATATATTGCACATTCTCCACGGAAGATAGCAGGACTGCACTGAGAAGGATGTGTGAATTACAGAGTTAATATCTAATAGAAATGTCACGGACTGAAGGACAGAAGAAGGAGAAGAGCAGCCCAGCAGGAGGAGACCTCAGGCTCCTCAGAGGTTTTGCTGATTGTAGCTGGTGTAAAACAAACGCTAGTGCATGTACAGAGACTGCTGGCCATTCTGTTACAGTGTGGTGAGATCCAAAGATATGTGGGGGGCTGGTAAGAATAAGAATCTACTTCCAAGACTGGAAAAAAAATGGGTATGCCGTAAGTGTGACTTTCCAAGACTCAGTTTTGTCTGTGCTGGTATGTGTTGCCTCTAGATAAATCAAATGTGTAGCTTTGTAGCTCTACAGTAATGCAGAATACAGTAGTGGTTGAAGGCCAGGCTGGTTTCCTTGGTTAGGCAAAGGGCATCTCCAACCAAAAAAATGGTTAATTAAATTCATCCTGAAATTTTTTGTTTGCAGTCTTGTTAAAAATAAAATCAAACTAAAAAAAAAGAGTTAAAAAATCACTAATTAATCACAAAACATAAGGCTGGCTGAATCACATTAGCTATGATACTGGAATTGCTGCTCAGTTTCAGTGTTGCTCAATGAAAGTTTGTTCTTTTTGAAGACAAAATTAGTTTTTCTGATTCTTTTAAGAATCCAACAGTGTGCCTTAAAAAAAAAATCAAAAGCCTATAATCAAAACTAATAATAGTGAAAGGCTTAAAATACTATCTTTCTATTATTGCAGGGTAATTGAGCAGTATGCTGTCAATTTTGCAAATAATTTTAATATTAAATCATCAAATTTCAAACAAAACAACAAACTTTTAAATCAAGGATCATGAGCATTACTCTTCTGAAAAATTCACATCATTAGAAAATAATTTATTGTGTAAATCCTCTTAAAGATGATTAACCCACCCTATTTTGTTTAAATATATACCAACAATTATTTTCATGTTATAAATCCTAAAAAATTAAATTAGAACCATGAAAAATAGCAAAATGACCAGGTAGTATTAGACCAGCTTTAAATTAATTCTGTTTTCCTGGATGCTTTAATGCAGGAAAGGAAATTATTTCAGCCAAATTTCATGCATTTTTAAAGTCAGTCTGTAAGAATCTTCCTTTCAAGTTGAATACCTGCATGCATTCTCCCAAAGGAAATGCCCCCCAAAACACCAGAATTAAGTTATAGAATAAGATAAAATACATTACTACTTTAAAGAAAAAAAAAAAAATTGACCGACCTGAGAAGGTATCAGAGGCACACAAGAAAAAGTCTCCTATCCAATAAATTACTTATGAGGTTCAAAAAACATTTAGAAGAAACAATAGATTGCACTCTAAAATAAAATTAATTAATTGTGCGTATTTAGGATGCAATCTTGAAATATTCACCTGTATATTTACTTTAACATTTTGAAAATAATTCCAGACCTTGGTATATACAAAGGCAAGTAAGCACATATGTCTTTGAATTATTAGCTGCTCTGTTATAGAAGCAGGGATGAATGAACCAAATATAAATTCTTTTTTTATCTCTTTCTTTTAGCTGCTGCTGAAGACAAAACTGCAGGACTTTATGAAGTGCTATGTGTTTTTGAAAATACATGCCAAATGTGACAGGTCAATGAGATCAAATTTTGAAAAAGATGAGAATATCACTGTTGTTCCAGTATCATTCCTGCTGTCTTGCTTTCCACAAAAACCAGACACAACTGGAGAAAATCAAGAAGATGGAAGAAAACATTGGAGAATAAGGCAGTCTGCTGAAGCTTTGTTACAGTTTGGATTCATTCATAAGAATCACCACCAGACGTACTAGGAAGATTATATATATATATAAAACTCACAAGGGGAAAAATAAAAAAAAAAACCATACTGTGGCTTTGATTCATTGCAGCACTAATTCCTGTGTTACAATGATATTCTATTGCTGTCAAAGTTACACTACTGTAAAGCTAATGGAATACAAAGATGAATCGGGTTATTTTTCTGTGATATATATACATAAAGTACCTGATATCTAAGTCATACAACTCTGTCTCTCTTCTGTACTAGGAATTAGCTTCAGAAGTGTGAAAGGAATTGCAGAATGTTAACGAAGTTTCCAACTGAGCTTTCTCCATCTTTTTTTTTGTGGGAGATTATGTATAAGAGCTTTTGATCTTCATTATAACATCAACTAATATTTACTTCTTAGACTTGGGTATTTCCCTCCCCCATATGGTTCCAATTCATTGCAGTACATGCTTTGTTTCCAGAAGTCTTCAGATACTCAATCCTTACTTTTACAAAGCAAGGTGATTCAGTATTGTCTTCTTGATCTTTCATCAACAGTGCAATGTTAATCCTTCTGTAAGACTTCTAGTTGCATAGAGATTTTGAAGCAGTAGCAAATAAATCCAATAAAAACGTGCTTGCTTTTGTATGTTGAGTGTCTGTATTCCCTTATTAATTACACCTCATCCAAAAGGTGTTTTCCTTCAAGTTCAAAAGATTATTTATTCTGTTTCAGTCCACTTATATTTTTTTCATTTTCAGCTGAGCTAGACTACATACTCAATCACAATCAGAAAAAAGAGTTATTGGTTTGAAGGTGGTGAGGAAAAGGAAAGAGAAAAACTGCAGTTTAATACCTTTCAGAGAGCCAACTTTCATGATCTCTTTTAGTTTAAAAGTTTTGTTCTTGTATTTTAGGGATATGATCCAATGACAGAAATCATGATACATTTAATATCTTAAAACTGAATTGGATGATCTCCCTGCTAGCTGAATCATCTGTAAGTTCATCAGTTTTCCAGCATAAACTATTAAAAAAGGGAACTGTGACTCTTTAATTTAAAAATTCTATAGTAAGACATGGTCATTAAAAAGTGCATGAGCATCCTAAAAAAACCATACACTAGAAATGAGGAAATACCAAAGTACCAGATACAAATGTTCCCTCCATTTGAGTACACCCAATAAGACTTGTATTCCAATATTTTCAAAAATCTTTATTTATGAAGGGCTAAATCTAAAATCTGAACTCCTCATAGAATTTAGATTCTCAGGATTGAAATTGGAATTTTTCTTTGTTGCACCTTCTCATCAATGGAAGCATTGCACCTGAATCTCTATTACTTAAGTTTAAGAAAAATTAAAACCCAGCATTTTTTATTCTTCCCTTGAGAAACCTCCCTACAGCCCACAGGGCTAGTAAGCAGAAGCTGGTGCTGCAGGTACAGAAGCTCAGTTCAGTACAGCCTCACACAGATTTTCTAATTCAAAAGGTAAAAACAGCTATTATTTATTTTAAAAATGTTGCCGTGAAATTCATTCACTGCAAAATTCAGACACATACTGCAGTTAAATACATTCTAAAAGGTAGGGAGTGTCAAAACCCCAGAGGTACAGAGTAGTCCTAATTTTAAGTATAGACTTCCCAACATGGAGAAAAGAAAAATCTGAATTCCTGGTTAGCTGGCACCCATCTATCCTGAGTACAACATAAGTACAAATTTAATTCTTCTTATAGGTTTACATTCACTGTTTTTGGGACCTAACTCTCATGAGTTATTCCAGTTGTGATTCAGCTCTCAGTTATGTCGTTGCATCCTACGCTTTGGCTCTAACCTGAAAGAAATGTCTTGCAATAGAAAACAAAATACACAATGAAACCCAACTCCCTGAATTACCCTCCTTCTGGCTTTCTCAGGGTGATCCAATCTTACTGTTAATGGTCCTTTGGCTTAAAACTTGTTGGTAATGGACTTTTGTGTTATATGCAGAACTGATCATAAGTGCAATACTAAGCAGATAAGTAGTAGATACAAATATATTTTAAGGTTATGACAACTTTTCTCAACTACAGTGAGACTTCAGACACTTTATGCAGGTATCTGGTATCTGTTTCTTCAAGTAAGCTGAGAATACTTCCAGTATCTCCGAGGAAAATTTAAATAAATGTCAAGGGCATTTCGTTTTTTTAATAGCTGAGAAAAGAAAGGCACAAAAGCATTCTCAGTGGATCATATCAAGTAAGAGAATTCAGAATTAAGTATCAAATATGCCTTCCAAACAGAATCAGTGATCATTTAATAGTGAAAGCATTTTTAAAATATTGCAATTATTAAAAGCAGAATGTGAAGAAAATAATATTTATTGGAAAAATTTTCATTCCTAGGCAGATTATCTCTGGTCATGAAACAGTGCTGGAAAGTGAAGTTCTTTGTTTCATGAAGAGCAGTGTGTTTCAAAGCAAAATTAGTGCCTTTTCTGTCCTACTATTGACCTCGACTTTGACCTGGTTGGACCACCCTTACTAGGATGGGAGGTAATAAAGTCCCCGGGCTGTCTCAGCTCTAGGTCTCAGTTAAGCAGAGACTATCAATCATGCAAAATTAAGTGTAGTGGTTTTGTGATGTGGACATTTACTAGAAACTGAACTGAGATCACCAACACTATTCAGTTGCATTTCCACAGAATACTTAAATGAATGTGAAGCTATTAAAGTAATATTTCTGAAATTTTTAACAATCGTTGGATGATACATCAATCTAAGAAATTAGTGAAAGTGTATGTTATAGAAATTTTACTGTTTAAAAGATAAAAAAATGCCTTGCTTTAAAACAAGCTTCACTATCCGGTATGAAATAATAAAATACAATTACAAGAGAAACTCAGTCACTTACTATTTATATTATTTACATTTAAATTAGCATGATTATTGTAGAAAAAGAAAATCCAAAACATATGCAAAGTGAGACTTCTAAAATTCAATTTTTGAAACTTTTAATGCTTAGATTCCAAGTACAATACAGCAAAATACAGCAGACTATTCTCACATCATCCAACATTATTCCACTCAGTCTTGATTTTTTGCCCATCAAAATCTCTGAGGATGACAAGCTCTGTAGAAGTCAAGAAGTGGAAGAATGCTTTTTTATTATTATTAATGTAGTCCCCCAGTGATGCAGATCCTATTGCTTCCAGTACTATTTATAGTTTGAGGCTTTGTCCATCTCAAAGAGTTTATCTTTCCACATAGAAAATAAAACTTACAAAGTGAGGGGGTTTGGGGGAAGAAACAAGGAAAGTGAAATGTGGTCACTTTGCGGAGCTGGTGATGCAGTGCTCTCACTGTCAGGTGGCATTTCTTCCCCTAAGAGAGGCAGATATAGAATGTTTTACTGTAAGATGGCACTCGTTAACCCATGTCTAAAGCAAGTGTGCTGGTATGCCTGGACATGTCATGATCCTCCCACATTGGCAGGTCAGCAGAGGACTGGGAGAAGCTTTTGGCATTTTGAAGGGAAGCCCTAGTTACACAGAATATTTGATTTTACTGACAGAGTACCCCTCACAGGTCTGCTCTGTTGGCCAGAGTGGGAGCAAAAGGAAGAACATTCATTAGTCAGGGAAACAGTTCCTGGAGCTTATCTTCTCAGTCAGAAAGTCTATAAACAGATTTAAATAGATGCTCAGTTTCTGAAAGAAACTTTCGCGTTCCCCAGAAAATAGCCTCACTATCCACTGTGAGGTCATGACCCACAGGTTGGGAATCAGCGATACCGAAGATATCCTGTGTCAGTCCCATGTGGCTCAACACTGCTGAAGGCTTCTGTGTTCTTATTCCAACACCTCCAGTGGAGAGATGGATGAGTCCCCTAATATTGACTGCCATGCCTCACTTCACTGCTGGGTTTCCTAAACTCTATTTGCAGGGAAGTTTTGAATAGCTGAAGTGCAGATGAGGCTGCATGTAAGGATTCCTTCTCAGAGGTACCACGCAGAGACATCTTTTTCACCATGAATGAAACAAAGTTTTATTAATGATGGAAGTCAGATCGTTCTCTCTCTGCCCTAAAAACAACTGACTTGATCCCATGCTGTCCTGTTTAACCCTAAAAATACTGTTTTTCCTCAAGTTTTGATTCTTGTTCAAGTTTAATCAAAAAAGAAAACAATCAAGCAACACTTCCCCAATACCTAACATTCCCCATTTAACATTTTCAGGTATTCAAGCCAAAAGAATAAAATTACAACATAGTTTCTTTCTTTTGAGAAAGAAGTGGGTGAGGGAGGCTGCTCTTGAATTTAACAAAGCAGTGTGTGATTTGGCAGCCAAAAGGCTGATGCCATCAGGAGCTTTTCAAACTTGTTTGCTGAGAAATCAAGATGATACCCCTTTGGCAGGCTGCCTTCCTGACAGTGAATGCACAACTTGATTTCAGGGCTTGGTCAGCTTTTTTGCACTAGTACCTTCGTTCTGTGTTTTCTAATGCTCTGTTGACACAAGAAAAATCATGTTATAGATTCCTAGTTTTGTTAAAACATATTCAAATCTGTTAACTCCATTGACTGTCAATATTCTTGTGTAATTATCCTGCTGTTTTTCCTTAACATTTGGCCATTTGATTAGCTGTGTTCAAGCTGATACTGAGTCAGTTAAAACAACAGTAGTAGTAACAACAATGAGCATTGAATTTTACTAACTTAGTTTCCTTTTAATATTTTCTGTGTGTAATTTCACACACTCTTAAAAAGCAAGCCAAACACCTAAACAGATGGATTGCACAGCCCTGTGCTTCATAAGCAAGGCAGGAAAACTCAGATCCACTGGGCCAATTATGGATGTCATTTGACTGGATAGGTCTGTCCGGATGTGACCATGTTGCAGGAATGGGGAGTATTCATTTCATTGATTGATGCTGATGGGAAGGGGGAAAGGAGATTAAAACCCCTCCAATACCCTCTCATCAAAACTGTATCCAATCCACACTATAGGCAGACTTAAATCTCTCAGATTAAGGAAATAACTAACAACCTTTAAGTGGCCCAATCACTGTAGGTGGATGAAGGAGCAAATTTTCTCAATGGGTTCCAGAGATCTTTCTTGACAGCAGCATAATGCAGAGCTAGAAATCTTGGATTTCTTTCCATCCTGTAAGTCTGAACCACTGATGCCGAGCCTTGTCTAGCCTATATAATTAATTTTTCTCTTTCCCTCTTGGTTAACCATCATACCTGCCTCCCCCCCACTCACAATCCAGACATTCTTATTCCACTTGTGCTGTGGGTCTGATCTTCATCCCAGTACTACCTAAATAAAATAGAAAGATAAAAAGGAATATATTATGTCCTGATACATGAATGTTAAATGCATTTACTAAAGACAGGAAGTCTTGGTAGCTCAGCCAGAAACTAAAGTTTTAAATCTGGGTATTTTGAGACTATACATCTAGATTAATGGTGTTTATCATGGGTAATTCTTAATTGTTCCCATATAATAACCTAACAAAAGTTGAAAGCACTGTCTGAGTTTGGCAGTGAGAAGGGAGAGGAATCAGCGCTTGAAAAGTACCCCCACACCTTTCAGCTCTGAATTGAAAAGTGACACATCATATAACCAATGTTGTCTTATAAATTCTTTCTACACTAGATATTAAATTAGAAGGAAATAAAATTGTTTTCATAAGGTTTATAATGTTTAATTTAGATTTGAATAGTTTATTCTAGAGCTAGCTGTATTCTTCCATTTTTCGTATTCTCATTTGCAAATACCAGTCCTTCCGCTGTCTCAAAGATGAACCTACTAACAGATGACAATAGATAGGAACGCATATTTCATTCATATGACTTCACTATAATCAACAGTAAAGACTCATCATGGCTCTCCCCCTTCCCCATTTATTTCAATACAGAAAAGTATTATAAATTCTAGATTATTCTGCCCGCATTCCCTCCCCACCCTGCTCTGGTGCAGTATCTACACACGCCTACAATAGAACTTAGAGGCAATGTAAACAGAGAGTAACTTTTCTTTACAATCTACATAAAGGCATTCAGCATTTCATGAGTCCAATATCATAAAATGCTTGATTTTCAGATAGGTCGATAGAGTGTTCACCAGAATCATGTAATTGATAGACATGGAAGTCATCAAGTGCAATCGGCAATCTTAGACTGACTCCAGGATATTAAAGTTAAAAAAAAAGAATCAGGCAATCTATTTTCAAGCATTTTCTGCTTTACCACCGTTCTGTATATGGGAGTGAAAGTGTCACCCATTGCACATACCTTATACATTCAGTGTGCTCATCAGGTCTTTCTTCTCAGGGAACAATGGGAAAAATACCACAATAGGAAACCCTCTAAAGTAAAACTACGCTCAATAACATCAAGCTGAGATACAGCACTTTCACTGCTTTTATTTTCCTTCATGCTTAGTAATGTAATAACACTAGGCATTACAGAACTCACATGTTACAGAGCGTGATTGAAAAGCTCTGGATATATGAAAATTAATCTTCTTTTATCATGACAGACTAGCATATTAAAAATGGTCCCACTTGTATAACTACTGAAAATTGCTTTTGGAATTCAGTCAAGTGAAAGAGGTTCAAAAAATTCTTTTCGAAAAATGCATGAGAACAGAAAACCTGAAATGTATGTAAAGTACCACAAGAAAGATATTTCAAATGTATTTTGAGTATCAGGAATAGATTCTGTGGCAAAGATGTGGCAAAGTAAATGTGGTACTGCAGTACATCTAAATGGGTGGTTACCAACTTATCTAGTAAAATAAATACATGTGGCAAATGACACATACCTATTTAATGACACTTTGAGTTCATGTGAAGTTTGACAGTGTAATAAAAGTCTTATCTCTTGCCTCCACTGTTATTGCACAGATTTAAACTGCTGTCTCAGAGGCAGTTTTACTATCTTTTTCAATCTCTCCCATAAAAGTGAGACTTGATTTGCTCAGCATGAGAACAGATCAATAAAAGCTGAGTTACACAGCAGATTAGATCACTAACTCGGAGATCAAAGATGTTAAATACAAGTTGTATAGGAACAATTAGATCAAAAGTTCAGTTCAAATATACTGTACTTGTTTGTAAGGCTCAAAAGAAATATCACACTTGTATGAAAAAATAATTGAAGGATTGTCAGTTCTATTTGTTTTATCTAGAAAAAAGAGAGAACATTGTTTCTGAAAAGCCAAAGACATGCATTATAATTGCAGAATAAGACTATTTTAGGGTTTGATTATTCTAGGTCAGTTTTGCTATTATACCGGAAATCTATCTGCAGCTAATCTCCTATATTCTAAAAAGACATTCAAATTAAAAGGTAACTGTGCTTAATGAAGCAAAAATATCAATGATTTCTGACACATTTTTGAGGTACTGACAATATCCTCAACAAGGATGTCTAGATTTCTATAGGCTTTAAATATACCTTTTTTTAAATGAGGACTCAGTTTTAAAAAATTGTTTGTAATTCAGCAAGGAGGTATTAGTTTTCTTATATGGGTAAGGTTCACAAGCAGTTAATTAATAGAGAAGTTAATGTTAGTAACTAGAAAACAAATTCATCCATAGTTTACACACAGAGAAATGAAATGGGTGGTATGTTACCCATAACACAATTTCATGTCAACAAATGTTCTCGATTTAACAGTTCTATTTATCTATATCAAGGAGGTATAAATTTTGTGAAATGACTCATATTGTAATGGTCCTTTTAGTTCAAAGATTTGCCACAGTATTATAGAAGTCAATTCTTTTCTTGATAAACTTATGTAATTTCAACTCATGCTAATGTAAGGTTCATTTAGGGAAAAACAGCTCTTCTTATTTACAGTACAGTGAAAAATGAAAAAAATCTTTTCTTCTTTGTTTGGATATTTTTGTTGATTTTTAAAAAACTAAGTGGCTGTGTCAGGTAATTCTCTAAAACTAAAGATTTAGAGTGTGTGATTCAAATACTGATTCTGAGTACTACTGTCAGAAAACACAGGAAAACGGTAATTAAAAATAAAAAAAAAAAAACAAACTGATCTATCAAGCTAAAATAAAATGGTCACTAGAAGCCAGGGTCCTGGGGCCAATCTGCAGTTTCTGTTGTCACAATCATACTGCAGAAGTTTGAAAAGCAGGACTAGAGCATCATGATTTTTGAGACTTTAAAATTCTTAGACATGGTGTAGACAAAAAAATACTTCAATAGAAAAAATTATAATAGTCACTTTAAGATAAGGAACTTATATATACATTCTTTTCTATAATTATTGTTAATCAGACAGCTAATTGACTTATACTAATATTTCTCAATCGCTCAACATAAAAATCAGAAAGATGGCATTTTCTTAGGAAGAATAAGTTTCATGATTGTATTAGTTAATATCTCACTAAATATAACACACACTATTCAGTTTATGAGTTAAATCATAGAGAAAACATTCCTTGGATTGTTTTGTTTGACTCCTGTGAGTATTTTTCCATACTTCTTAGTTTTTGCCCGCTGTTGTTCACTTTCAGAATTATACAAGCACTTAATGGACCCGCTTCTAGAAAGATTCTTCCAATGTAACAGAAAAATATTTTATCACACTCTTTCTGGTATAATGGCAGGTGATGAATGCCAGGGCACAACTGAAAATGAAGTAGTTTCTGAATAACCTACATTAGTCTGTTTTTTAGAAACTACATTTGTTTTATTTAATTCCTGTGTGTTCTCTGTTTGGCATGAAACAATCTCCCCACTAACCCACTTTTCCCCAAGATAATTGAAGATGGAGGTACTCCTTCAATTCTCTCACATAGTATATGTCCATTCTACTGCTGCCCTCATGGCAAGTCAAGGTCACTAAAAAAATAGTGAGTGCCTTGCATGGGAAGATTGCAACCTCTCTTTTACAAGTGCTAATCTCCCTATTGTTTTTAGGGAAACAGAGAAGCCACCAGAGGATGCTGGAAATCTTTTAGATGTTGATCAGCTTTCACTATTCTAGCATTTATAGGTAAAGTTTCCAGTGATAAAATAATTTGCTTTCTGGGTGCTACCTGTTGTCTCCCTGTTTTTGCCTGCATTCTTCTTCAACCAGAATATGAAACAGACAGAGATCAAGCTGATAAATTTGGTTAATTTCTTCCTGTTGGTAGATGAAGATTCAAAGCCCATTCTATAATTCTTAGACTTGTCAGTTGTTTTCAATACTGTAAATCACACCTTGCTGATGGATTCCATAAAAACACAGGACAGTGCTGTTTTTCGATATCTGAGTAAAACTTGGTAAGAATGAGGTTACTGTAGATTTTGGGGAACTGCCCTGTGTCATAGTGGAGGTAAGTATATATTGAAAGCGAATATCCACCATTAAACATCTGAGGGTGAATTAAAGAATATAGCAGTATCTGAGTCAGTTTTCTGCTGTCTGCATCTGTCCAGAGGTTTGTTGAATGTCCTACAGGAAATTCTTTCTACAGGTGGATCTTGCCATTACTGCTTATGATTTTTCACATCCAATGAACTTAAATACCCTGTATAAGGGGCTGCAACTTCAAATCTTGTAGAATAAGATGCTATAACACCTAGCAAACTATTGAAAGAGGTAGCTTGCTGAGAGTATACAAAAATCGATGCTTCCTAACCTACATGATTAGCCTATATTAGCCTAATAGGCTAGATGGAGTTTAGTGAAGGACATTTCTTTCCTCAACCAGTCAGGAAGGTAAAACTTTTGCCTACTTTTATCACCAGCAAGATTTTTCAGGACTGCTTAACGCCCAGGTTTTACAGCACTGTGCTCAGCTAAAACTACCACAGACCTCCTTTCTCCAGCCAAGAAATATGTAGCATCAGTACTCAATTTCATCAGATACCAGGTGGTATCCCAGTTGCACAAATAAACTTACTTCACAGAATTCACAACACAATTTTACCTCCTGGAAGGCTGGCTAGTCATCCCTGGTTTCAACAACTGTGGAACATTATGCTCATTATAAACTTTTTTGGGCTTGACTGACCAAGTTACTGAAGAAGAGTTAAAAAGGGTCTGTTTCCCACTGATGGAGGGATAGGTGACTGGCTTGCCATTTGAACACCTGTGACAGTGATTACAGTTCTTCTGAGGATTAACCAAATTGTACTTACTTAATGATCAATTAGGGTAATTACATTAAATCTAATTTTTTTATTGAAACATTTATATTGAAATAAGCAGAATATTGTAAAAAATAGTTAGGATGCAAGAATTGTCAACAGATCATAGTAAATAGAATATGAATGTACATAAGCACCCACAAAATACAAGAAGAATGCGATGACTGAGATCATCCTATTGTTCCTCCCTGCAGAAGAAATTTTGTACTGACATGTTTCCATGTTTTTTTACCTAGGTGGAGGATAATGGTATTTCACAGTTTCACTGACTAGATAAAACTGAGACATGGTCGTGGTAGGTACGGTGATAGAGAGGATATTCATTTAAGCAATGGCAAACTGAAAGGGGGTTATTGTCCCAAAGGAAACAGCTGGAGGCAGTGCTTTGGGTATCCCACCTTCTTCTGCCAGAATGCTGAATGCTCTTAATTGAATCCAGTGTGAAAGCAGATGAAGAGAAACAACTCTCATGATAGAAAAGGTGCTATGATGTCAGTTTTCTAGAAGTCTTGTGCAAAAGAAATGGAAATGCAAATTCTCAGCTACTTTGCTAACTAATTACATAACACATGTACATTTGAAGTGAATTGCTGAAAATGCATCTTGAATTGATAAAAGAAAGTGAAACTGATGCAGCTTATACAGAGAAATAAGAGTCAAAATAACTGTTTACAAAACATAAATTAAGTCACAAGTGTACATAAATAAGGTCATTGAATATTGAGTTAATTGCCATGAAAGAAAATTTCATACTGTGATATTTGCCAAATGTAGAGAATTTAGTTATGTAATTAGAACTGACAGAAAATGACTGAACTAATTAAACTAGAGCTCCGTAAGCAATTTACCTCATTAAATTTTTTACAGTTCTACATCTGCATCAAAGTTATTTTGTGTTCAGTTTAAATAATAATAAAGGAGGGAAAATCAAGGTTAATTGTCATTATAATAATGAGTATCTCAATTAAAATTATCTTATCTACAGAAAAGACTTCCCCTGTAAATAATTACAATATGTTCTCTATTTATTCTCTAGTTTGAAGAACAGAATGAAACCAAATTTGATAGATTACTTCAGTGTGAGTTCCACCATGTGTATTGATGGAAGTATACAATCCACATTTGTTATTAACCTCTTATCACCTCAATAATTGTTATTAGTGGAGAAGTCTGTTCTCATGCAATTATTTATAAAGACAGCTGTGTGATTCTGGATGGATATTCAACCAGATGGGAGAAAAATCTAGTATCCCTGCGTGAACACTGGATGAAAATGGTAAAATGTAAAGCTATAGATGGCCAGAACCGCTTCCCAAACCTGCTTAAACAGATGAGTTCACTGTCTTTGTCTTGCGACTTTCTACAACAATTGTCAAAATGTTTTGGGTCAGATGTAGAATGCACATTTTGATATCTTTATATTTTCTGTGAAAGACAACGCTTACTTTTCAGTATCTTCTGGTTGGCCATGGATTATAGACAGTAACACAGACATAAGACAGTTGCTCTGCTTTGCCTATCAGGGACAGGGGAACCTACCTCAGCAATTTGCCAAGCAAATTTCCATTGTTTCATACAGTTAACATCAACTGTGGAAAAAAAATTAATCATAATTCAGATATATAAAATAGACTCAGATTTCCATTCATGTCATGTCTGCTAGTAGCTGGTAATTTCATTTCTATGTGTTTTCCCCTCTACTGTTATATTTTACAAATGTACCTTCTCAAGCCCTTTTCTAAATACAGCTATGGGGATGGGGTAGGGAATCCTTCTAAATTTCCCTTTTTCACTCAGGAACTTCTCACCCTAAAAAGTACAGTAAAGTAAATTGTTCAACACACAAAAACTAATGAAAAGGTAATGTCCCATCAATTGTCTGTCTTTCTAGTTTGCTGCCAATTCCTCTCATACTTTGTTAAATTGCCTTGCTCTTTAAAGCCAAGACTGCATCTTCATATATATATATATACACACACAGAACACCATTAGGAAACTAGTGTAAAGGAAGCTAAACATTTGTGTGCAGCTACTTATCTGTAAATGCATTGGCTAAATGTCCAGTTTAATGGAGACCTTAATTTATAGATACTGTTCAAGCACATTCCTCTATAGATCAGAAGAAAAAGGATATTGGAAATGAAGACTTAAAGATTCCAGGTTTTCCTTCCATTCATCATTTTTCTTCTATTGAATGCTGGCTTTCTAGCATTTTCTTAAAGCAAGTTTCCCTTCTTTAAATACAAAGCATAAACACAAAATGTAGCAGTGACTTAATTCATGTTTAATATAAGGCATGTAAATAAGTGCAATGGTCACTCTTAATGGAAGAATATTTCTATGTGTGAAAACAAAACATGGCAGGCTTTTTTAAAAAAAGAATATTGATACCACCTGCAATCACCCATAAACCAGATAATCTGGTCTTGCTTCTTAAGGATGCTGCTATGTAGATTGAAGATGTCCCTGCTCATTGGAGAGGTGTTGGACTAGATGACCTTCAAAGGTGCCTTCCAACCTTAGCTATTCTATGATTCTATTATTCTATAGACCTAACTGGAATGAAATAAACGGGAAGGATTTAATGTGCTCAAGAATCTTTGACCTTTGTTCATTATTTGAAAAAGCTTTCTTCAAGGTAAGAAGCAACAGATTTATTCAGAGGAATTTCTCTATTTATTGAAAAATTGATAAATTTCAAAGACACCTTTTATTATTTTTAGTTTTGACACTAGTCATTTTTTATATTTTTAAAAAAATCTATTAAATATAAGAAATAACTGAATGTTCAACGTTCCGTTTTATGTTATGGCACTGTAATCTGCTTCTTTAGAAAAAAGAAATAGAAACAGCATAAATGTAGCTATTTTCCACAAGATATTCAGACCAGATCTTTCAGAAATGTTGAAAACCTTCTGAGTGTCAGTCCTGCTTTTAAGTGTATTGACTGCATCCCAAGCTCAGGGTTATTCATAGATTTGCTGAAAGTGTACTTTCTCTCCTCCTCCCGGTCATTGATAAAGGTATTAAAGTGGCTAGGTGATAGAATAAGTCCTGAGGCACTCCACTGTGGCTGGCCACCATGGAGAGTAGATACTGTTAACCCCTGCCCTGGAGCTTGATGAACCAGTCAGTTATTCACGCGTCAAGTAGTCTACCTGACTGAACGCAAGTTTTATTAAGAATCACGCTAAGACAAAGTGACTCCTGGAGCAACAGAATAGATATGTATATTAAACAGGCAGGTTAATATACTTGGACTGAGCTTGGACGGAACCGCATACAATTCCTAATTCCTGTCTCCATTAAGAGGCAGGTTCTTGCCTTCATTATTCTCACAATTCAGTAATTTTAAGCAATATCCTGCATTGTAAAGGAATATGTATATAAATGATATATAATATATACTGCAATAAATATATATATATTATAATCTCTTTCATTCACTTCCAAATCTTGGCTTTGACTTTTCCTTCTATCAGAAACCCCCTTCCCCACATGTCTTTCACGATGATCCCAACATCTGTACTGGAAGTCTTTTCCTTTTCCTAAATGCCCTAAGTGTACCCATGGAGTTGTGATTAATCTCTTTATTTTGGAGTAAATATCTACTTAACAGTTTTTTTCATATCTTGATGCAAATAATGGCAAAATTCCTACCACAAGTACTGTGATGAATTCCAGGTGACCTGTGCGTAGGTCTGGATCTGTGTTTGGACATGAAGGTAATGATAATAAAGACAAGTTAAATGTTCTGTTTGCTAAGTGAGCTTAAATTTTGACTTTAGAAAGACTGCTGCTAGGCCTAGCTTGGTGGCTTAGTTAGTATTTAGCTTCTGCTATGAGTCAGAAAACACAGGATGAATAGGCAATCTCTGTTCATTACGCATTTGTGCTGGTAAGAGAAAAGCTGTTAATTAGTGAAAACTCCACAGGAAGGTACTGTTTCACTAGGCTGTAGGACTGACTCTAGGACTGTCTGAAAGCAAATACAGTACCTGGTCAGTTATATACCTTCCATGGGATGAAACCCTGGGGAGAGCTTGTAATTGTCTTTCTCTCCTGCTGTTCCCCCACACCAAGTATTTTGGGAGCACTAGAAGGACAATCTCTCTCTAGGCAGGCTGGTGGCAAGAGAAAGTCTCTATTTTTTAATGAAATTCCTATTGCTTAATGAATACTTGGAAAGAAGAGTAGTTCCTAAAGGTGTGGCATTTAGATCAGCTGCCTCACAAGTGGCTAATATCATGTACTCCACTTGGGGAAAAAACCCGAAAGCATCAAGGTTTCTGCTTTCCAGTATCTGTTCCTGGAAGGGGAAACTACTCTTGGAGCCATGTTCCCAGGTTTTGCTGAACAGCTCTCAAAGGAAATTAGGGCTATGTTTAAAGGACAAACTGAGACTGTGTAGTCACTGACACACAAACATGCATACATGCATGCAGAATTACATAAATATAGTAGAGTAGAAGTATATTAATAATTGCAGGAAATAAAATCAAATGCTTGGTGGCAAAAATAAAGCAAGTTTTTTCTGATTTGTTTTCTGAAGCAGTGCTCTTTTTTGTTGAGGAAAAACCAGGACCTGCTCCCCCCACTCCCAGTCATAGCAGGGATCTCTCCAGCTTGCCATCACCCACAGTCCTGTGACCTCTCATTGACAAATCTGCAGAGCTTTTAATTCACTGTGAATGGGGGGAGATGCTATTGCTAGAACCCAAATTTCTCATGAAAGAAACTTTCCACACACCGAAGCAGATGGGTGTGAGCAGTCTGCTGTGCAAAACTAACCACAGCTACTTCAGACATTTTATGTAAAAAGCACTTTGCAAAAAAACTATAAAGTTTAAGTAATCTGATTTTGAACTGAAATCTGTATTAATGTATGGTGAAAATTATAATATATAAATACTCTTTTACAAACACAAACAGTAATCTTTTAATCTACTAATTTTCCCTATCACTAGAGAAGAGTGATTTTGATATGTGATCTTAAAGCAAATCAGTGTAATGTTAAATCAAAACAGACATAGCTAAGATTCCCTCTCCATGTCTTCCATTTTCTTGTCTTACTTTCTGAGAAGTATGTTCATCTTCTAGGTTATTCATGATACCAAAATGTAATTGAGAGAAATTATTATATACAACAAATTAAAACATATCAGCTGTGCTTATCTGCTTTACGGGCATCTATTCATGAGTGTGTGTACACAGAAAAAAACGTTGGCATGTTAAGACTTGGTACTACTTAACTAAAATCAAGCTGGCTTGAGGGAAACAGGTTCTAGTCCTCAGATGAACATAACCTGTGTAAATAGGAAGAAAGTGGCAGTTTCAAGGATTTTAAATATTGGTTCCATTTGACTGGAGTGGGGTTCTGCTTCTGGCAGGTTTGTCTGTAAGCTCTGTGTGGAAACAAGTAAATGCTTTTTGAACTTTGCAGTACTGGTAAATATTCATGTTAAAGCAGATGAAATTTTCTGAAGACATACTTCAGAAAATCAGTTCCAACAGTTTGCTTTATAGAGATTTAAATATAAATAAACGCACACTAAAAAAGTTGCCACTTCTATAAGCAAAATGATGCCCATACCTAATTATGTCTTGTGCTTTAAGAATACGCAGCTGGTTTTGATAATATTTTTCAGTATTATAGGGGTAGTAGTATATAACAAGAATAACTTTCTAGCAGCAGATTCAGTAGAACTGGTGGCATTTGCTTAATTAAACCTTCAGACCGTATATGGACTAGTGAGATAAAGAGTATCTGATGGCATCCAGGGAGCTGGAATGCAAACACCTGTGTTTCCAAACTCTTAAGAGAAGTTTGCAATCTGCTGTTGGCCTTGGCCAGGTGACACTCTCCCAAACAAGGTACAGGCTGGGTTACTCCAGGAACCACTCTAAATATCTAAATATGGGCTGTATGTGATCATCTTATTTTAGTGAATAGAAGGGCTAGCTAGCATAGACATGGGCTCTTCTGTGTCTAAAATATCCCTGTGTAAATGCAGACTATGTTCTGCTTCAGTTTACAAGTGAATTGCTCTTAAAGCAATAAAAAAATTAAAATTCTTTGAATAGAAAGCAAGTATCAAACTTTGCCAGTCTTCTCTCTGCTAAATCTCTTTGTCCATTGATTGCGTTGGCATTATGCGCTACAGACCTGTCACAGTGCGGTATTCCAGCAGACCAGCATGCTGGTGACATACTGTTGTCAAAGGATAAATTTTAAGCAAGTAAATATTCAGATTAAAAATACATAGAATGAAAACCTATTAAGAAAGCAAGGAGACATTGAGTTGTTCCCTCTGGCTAAAAAGATATAAAAAGCATCCAAGTTAGCAAGCTGTTGATTATGCCATGGGTGAATTACTTTCTCCCACTTTGAGACTATGGACTCCGTTGAACAGTACATTGGTTACTGTGACAAACGACCAAAATGGATGCCAGATTACACAGTCTAATAGTTTACACATTTCTGAATGCAGGGGAGAAACTTCATTCCAGACGGGTTCCCAGCTAGTTCTGGTTTTGCATTTTAAATGAAACAGATCAAAAGGCAAAAGAAACTTTGAAGTGCAATGGCATTCGTGTTGCGACATATTTGCTGTGATTATGAAGATAAGTTATGTCTCATTGCTCTGCAAGAGCTGTGTTGCTTGTCCAGTATGAAAAAGCTTGCATTGCTGACATCCAGCTTGCCTTCCTCTGATCTCCTGAGCTATGACTTGCTACAATCAGAATATATAAATATACATAAAAAATCAAAAATATAAAAATGTACATGCATACAAGTATTTTCTACTTACTCCAGCTTCACCTTTTGATCCATTTCGCTAACCAAAATTCTGGTTTCTGTGAGTTTTCCCTGTTAGGAGATAAAGTTGCAGTAGCTAGCTTTTTCTTTGATGAGATGCTTGTGAAGACACTCGCGGCACACTGGAGAAACAAAGCACAAAGCTAATTAATATCTGCTTCTGAAGGAACATTCTGTGCAAAAATCTCTTTTCTCTTTTAACAAGTGTTCTTTAGAGGCACGTCCTACCTGGGAATGTGCCTAATGTTTTTCACTGCCTTTGTCATTTTCTCCACAATATAGTTTGGACATGCAAGCCATTGCTGAACCATAGCCAATAGGAAATGGTGAACTTCCACAAGCTCTTGTTTTGGGCAACAGGATGTTCCTTTGTTTCCTAAAAGGGTGTAATTCATCGACCAGATGAAAAGCTGTGCTGATGCACCTCGCTCTTTCCAGAGGTGCTTTGTGCAATCTGTAGCAATATCACCTTGAGAGGGGACAGAAAAAAAAGTAAACAGGAAACAAATGAAACTTGATGTCCCGTGGTTTCTGTGGCTTTGGGTTAAGCTTCTATGTGGGTTTTCTGCTGTCTGTTAAGGGTGCCGTTTCTGCAGAAGGAGTGTGCCTCTAACAAACATTATAAAACTCTAATACCTCGATCTGTGTCTAATAAAATTTTAGGCAGCCAAGCAATATCTCAAGTAAACATGTCTTGATTTGTGAGGAAACCCTACTTGAAACAAATGAGATTAAAAATGCCCTGTCAAGTGATAAATATTCAAATAATCTCCTTTTAGCGTTGCCTTTAAGAATATTTGAACAGATATCTGCCAGCATATCTGATAGTGATAAAAATGCAGCACTATAAAAAAAAGTACATCGTCTTCAAGAAACGACAATTGCCTACAAGAGGAGTCAGACTTGCTCTGGTTCACTGGAGGGGAAAAAAAAGGCAGAGAAACATCATCAAGCTTGTTAACGTCTTTCCATAAGAAACACTAAAAATGCTTTTGCTTTTGCCCTTGTCCCCTCTGTGGAATTGTGCACTGTTCATGTACACCACTGAGGAAAAATATGTTAACGTAAAGAGGGCTGGTGAATCACAAAGGGGAATTCTTTATGTAGCTTGTTTCCATATGAAAGTAGCAACATTTGTGCATAAATGGCTTGCAGCATTTTTTATGAATTGGGTCCTAAGTGCTCATGATTGTCCTTGGTATTCAGTTTTCAGTCATTAGGTAGCATTGAAACAACAGGAGGAAAAAAAGGAAACATTTTGTACCTGTGGTACTCACTTGGACAACACAGTTTTAGTAAAATAGCTACACTCTTTTTCCTTTTTGTTATAAATTATGCAGGGACGAAACGATGTGTGAATGAATGAAAAGGCAAATAATATATTTCTGAAACATTAATAGTCAGTGCCATACTCCAGATAAGGGGGAAAAAATTGTTAAGCTGATTTTTCTATCTGATTTAAATTCAGTATCCCATCTTCACTAATCTGGCTGCTGCCTTGACAGAATCAGGTTGTGTATGGAAAAAGAGACGATGTTTCTCTCATCTCCAGGTTAATAGTGCTTTTCTCTCTTTCTCTCTTTCTCTCTTTCTCTCTCTCTCTCTCTCTCTCTCTTTCTCTCTTTCTCTCTTTCTCTCTTTCTCTCTCTCTTCCTTTCTCTCTATCTCTTTCTCTCTCTCTCTCTCTCTTTCTCCTCCTTTCTCTCTATCTCTCTCCCTTTCTCCCTCTCTCATTCCTCCCTCCCTCCCTCCCTTCCTTCCTCCATTCCTTCCTCCATTCCTTCTCACCTTCTCTCCTTCCTTTTCTCTTTCTCTCTCATCAGTCTTGGTTTTTATTTCCTTTAATTTTTCTAATTTTCCTTTCTGCTTTGTTAAAAGGAACATAGCGAAAATAGAAATGAATCACTTATATTTCTAAACTATGCTTGGTACCTACTGCAAGCCTGTGGAATCATAGCAGTTAATGATCAAACATTATCTTTAGCATTAAACTAGACTCTTCAGGTAGAGGTAGCTAGATATCTCTGGTTGTTATAGCAGGACAAATTTGTCTCTAATGGAGGCAGTGGTTCCTACTGAATCATTAATATTAAAATGTGAAGTTTCTCTGGGGGACATGCATCCAAGTACTGATAATGGTAATCTGATCTTAACTAAGAACATGCGATGAGATCAAAGATAGCATCACTTACTTGTGTATTTGTGTAACAGCCAACACTCCTTGAGGTTTGAGCATTCAATAAACGGGTGTTAGTAGCATCCCACAAGAAGAGGAGTTTTTTGAAGAATGTGCTTACAAAAAAGAGGTGCCTATAGTAAATGTTTTTTAGGTTGAAGGAAAAAAATTATGGTGAAAGCTATCACTAGCAGATACAAGTACTAAAAATCTTAAACTTTAAGCAGTTGCCTTCAGATTTACATTGTATCCTAGACTGAGGTTAATCCAGTGGTTAAAGACTACCTGTGTAATGATCCTTGCCTATAAACTTTCAAATTAATATAAGGAATAAATTTCTGACTTGTTTTTAGTGGCAGAAGTCACAGATTGTCATATGTGTGTCCCTCGGCCTGTTGCCAGCATGTCTAGTACTGAGAGTGAACCTGACTGGTAGGTAATATAGTTGGCTTTGTAATCAAACTGAACAAAAGAAATCCTGTCCCACAGCTAACCATCCTCCTGAGTGTATGAGAACAAGAAGGATATTTCAAGGTTGTTTCTTTTTCTTTGCCTTACTTTCTCTCCCAGTCCAGACAACTTACTAGCAGTCCATCAATAAGAGATTCTCCAGCAGGTTTGGGAGACCATCACATGTAAAATCAAACAATCAGCCTCATGTTCTGGGCTTCCAGCCCAGGTGTGATAGTGGGGCTTAGAGCAGATTAATGTTTCCTTGGTTATCTCAGGGGGCTGTGCAGCATTGTACCCTCTACCTTTCCATGTGGCATTACCAGTAACCCCTGTTTGGAGCTGGGCTGAGTAACTGGTGTTATTTAGCCTGATCTTGCTAACAAACCTGATCACTAAAGTGTTCTGAAACTCAGTGCCACAGGCTCCTGCTCCGAAACGGCTGCTTGGTGGAAGGGGAGGAGGACGTGGTGGCAAGCAAATGACAGACACAACTGTAGATCAATGTGGTGATTGTATCAATTTCAGATTCTCTACTAACAATAGGTGTCTGATTGGACACCACTGACTTTATTGGGAAGTAGATGGGATATAATACACCTTCCAGTGCATTAGTTGTTTCTGCTGATTGGATGAAGGATAAATTTCACATGGAGGACAGTTTGAGTCCCATCATTCTCACAATTACGTTGAACACCAGCTAAAAGTGTCCTGTTGCTGCTGCACTTTACAGCAGCAAATTAGAAGGATTTTCCTAATGCATTTCCTCACCATAGTCTGTGCAGCATCACTCTTCAATAAACTGAGATCTGGGTCAAAATGTCTTACTGTTCTTAATTTCAATAATTCCATTTAAAGGGTAATTACTTTCTCCAGAAAAGGAAACAGACAATAGAAAGAATAAACAGAACAGTGGGACTCATGGAAATGGAACAAATAAATTGAATGTTAAGACGATTTTATTACAGTAAATCTTGATTTATTCCAAAAGACAGAAATGTAAAGTATGTAGTGAAAATAGCCATAAAACAAATCATCACCCTCTTAATCCCATAACCCTACCCCACATATGAATTTTAACAGCACTAGACTATCTGACCACCTCCCTTTGTTTGAACCACTGACCTAACTCTATGCAGAAACTAACGGGTGAGATTTTTCATTACTGTTTTGAAGATTCAGCTCTGTAAAATGTTGAAGTCCCTTCTAATGATCCAGTAAAGGAAAAGGATAGCGGCGGGGGGGGTGGAATCCCACAGTTTGCTGAAGAACATGTTATTTGTCTGCCACAGACTTAAAGCTTTGCAAGTTAGCACTGCTGGCTCAGGGCCAGACTGCATAGTAGCTTTTAGAGTCACACCCTAAGACCCCAGTTCATCAAGGTACTTAAGCATTTGTCTGATGTTCAGTATATGAGGAATACAAGTTAAATTGGAGTTTAATTATGTGATTAACTCAATTTATTTAACATTCTGAAGCAGAGCATATAAACAGACCATGTAAATAAAGGGCGGAAGAGTTACTTTCAAGAGTAATTCAATAGCTGTTAAATATTTTCTATATGGTTCATGAATTGTGTGGCCTGATGTATTTACCTTTTAATTGTTCAAGACTATTGGGATTCTAAAAACAAACAACTGAGAACTAATCTGATCTAAGGAGCTTTCCAAGGAACATTTTTATCATTTATCAAGCCCCCTTTGCTCTGTTAGACTTCACCAAATGACAAGGCTATTTTCAAGCCGTAAACCCCCATGCCCCATGCAGTTATGGCATGCAACCAAAGTAGTCTGGAGGAGAAAATGAAGTCATAATTAACAACAGCTGCTCACGCCTAGCTTTTCCAAATAAGATCCAAATATTTTTTTTCTTTCTTCCCCCCCACCCCCATCCAGAATCAACTGAGACCCTCATGATTTATCTTCAGGATAAAAAGAGGAAGCCTCACACAACTCTCTGGGGGTCTCTTTGTTGTCCAAGCCGCGCAGGAACCTCTCATCCCAGTCCATTTGATAGAGGTTTCACTGTTGTTTGCCTGTAATATTCAGTGACTCAAACCAAAGCAAAATGGCAGTTATTTCCTTTACTCACATATTGTTATTAGTTTGGTGCAAGGCTCTGTCATCAAAGCACATGGGGGTGTTCTGTCCTTTAGCACTAATATTAAAATATAGAATGGAACGATCATGTTTTATTGGCTTAGCCTTTCCCTGCACTGCTTATAAAAACAGACAGTGCTTTAAAATGTCTCACTAATGCTCATTTTCCTGAGGGTGGAGTTGACCTCAAGTAGTTTACAACTTGGCTGTTAGTTAAGACTAATTAACTTTGACTTTGTTGTTAGAATAGCCTAATCTACAGTTTCATCTTAAAGAAGTCAAAGAAATAGTACATTCAAACGAAACAATGGAAATAGTGAGTGTTTATATGTTGGCTACATAAGGAGGTCTTTCCTCTGCAGTCTTCATCTCCATCTTCCTAAAAAAGTTTGTGGATTCACACACTTTTACAATTCTTTTTAACCTGGTCCAGAACTCTTCAACAATGAAAAAAACTCTGTGTAACTTGCATGCCGTATCTGCTTGTTTCCAGTCCTTGTAAGCAATACAGCTTCATTTTTAAACAGCCTGACTCACATGAAATAGTTATTTTTCTTAAAATGGTATAGCTTTATGCTTCTAAAGAAAAAAGCATTGTGCTAAGGACTAAATTTGCAATACTTTTTAATTGTAGCATTAATCCTTGACATACTCTCTCTGTGAGGCTTTCCTTATAACATTATCACTTCATAAGAGTAAGACAAACTTTATTTGTGGGAAGCATTACTCTAATTTAAGCTGGAGAGGTGGAGAATCTCATGTTTTAATTATGCTAAAATTAGAAAAGTAACCTTATCATACCACTTTTACAAAGAAATAATTTGCATTAGACAATAACTTTTGAGTAAACGCATGGCTTTAATAGCAAAAATAACATGGGCTGAGTTTGTTTAATAACCATGAAAGTGGTCTTAATGTAATGTTTGGCTTAAATATATCAATTAAATCAATACATTAAACATTACTTTAAGTTAAGTAAAAGTTAAATAATCCAGTTTTAGAGAAGTAATGGCAGCAAAGTCTAAATTGCTCTCTTTAAAGCTTTGTTTTATTTGAATTTGCATCTTTACAATTAAAATAAAGTGGAAAACAATTTAAGAATTTATTGCCATGACATTAGTATTCAAAATTAATTCTTTCTCTTTTGTTGCAGTGAAAACCACAAAAAATGAAACTTCTAAGGTTCCGGGTCCCACAAAGACTTGGGGACAAGCTGACAAACATTGTGAAGTACAAAGAGTATCTTCACGGACCTTGAAACTGTCATGAGTAATGTCACATTTTATTAAGGTAACATTAAATAGTACAAAAATTGTATTAAAATAACTATTTTAAAGCTGTTTTATAAAAACTTGGGTTGGATTAAAACCACAGACTATATAGACTGTGAATGAAGCTATACTAATATGGTCTAGCAAACCTCCCCCACTGAATGAATCATGTTTGCAAGTTTTACTGTCTGATAAACGCTACAGCAGTACCCACAAAACAACACAGGAGAAGTCAGCTATAATTTCAGCGTCACAGTGGCTTGATCATTGTCCTCAAACTTGTTGATTTGTGCATCAGCCTTTCATCCAACCAACTCTCTCCCTGCACACACACTGATGCTCGAAAACCCTCCCCTTTTCTGCCTAGCTGCTGCAGCTACTGCACTTAGTCTCCCTAGGATCTCTATCTCTACCCAGCTGAGGTTAAGTGCATACTTTAATGTCTTTGTGCATATTTGTGAAGTAGGACCATATATCTTCTGACCCTAAAGTAAGGGGAGTAAAGGTAATGCCAGCAGTGGGGTGAGAGGTATGTACAATCAGGCAAATATGGTCAAGTCACCCTGGCTGCTACTCTGCCATTAACAGGGAGCTAAAAAAGGAGGTCTGGGAAGGAGGGGCTCACCATGGCTCTCCTCATTCCCTGTAGGTTGCTCTGAAGCTGCAGTGACATTACTCTGATTCAGTGCACAGGGGCACTGGTTCTCTATGCTGCTCTAAACTACAGCTAACCTCAGCTTGACAGAGAGAGGTGGTCTCTTTCATCTGCTCTCTTTGAGGCAGGCAAACCTAAAAGAGCCTCTGTTTGTTGTGCAGACTTAATAAAATGCTCTGGCTTAATCGCTGCTCTCAAGAGGAAATTCAGTCTGATTCACCTAATGAATATCAAGTAAATCCTAAGACTTTGACCTATGGCATAAATGGGATTTTAGTGTACGGGACAAGATGCTTGCTAATGCTTTTGCATAAATCTGCATTGCATTTTTTGCAGTAAGACACCCCGTGCAACATTTCTGATCCATGCATGTTATTCTTTACTATCTTTGCCTACTTGGAGGATGACATGTAGATGTGCTTAAACCTATCTAATTTAACACTCTTGTGGTTTAATTTTTCACTTTGTCTTATTGTCTGCCTTTGTTTTTTCTTGACAGTGTACCTGCAGGAAATATTTTCCTGTTGCATGCATTTTGTCATCCCCAGCAACCTGTTGTACAAACTGTCAGCAGCTGGAACTCCTCATAATTTTTTTTTTCTCATTGCTGTTCTTCAGGTAGTCTTTTCTGCTTGTAACACATTTCGCAGCAAGTATGATCAGGCCTTCAGTAAAAGAAGGTGCAATGCCTGCTTTCCAAAGCCAAATTCTTCTCATTTAAACAACTGAAACTCTGTGGATCTGTTGAATTTTATGGAGTCCTTTCTTTGGGTTTTTTTTCTTGTTGTTTTGGTTTTTTGTTTTGTTTTTTTTTACTAGAACAAAACAGAACTTACACTGTAGTAAATGCAATAATAAACCATGTTGCATGGGAAAGTATCTCTGCTCTATTTCAGCTTCCTATTTAAACAGCTGTAACCGTGTTTTACAGAAGGGCACTAACCACCTTCTTAGTGAGGACAGGCAGGCCTTACAAAGAGGAGATGTTGTGGTTGTTCCAATTTCCTGAGAAAGTTTAGTGGCAACATCGGTGATCAGTGGAAAAAAAGTTTCCCATCCAAATGAACAGAGATAAATGCCCCACACTGAAATTCAGGGAGACTGAATGACATCATGGACATCTCTAATTCAGGTATTGCAGAGTTTAAAAAAAAAAAAAAAAAAGTATTGTGATTCAAGGAAATAAATTCAGGGAGTATACGTTTGGGAGCCAAATGTGACTTGGTGTGTTTGAGATTCCCTTTTTTCTCTTTCAAAGAAGAAAGTACTGCTATTAGGTAACTTAGGCTCCGACTGGATTTTTAGGTGCTTTGTTCTAAATTTCCACTGGAGAATGAGAAATATAAGCTATTTTCTTATACCTGGGCACTCCAGTCTGCCTAGGCACCAAAACGAGCTGTCTGGATATACCCCAGTTTTAACCACTGAAGCTGCTCCACCTTTCTGAACACTGTATTTCAGGGGAAAAAAACAAAAAGTTGCTTTTCTGAAGTAGACTCTAGCCTGGAACTGCATTGCAGAGAGGAAACTAGAACTGTTTGTGTATGGTTAATTTGCAAGTGGTATAGAAGAAGAATTACAGAATCCTATTTGCTAAATATACCTTCAGGTCTGCTGAATAGACTAAAGCTGTTTCTGCAACCATGCTAACTTTCTGCTGAGTATGTGAAAAGGGTTCCTGCTCCTTAGTCCTGAATCAAAGTCAGAGAAATGAGGCTTACTGTCTGCCAACAACATAGAATAAAGGTTTTCAGTTTACTACTTTAATGTGGCCAGCGGCCAGTCAGCCACCAAATTTTGCTTGTTATTTTAATATTAACATTATTTTAACAAAGCACTCATAACAGTAACTATTGTTGTATGTTTCAGTGAAGAAATCTTTTAGAGACTGTCTTCCAAAATAGTCTTATATAACAGGAGATTAATCTCTTCCAAAATTTCAATATTTACTGAGGTCTTAATGCTTCACAGTGAAACTCCTAGTGAGTCTTACCCTGGTAGCTTCATAGAATACTGTGACTTGGAAAAAAACTTAGTTATGATATGTCATCTGCAACACCTGGCAGGGAAAAATTTATTTCAAAGTCTTGGTAGTTTTGCCATTTTGCAAGGCACTCTTTGCTGATTCTGGAGCAAGTATTCAACTTCCATTATTTTTTCATATCAGCTCTGGAAGGTAACAATAAATTAAAATCTACAGATATTTTTTTTCTCTTAGCCCATTTAAACACGTGAGGCTGTTCCCAGTTTGTAGTTTTTAAGTGATCTTTTAGCATTGTACTAATAAAAAAAAATAGACTGTAACCCTTTCCTGAACTTTTAAATAAAGTTGCCTTTAAACTTATCTTAAATAAACTTAGCTTAAACTAAACTTGAATACCCTTCCAATTGCAGTCACAGTCAACAGAAACAATTGACTATAGTGACTAGAATAAAGAGGAAATAATATCAACAACTCACATGTATTTAACTATAAAACTACCTTGAAGATAAATTTTCAGAAAGAATCTTGCATATATCTTATTAAAAACCCCAAATAGTCACATAAAATTCCTATCTAAAAGGAAGACCCTATACTTTAACTGTTCTCTGTTTTTGTGTTCAATAATTAGTTTCTTTTCATCCAAGGATATGAAATTACACTTAAGGACAGTGTAGGGATCGCACAGAAAGCAGCCATTGCTGTGAGAACAATGTTTTCCTTTACCCATGAAAAAGAATCACAACCCATAACTGTGCATGCAGGTTATGATCTAGTCCACACTAGAGGCAGAAATACCAATATACTCCTGAATATTGCCTATTTAAAATGTTTTTGTTGTAAATGTAACTGGAAGTTGACAATGGTCCCCAGTCCCAGTATAAGTGACCTGCATTATATTATTTGTGTTATAGTCAAGTGTGCTAAGGTACAGCTGTATGGGCAACTGTCCTCTGAGGCCTTCTTGGAGACAAGATGTGTATCTCTTGAGCCTACCCTACTGAGGAAATTTTTAAAGAAATAAATATTGTATGTGCCAAAAGTGCTTTTTGTAGGCAAGTTTATTTATCCATTGGTTGGGGAAACCCACCCTGAGGGTGAATAGGAGGAATAGCCATGTGAGACCACTGTAGCAGGTCCAGGGACAGAAAACAGTCCCAAGCCTGTATTTGATGTTAAACTTTGTAAAGTGATCAGTTAAAATGCTCAGTGAGCACAGAATTGGGCTTTAACTTAGAAATATTTGTGAAAGTAAGCAGTCTCTTCCAGGGCTGCACAGTTCTCCCTGTTGCACATTTATAGCCAGCCTATCTCTTTCTTGTGAAAAATGGTAAAATTAAACAGGTAGAAAACTGTTTAAGAGAACCCAAAAGGATGTCGCTTAGGTGCAAAGGAGAAAATCTGACTGATTAAATTCTAAACACAGTGGACTTGGAGAGGTTTTTTAACTGATTACATTAAGTTTTAGGATTTCTCAGTGTCCACAGATCAGACTCGAGATTACAGGGAAAGAGAGTAAGGACTTTGAGCCAAGTGACTCACAATGTGTTTCTCTGTGGTGATACAGCATCACAAAAGAGCAGTGAAACTACTAATCATCAAAGATATTAAAAAAGCAGCATATCTTTTCATAAACTTGTTTTACTGTTTGATTCTTAAGCAAGCTACTGTGCACGCTAATTAAATTCACTTAAAGATATATAACAAGTTCTTTACATGAACATGGCAGAGCTTAGAGGGATGTGACAGTGCTATAAACTGGCCAACAAACTCCTTTAAAACAAATGAAAACAATAACTTGGAAAATTAAATTTAACATGAATTTTCATCTACAGTGAGGAGACAAATGGAAAGTCTGGATAGGGATTACTAGCAAACTTCAGTGCAAGACGTAAAGGGCATCCAGTTAGTTTAACAGAAGGTAGGCTCAGAACAAATTATCAGTTTTTTTCATGCAGTGTATTGGGACTCCTTGCTTACAGCTGTTATGGATACTAAAATTCTGTGTAGTCTCAGAGGAGTGTAGGAGGACTGATGGACAAGCAACAGAATACAATGTTGTGGAAGGGATGTAACATCTGACCCGATCCCTAACCCACTTGGGTTTGAAAGATGCTTAGGCAAAATGTTGTGTATGTTTGCACTCTTACATTCTTTTCTAGGTATCCCTAAACAAATGCTACAGGCTTAGGTGGTTCCTTAGACTGAAAACACACACTAGTTTCATGTTTTATAATGTCTCAAATATGATTAGGAAAATGCAAGTTAAGATTTACCTTATCATGCATGTGAGGCACGAGCAGCTAGGCCTTTTAAAAAATAAACAAGCAAAAGCCTTGCATCCATAATAACGCCAAAGATTCCCTTATCACAACCATCTTTGATAGAAATGAGATCATGCTTTTTTTATAGGTACTTCATTTTTATGCCCTATAATTTTTCTAGAAGGAAAATAATACTGGCTACTTTTTATACAAGATTCTTCTTTCTTTGTAGGGAAGAAGGACTGGGGCCTGGAGTTTTCCTTGAAAGGATACAACGTTACCTCCCTGCTACCTGTTACTTCATAAACTGGGTAGTTTTCCTCAGAGGCATATGGAACTGAAATGCCTTCAACGAGTGGTCTAATCCATATTAGATATTCCCTTAGTTCAGTATAAAGAGTCAGTATCTACTATTAGATGCCAGCTATACACTCAGAGTCAAGCACAACAAGCTATCTTTTCTGGATGCACCTGGTGATGCAAATAACATGGCTGAGCCCAGAATGCCCAGCACAGAAGTAGAGAGGTCAGCACAAGAGGTACTGTCTTGGTGCTCAGGCTTCTTCAGCAGATCAGGAGGCATGTAAAAGGGAACAACCTCTCTCCCTGCTCCCCCTATCTCTAAACTTTAAAGTAAGGTACTGCAGTTACCTATGCAAGCATTGTAGTGCTAGAAAAAAAAACCAGGCAAGAACATTTACATTCCAGTGAGGGCTCTCAGTTGGCCAGGTGGACAGATAGGCACTACAGCATTTGGTACGGCTGAGATATCTGCTTAGCCCTATGTTCTCTGTTCTGTGTTGCTGCAAGGTTTGGGATCAGAACCTTCTATACATGTTTAGGGATTTATTTTTTGTGTGTGGGTCTCCTTTCATAAAATAGTTAATATAACTGAAACAGTTTTCAGTTTAGGTTTATACTCTAACTTCTTAAAACTGAAGAAATGAAGAGACCCTGGACAACATTTAGTGGCATTCATAATTATGTTTAAAGTCATAGAATTATTCCTAATATGGAAAGACATCATAGCTATAAACCAAGTCTTACAATTATGCATTAATGTTTTCAATGGGTTTGCCTCCAGAGAATGTTAATTTTTTCATGATTAACCAGCAAAGAACAGTACTGTTTCTTTGAGAAGAAATACCAAATATATCCTCCAAGACACCTTATTTCTGAAGCAAAATCAGCAGTAGCCTGATACATCTGATACATTTCAGAGAGGAAATGTGAAAGCTGCATACTGTTAAAGAAGCCCTCTTCTTCCAGAAACCTTGACACCCTCACATCCTACTCGTGTAAAGCATTATAGAGAAGGTTTCTACTTTATCCTCATGGCCAGTCCTGGTGACAGTATGCCCTTTCTGTGGCCCTGTAAAACATGGGAGAGTCTTCCCACACCTGATCCATAGGAGGAGGTCATTGCCCTTGAAAATCATTCCTCTGGTTACCCTTTTTTTGTAAAATGCTCTAACAGAAGAACAGCACTTTGGAACAGAAAGATTTCTGTGTTTTCTGTGTCTGGATATCCAGTATACAAGATATGAGAAAGCAGCAGCAGAAACTCATCATGATCTCAGATAACACCAAATATAAATGGTACAGTTTTAAATATTTCTGAATCCAAAGAAACTCGGCCATTGTTACCCAAGTTTCCAGATACTAATTCCAATGGTATACATGCTAGTTTTGGCTGGGGTAGAGTTAGTTTTCTTCATAGTATCTAGTATGGAGCCATGGTTTGGATTTGAGCTGGAAACAGCGTTTGTAATACAGGGATGTTTTAGTTATTACTGAGCAGGGCTTACACAGAGTCAAGGCCTTTTCTGCTCCTCATCCCACCCCACCAGCGAGTAGCTGGGGGTGCACAAGGAGCTGGGAGGGGACACAGCCGGGACAGCTGACCCCAACTGGCCAACGGGACATTCCATACCATATGGCATCATGCTCAGCATATAAAGCTGGGGGAAGAAAGAGGAAGGGGGGGACATTCAGAGTGATGGCCTTTGTATTCTCAAGTAACCGGTATGCTTGATGGACCCCTGCTTTCCTGGAGATGGCTGAATGCCTGCCTGCCCATGGGAAGGAGTGAAGGAATTCCTTATTTTGTTTTGCTTGCATGTGCAGCTTTTGCTTTACCTGTTAAACTGTATTTATCTCAACTCACAAGTTTTCTCATTTTCTCTTCCAATTCTCTCTCTCATCCTACCAAAGGGGGAGTGAGTAGGCAGCTATGTGGTGCTTAGTTGCCAGCTGGGGTTAAACCACAACAGTGTAATTTCTAATTTTATTGCAATATCTAATAGCCAGTACAACTGCAGTTCAGTTTAATGAGGTTCTTGAAGGACATATCAAAACTCTGACAAATAGAATAATATGAGCTCGTCAAAAATGTCTCTCAGTGTATAAACCAGTATCCCATAAGAAACCAAACACTTTCCCTGTCTTATTTCTACAAGATGCATCATAAGTCATACACTATCTTTAAGTGTCTGATGTAGAAAATGGTATGCCTGCCATGATTTTAAGAGAGATTTTTCTGGAGAAATGCAGACTTTGGTTGATTGCCATGTTTAGGGGCTCTTCACTTTTTATTTCTGAGACTGCAATAATCCTTTGTTTCTTACAGGCTGGCTCTAGGGGTCCCCTCCACTCTTCTACATGTATGAAGAAGTTGTCATCCTGTCCATTCAACTGACCTTTCTCTAGCTGCAAGTGACTGACCCCCAAACTATTCAAGGATATCTTTGTCATCGTCACATCTGACAAGAAATGAGGATAGAAAGTCAGTGAAGTGTTCCAGCAATCAGAGGTCTTCACAGCTTGCAGAACAACAAATCCTCTGCTGACGGGATGGCAGGTGTTTGAAGATCAAACTGGAGGCATCACAAACACGGATGCTCAAGCAGCAGCAACTGTCTTACACCGTTGAAAGATCAAGCCGAGGCAAGCAAAGGCTGCTCTCCAGCTGTAAATGGGCATTCATCAAAAAAACACCTTGGTCACCCCAGTGAACCCTGTGACTGGGAGGGGGTTAAACATAAACATTTATAAGATGTAGACATACAGACAGCTTCCATGAGGACTGGAAGATTTGGTCGTTTAGTCTGATTTGTTTCTGATATATTGCTTCAACATCCCGAGTTGCAGAAGCAGAAAGGCTACTTTGAGGCAATGGTAGGTCAACATATTAGCACCTTTCTTGTTCATATGAGTATGTCTTCCTGATGGTTATTTTTCTTATTCCTCAGTAGAGGTTACTCATGCCCTCATTTCCTTAATATTCTTCAAAGAACACCTTGCTTGGACTTCAGGTCTTTTCTCAAGATTTAGGTCTTTCATGGTATTTGTGAATTTTCTTGTAGCAAGTGGTATCATAGTTTAAACATGAGTTTGGTAAAGCACTTGTGCAGTTGTAGTTGGCTTAAAATAAATTTTTTTCACTCATGTCAATAGCTACAGCACTGAAAATATCATCACTTCTATAGTGAATCTACAGTTATCTTACAATAAAATACCTCATAAAATTTATTTGGGATATTGTTTACTACTCTCTCTAGTTAATGAACAGAGCATAGCACAGATTATAATTATCAGATCTGTATGTCTTTACAAAACTAGAAAACTTTTGACTGATTTCTTTAAATGTGAAGAACAGACATCTGTCTGGGACTCATGAATAATATTGAGATTCAAGATGCAGGAATTTACTTATTACTCAACTTTGTTTTGTGAACTTATATTTCTCTACATTATTACAATCAGATGAAGGCATAATCTATCTGTGAAGTAGGATTAATTGTCACTTGTGGCACTAATATGGGGGAAGAGATGTTACAGCTCTCTTACTTCTGGTGTTTAATATGCATTTGATTAAGATTACATTTATACAACTTCTTAAAATCCATTTACTTGTATCAAGACACACTTCCATTTTGGTTAATGTTTTCGGTTTTGTTTTTGTTTTTATAATTTCTTTCCTTTGTGCTCTGTGCCTTGTTTTTATTATGAAATAGTCAAGCTTTGTTTTAAAAAAACCCAAACAATTTCTAGTCACAGATAATGCTGGAGAGGAATCACAGGTTCATGTTAACATCCTACCTTTATGCCAGTACTACTTGAGAGGGGTGGTTAAGATGTATATTATACTTTATCTTCTCCATAGTGGTTCAGTAAATGGTTGCAGCAGTGCACTGCACAGCCTGCAGGTACAGCCATTTCTCTTTATAGTGCCACAAATCTGTGCAGGTGTGTCAAGACAGTGTCTCTAAATTGTGGCACAGATCTCTACTGTTGGCAAAAAAAAATTTAATTGGAGATGGGAGTCACAAGGAAGTTAAAGTATTAATGTAGAGTCATAGAACCATAAAATGGTTTGGGTTGGAAGGTACCTTTAGAGATCACCTAGTCCAACCCCCCTGCAGTGAGCAGGGACATCTTCAACTAGATCAGGTTGCTCAAAGCCCCATCCAGCCTGATCTTGAATGTTTCTGGGGATAGGGCCTCCACAGCCTCTCTGGACAACCTGTTCCAGTGTTTCACCACTATCATTGTAAAAATTTTTTCCCTTATATCCAGTCTAAATCTACCCTCCTTTAATTTAAAACCATTACCCCTTATCCTATCACAATAGGCCTTCATTACAGTCCATATATATATACACAAACTTTATACATTATACTATATACATATGTATATATATAGGTGTATATATAAAAAGTATACTTCATTATGCCTGCCAGTAGAAACATAGTTCTTGGCAGATTAGTATAAACATAGTACAATTGCTAAACCCCTTAAAATAGAAAATACACTAGTGCGTTTACATACAGTATAGGAAACTTCTATTTATAGCTTTATACTTAGATAGCTTATATGTGCTGCAGCAGGTAGGACCATAATATATCTCAAAGAAGTCTCTAGAGCTGGGAGCTTTAAAAAGCAAGCTTGGAGGGTGGAACTTTCCAAAAGGTTTTTTGTTCTTCTTCAACAGTGGTGAAAGGCCAGTTTATTGAGGGCCCTTTTTCA
This sequence comes from Phalacrocorax aristotelis, assembly GCF_949628215.1. Lineage (NCBI taxonomy): Eukaryota > Metazoa > Chordata > Aves > Suliformes > Phalacrocoracidae > Phalacrocorax > Phalacrocorax aristotelis. The sequence continues at coordinate 64,278,218 of NC_134311.1, forward strand.
GAAGCAGAAACTTATGATTATGGAAGTCCTGTGTTTTAATTTCTTCTTATGATAATATTTGGATTCCTGCATGTGCTTATTTTGAGGGTTTGTGAGAGTATTTGAATATCTTTCATGTAAAATTATCATCAGTATCAAAGTAGTACTTGTGCTGCTTCTGAAATTTTCTGCAGTAAGCCTGTTTGGGCAGCATTTTGCAGTTTGATTTCTCTGATTTTTACTTCTAGATATGCAGTAATTTAGGAGCGGTGCAAGTTTTGTGTTATGACTAAATCCTTTTTATTTTCCAGAACAAAGAATTTTCAAGGATCTCTCAAATTGCTGCATTTTGTGGAAGATAGAACCCAGAATATTTAAACTTACCCAACAAGAAGCCACAAAACTATGTTAGATCAAATTTTATGGGTAAAGGTCTAGGTGGGTAAATATTGGATTAAATGCAAAGGGTAGTGGCTAATGGATTGTACTCTACCTGCAAACTGCTAATAAGTGGAGAACCATGGGTCTGTCCTGGTATCTATTCCACTTAACAATTTTTAACACAACCAGGGGGTAAGGGTACAGTTGCTCCTCAGGCTGGCAGGTGACATGAAACACAGAGGACCAGGCGACATGCTGGAGAGCAGGGTTGCCATCCAGAGGGACCGGGACATGCTGGAGTAATTAATGGGCCTTGTACAGTTCAACCCAGAAAAATGCCAAATCCTGCCCCTGGGAAGGCAAAGCCCCAGGGAGCCATCCAGGCTGGGCACTGCCTGCTTGGGCAGCAGCTTTCCAGAAAAGTCCCCAGGGCTCTGAGGACAATAAGCTGCACAGGAGCGGACTTGGAGCTGACAGCAGTGAGGGCCAGCAGCATCCAGCACAGCCAGGAGGTGGAGGGATGTGATGATCCCTCTTGACTCTGTACGTCTTAGACTATACCTAGATACCGCACCCTATGGGCTCCCCAGACCAGGAAAGACATTGGCAAACTGGTGCGAGCCCAGTGGAGGCCCACCAGCATGCTCAGGGGCTGGAGCATCTGACCTGTGAGGAGACCCAGAGTGATGGGACGGCTCTGCCTGGAGAAAGGAAGGCTATGGGGGCACCTTGAAGTAGCCTTCTCCTACCTACAACCTACATGTCGGGAAGATGGAACCACGCTTTTGGCAGATTGACAGTAGCATGAGAGACAATGGGCATACATTGAAACAGAGAAGTAAGGATGGAGGGAAACAGAAACCTTCTTCTCCATGGGGACAGTTCAGAGTGGAACAGGTTGCCCAGAGAGTCTGTGTAGTCTGCAACCTCAGAGGTTTTCAAGACCTGGCTTGAGAAAGCCCTGAGCCACATGGTTTGACCTCCTCAGTGATGGTGTCCTCAGTAGGTTGGATTGAAGACCTCCTGATATCCTTTCCAGCTTGAATTATTCCATGTTAGAAGAACAATAGTAAGAGACCTTCATCCTCCCACAAGGAGCAGTGATGTAATGACTGAAGTAGAAGGAACTGTTCCACATGGCAGCTTTCCCCTTTCATTAACATCCAAGACAAAGCTTTCACATCGGTCCTTTTCTGTGAACACACAGATGAGACAAAAGGCTCCAGGAACTGCCTAGTTCCCTGGGCAGTTTGAAAATTTAGTGTATTTTCAAAAGGAGAACTTTGTACAGGAGACTGTATTTTGATGCTTCAGGCTACAATGGCATTTCTAAGCATCATTTCAGTGGAAAAATATAATTGCATGAGGGACTGAGGTTTTTTGGATCTCTGATATTTGTACTGAGTATAGATAAATAATGTAATACAGAATACTAAAATGTTAGTGCCATGAGAATTTGTATCCATATCAGACTGCTGTGAAAGAATGAGTCTTGGGCAAAAACAAATACATAAAATGGTAATTCAGTATTATTTTATTTTAAAAGCTAATTGAATTACCTGAAAATACATTTTTTATTTTAAATGTAAATATTTTGACACATATGAACTATGCATTTCTGTATATTAAACCACAGCATACCTATTAATTAAGGAACTCTGTAGTGTCCTATGAGGACAATGCGACAAGCATTGAAGTAACAGAATTAAGTATTTTATGAGACATTATCTTGTCTTATTTATTCCAGAAATTCACTGTAGGTTATTCACAGATCATGCTCCGTTGTGTTTCACTTAGTATCCTGAGTGCCCAGTGCCCTACAGTCTGTGAAAAGGTATATGTGTGTATATATATATAGTAAAATCAATGAACAGTTTCCCCGAGGTGCTGTGTAACCACAGCTCCTGCTGGACTCATAGTTTTATTTCTTCAGGTCATTCTGTGAGGCATATATCTCTGAAACACTATTAATTCTTAAACCTAATTTTCTGTGGTTTTTTTGAAGTGTTTGAAGGCAGTGTTACTTCTTGCACAGTCACAACATTAAAATAAAATTTTAAGCTGAAAGATTAGATCACTAGGAAGAATATTTCTGTGTTTCTATACTGCCCCTTTGGAGAATTACAGAATATTGCATAGGTTTGGTGTCTGAGGTAGGGACAGAAAATCACAAAGCAGCTAATACAGTGTTTATCATCTTAACACTTTTCTAGGTTCAATAACAAAAGCTTTTTTTCCTTTAAAAGACCAATATTTAAAGGGTGTTGATTTATGTAAATCAATAATTTATCAACTTGTTCTCTTTATACACTGCCAGCCAGATGCTTCTAGCTTTGCATTACCAGATGATGTCAGCTGCAAAGCATAATGGCCTTGTGCTTCATGTAGAAATAAGAACATAAATATTTAAAAAATCCTGCTACAGGAAGTGAGGGGTAGTTAGGGTGGGGTGAGAGATTTTGCTGGTTTATTGTGAGAGCAATGCAGGTCTACATATTTTATGGACTGGTTTTATCAGAAGTGGAGGCAGGGACATTTCAGTCTGATTTTTATCTCCTAACAAGACTGACAGAGCCAAGTCTTTTCATGGCAATTTGTTGAAGACATCTGGTGAAGCTTTCTAGGGGATGAACATACAGCAGAGTGTTCCTCTGGTATCAGTTGGCATGGCAACTAGTAAAAGACTATTCAACATCCATAGGTTTCAAAAAGGTTGAAGCCTAGTTGAAAATCCATTTGGGCTCCTATCTGCAAAATTCTCCTTTTGAAGATGTACTAAATCTTTTTTCAGGGAACTAGGCTGAACCAGTAAGTACAATTGTGGCGCCTTCTGTCTCAAATAATTTCCAAAGCACAGTATTAATGATTCCAGGAATCAGAGGCCTGAGATGATAGACAGTATTACTGGCACTGTACAAAACAGAATATTACCAGAAGGCTGGTAAAGACTGCTGAAGCCTGGGGGTAGTGCAGGCAAAGATGAGATGAGACAGAGGGGAGGGAAAAATGCTGTTATCAAAGTTTAATACAGTAATTATCATGAGTCACCACAGGCAAATGACTGATTATGCTTCATCATTATATATTGTTAAGTAATATAAGGTTTATTCTATACAAGGCACTCCACTCCATACTTGGCAAGGTCATATCACTTGAACACACCCCAGAGCTACACAATATAGATTATTTATTTTGAAAGACTCACATAGGAAGAAATATCTTGGAAAGTGGTGTTCACATTTCCTGCACAAAACCCAAGTAAATTGCCTTTGATGGATAATTTTGTGAATATTAAGAAGAGAAAGAATTTACCACCCTGAATGTTGTCCTCCCATAGTCGTTAGTCTAATATCTGCAATGCCTGTGAAGGATATGCATTTTGGGAATAGATTTATTTGGAGTTTGTTTTTCTTTCTGCAACAAGTTCACAACTTCACAAACACAGTTGTTTAACAGCTCTACCAACTCTCTAGAGTTACTTTCTAGATTTAAAAGACTTTACATAACAGAGTTCAAGGGCTGACTAACCAGAAGCACACCATAACTAGAGCTGTAACCAGAGAGGCACATGGAAGACAAGTGTGGATCACTGCAAGGTGCAAGCTTAATTATGGAAACATGATATTCTCCCATTTCTTTCATGCTGGTGTATACAAAATAGTAACAGAAACCAGTTAAGAGAGTCAGTCTAGGATAGAAACCCCCTGTTGACACACTTTGCAACTAATACAGCAGGAAGACCTTTTCATAGGGCAAAGGACTGTGGAATACATACTGTCTATAGCTTGTGCCTTCTTCCCAGGAAAACAAAGTATGGTGATACACCTCTGAAATCTGGGACAAGCACACTGCTGAGGGCTGCTGATTTCAGTGTTCTTGGGACTATACACTAAATCAGTAAAACAGTAATTGCTCTAAAGTGTATGTGTCTTTGTGTATATATCAGTGCTTATATTTGCTTTTTATGCATGTATTTTTGTCTGTTACTAAATTATATAGGATAGTTGGGAATTTAGTAGTGTGATACACTTTTTTCTTGAGTATAAAATACAGAAAAAAGAAAAGAAATTGATTACTAAGTCTGTGTTCAAAATGCTAACTTAACTATACTGTTTCCCCTTTACCTCGACCTCCTTATGAAACCAGATGTAAACCTTAACAAGGGTTATCCGGGTTAAATACAATTGCAGTAAACTGTACAGCAATGGGTAACCTGGCTCTAATTAAAGTTAAAACTTTTTCCTCTTCCCCACGCCCAAAAACTTTGCCTGTGATCTTTTCAAATTTATAGCAGGGAATAAAAGAGAATTCCTGGTCAACCTATTCCTCCTCATCCCCAAATTACGATTATATATTCTTCTTGGCTGTGATAAAGTGATGAATATTGGTGCATTTATGTATAACTTTAAACTTGCGGTTGAAGCACAGCGTTAATCTTTTTTTATACTAATGAAGAGATATTTGCTACCCTAATATTGCTGTTCTGTGAGTTAATATGGATTGTTTCAGTGAGATCCCTCTTCATTCAGACATCCAGCCTCCAGTGTCTCACTTCACATTTTTGGATCCATGTAGGTGGTTCAGAAGAGATGGATTCTGTCTATAACTACCTATTATTGAAGGCATTCTCTATTACTGTGTTCCATTATTAACAATAAATTTGTCAGAAATGGTTATTTTGGTGCTTTCTTACTTAGATCGACCACATACATTCAAGATCATGCGTGTATGGTTGGAACAGTCAACGCCTGGTGCCACCCTGATATCTTATTAACATATATCTTAGAAGTAAAGGGACAATGGCTATGGATACTCCTTGGATCAGATTCTAGGACACTTTGTTTCAGGAAGAAGACTAGCAGAGACATTCACAGAATGGTTGAGGTTAGAAGGACCTCTAGAGATCATCTGATCCAAACCCCCTGCGCATAAAGGGTCCTCTAGAGCCAGTTGCCCAGGACCGTGTTCAGATGGCTTTTGAACATCTCCAAGTATGGAGACTTCAGAGCCTCTCCGGGTAATCTGTTCCAGTGCACAGTCACCCTCACAGGAAAAAAGTATTTCCCAATGTTTGAGGGGACCTTCTGAGTTTCAGTTTGTGCCTATTGCTTCTTGTCGTGTCACTGGACACAGCTGAAAAGAGCCTGCTTCCATCCTCTTTGTACTCTCCCTTCAGGTTTTTGTATACATTAATAAGATTCCTCCTTGCATATTCATTGCTCTAGAGCCTGTGATGCTTTTTGTTCTTGTGAGGGTCATGTATTTGCTTGCTTCTTAATTTAGTAAGAAGAAGCCTGCTTGTATTTACTTTATTTAGTTATTTTTAAGATCAAATATTTGACAAGCATTCTGTATGCATACTGAGTTTAGTATGGCTGAAGCTAGCCCTGTCATAGATACAGAAGAAGCTAATGACAAGAACTTCAAAATGTTTAGTCACTGTATTATGGGAATAACTGCAGAGTTGTATTTCTATTTCATTTGGGCAGTAAAATTTCCTTTAGGCAGCAATGGTTATGAGTCTTGAATAGGTCCACATGTGCCATAGCATTTTCGGTAAATGGACAGATGGCTTTGTGTACTTTTTTGTTGCTGTTGTTGTTCCTTTAGCATGTATCAGCATAAATTCCATACCAAGCATAAAACACTTTATTTTCCCATTATACATCTGCTTTCTTGGTGAGGTAAATCAACTTATACACCTTTGCAAGTTGTTGTGTTTTGATGAAACAAACACCTTATTCCAAACTGAATCATCAACACTGAAGGTAGTGCATAGGCTTCAGCCTCCACAGATATGTAGGTATCCCACCTATGTTAACTAGTTTAGGATGCCTAGAGGTAGATCATCTATTCAGTTATAGGTCACTTCTTCACCACATCTTGTCCTCTGTATGAAATGTCATACATTTCATATGCTGATATGCTTAAACATCAACACATCGTTATGAGTGCAGATGTAAGGAGTCCATTACACCAATTTTAATTCCTTGTTAACATCAAAAATACTAAAACTTTGGAAGGCCCTAATTAAAGCAGGAGGAAATGACACAGGGTCATCTAGTTCCATGCTTGATTTAGTGATTAAACTTCATTCTTTGGCAGCAGGATGGCAAACTTGGTTAGGAGGGCTTTAAACTGAGGAACTTGGTGTGGGGGCCAAAGTGGCAATGCTAATGCCATCACATACAACAGGGGAATAAGACAGGACAGCTAGAGCAGTGATAAAGGTGCCGTAGTCACCTCACACGATGGCAACCAGGAGACCAACCACCTCAAGGGTTTGCATGGCTGTACTGGGTCCTTGTGCACCCCTCCAGGGAAACATGTGTGCTCAAGCACCTTTCTGAAATGCCTGTACACTGATGCACGCAGCATGGGGAATAAACAGGAGGAACTAGGGGTCTATGTGCGGTCACAGGGCCATGATCTGACTGCAATCACAGAGACATGGTGGGACAGCTCACATGACTGGAATGTGGTCATGGATGGCTACAGGCTTTTCAGGAAAGACAGGCCAGCAAGGCTGAGGTGGGGGAGTTGCCCTTTATGTGAGGGAGCAACTGGAATGCATCGAGCTCTGCCTTGGAGTGAAACGAGAACAAGTTGAGAGCTTGTGGGTAAAAATTAAGGGACAGCCAAATGTGGGTGACATTGTTGTGGGTGTTTACTATAGACCACCTGATTAAGAAGACGTAGTTGATGAGGCCTTCTACAGACAGCTGGAAGTAGCCTCACAATCGCAGGTCCTGGTCCTCATGGGGGAATTCAACCACCCTGATGTTTGCTGGAAAAGCAACACGGCAAGGTACACATGATCCAGAAGGTCCCTGCAGAGCATCAAGGACAACATTTTGACAAAAGTGATGGAGGAGCCAATGAGGTGAGATGTGCTGCTCGACCTTAACCTAACCAACAAGGAAGGGCTGTTTGAGGGTGTGAGACGTGGGGCTAGCCTTGGCTGCAGTGACCATGAGACGGTTGAGTTCAGGATACTGCATGATAGAAGCAGGGCAACAAGTCGGATTGCAACCTTGGACTTCAAGAGGGCCAACTTTGGCCTCTTCAAGGACCTGCTAGGAGGAATCCCATGGGTTAGGGCTCTAGAAGGCGGCGGGGTCTAAGAGAGCTGAACCGTAATCAAGGGCCACTTCCTGTAAGCTCAAGACTGGTGCATCCCCAGGAAGAAGTCATCAGGCAGAGGAGCCAGGACACCCACAGGGATGAGGAAAGAGCTTCTGGAGAAACTCAAATGGAAGAGGGACGTTCACAGTATGTGGAAAAAGGGACTGGCCACTTGGGAGGAGTATAGGAATGTTGTCAGGGTATGCAGAGGTGCGACGAGGAAGGCCAAGGCCCAGTTAGAACAGAATCTGGCAAGGGATGTCAAAGATAACATGAAGGGTTTCTTTAAATACATCAGCAGTAAAAGGAAGACTCGGGATACAGTGGTCCCTTTGCTGAACAAGGAAGGGCCCTGGTGATGCAGGATGCAGAGAAGGCAGAGTTACTGAATGCCTTCTTTGCTGCAGTATTTACTGCTAAGGCTGGCCCTCAGGCATCTCAGCCCCCAGAGGAGAGAGGAAAAATCTGGAGAAAGGAAGATTTCCTATTGGTTGAGAAGGATTAGCTCAGAGATCATGTAGGCAAACTGGATCCTGGCAAATCCATGGGCCCTGATGGGATGCACCTGTGACTGCTGAAGGATCAGGTGGATGTTCTTGCTGAGCTACTCTCCATCATCTTTGAAAGGTCATGGAGGACAGGAGAGGTGCACGAGGACTTGAGGGTAGCTAATGTCACTCTAACCTTCAAACAGGGCAAGAAGGGGGACCTGGGAAACTATAGGCCAGTCACCCTCACCTTCATCCCTGGAAAGGTGATGGTGCAGTTCATCCTGGAGGTCATCTCCAGGCATGTAGAGGACAAGAAGGTTATCAGAAATAGTCAACATGGATTCAACAAGGGGAGATCATGTTTGACCAACCTCATAGCCTTCTATGATGCCATAACTGGCTGGGTCGATGAAGGGAGAGCAGTGGATGTTATCTATCTTGACTTCAGTAAGGCATTTGACACTGTGTCCCATAGCATCCTCATGGACAAGCTAAGGAAGTGTAGGTTGGATGAGTGGACAGTGAGGTGGGCAGAGAAATGGCTCAGCAACAGAACTCAGACGGTTGTGATCAATGGAGCAGAGTCTGGATGGAGGCCTGTCACTAGTGGTGTTCCCCAGGGGTCTGTGCTGGGTCCAGTCCTGTTTAATGTATTCATCAATGACCTGGACGAAGGGATAGAGTGTAGCCTCAGCAAGTTTGCTTATGATACCAAGCTGGGAGTAGTGGCTGATACGCCAGAAGGCTGTGCTGCCATCCGATGAGACCTGAACAGGCTGGAGAGCTGGGCTGAGGGGAACCTCATGAAATTCAACAAAAGCAAGTGCAAGGTCCTGCACCTGAGGAAGAACAACCTCATGCACCAGTACAGGTTGGGGGCTGGCCTGCTGGAAAGTGGTTTTGTTGTGAAGGGCCTGGGAGTGCTGCTGGACAGCAGGCTGACTATGGGCCATCAGTGTACCCTTGTGGCCAAGAAGGCCAATGGTGTCTGGAGGTGCATTAGAAGGAAGGTGGCCAGCAGGTTGAAGGAGGTTATCTTCCCCCTCTATTCTGCCCTGGTAAGGCCACATCTGGAGTTCTGTGACCAGTTTTGGCATCTCCAGTTTAAGGACAGGGAACTGCTTGAGCAAGTCCAACAGAGAGTTGCTAAGATGATCAGGGGACTGGACCATGTCTCTTATGAGGAAAGGCTGAGAGACCTGGGTTTGTTCATCCTGGAGAATAGAAGACTGAGGGGGGTTCTTATCAATGCTTATAAATATCTAAAGTGTGGGTGTCAGGACGATGGGACTAAACACTTTTCAATAGTGCCCAATGACAGGGCAAGGGGCAATGGGCACAAGTTGGAACACAGAAAGTTCCACCTAAACATGAGAAAAAACATCTTCACTTTGAGGGTGACAGAACACTGGAACAGGCTGCCCAGAGAGGTTATGGGGTCTCCTTCCCTGGAGACATTAAAAACCTGTCTGGATGCAGTCCTTTGCCCCCTGCTCTGGGTGTGCCTGCTCAAGCATGGGGGTTGGACAAGATGATCTCCAGAGGTCCCTTCCAACCCCTGCCATTCTGTGATTCATTCTTCATTTTTGTTGATCGGTAACGTCAAGTAGTTGACTGTACTTCAGAAAAGTTATCCTAGTGTTAGTCTTACTACCTACAGTGTACATAGAAGTATTAGATTAAATTTTGATACAAGCTTTCTTTCAAGATATGCCTACTGCAATCCATAAACTGGATTCCCTAAGTGAAAAATTATACTCATTATTAAATACCCCTACTTTTTTGATGTTTCTTATTATTTTCATATGCCTGATTCTAAGAGTCCATCTATTCTTTTCATTTGATACACAAATGAATAGGACCTTTATGTGTTGCTAGGAGTCTTTACTACCAACGTAAGCAAACAGATTCCTCTGTCTTGGACTGTCTTTTTCCAGGAGTGCTAAATGCCACAGATATCAAACTACTTGAAATACCTATTATGTTATTATTGCATAACCTTAATAAATCACCTGTAGGGTGTTGCTTATCTTTACCTTGGTTTCCCTGGTTGTAAGCAATGCTGCGTTATTACTAAAGAAATAGCAGAATGGTTATTATTTAATTATTTAAACATTTCTGAATTTATAAATTTTTTAAAGAAACATTAAAATTATATATAATCTTTAAACATATTAATTTTGATTGGCTACTGATTAATAACTGAATAAGTAACTGGCTTTCAATGTAAAGTATACAGATTACTTAAAATAAATTGCATTTATAGAATACCCATTATCTAATCATCAGTGATTTAAGAAGATGATTTAGAAGACCACCCAGTCTTAAACAAGAATGAATCCCCTAAAATGTCCTTCCACTACAGATGGCAATTTCCAGCTAATCATGGCAGAGAAGCTATTACTTTATTCTACAATAAAAGGAATACTTAGAAGGTTAAATAAAAGTGAATTGTATAACTCACTCCAGTGACTTCTTCCAGCATACTCCCCTAGATGCAACTGCTCTCCATTTTAAACCCGGATTTCATTTTTAATTAATACATATCAAGCTGTCCTTAACCTGTTTTCAAGACAGTACTCCCAGTCACACTTTAAACTTCAGTTATCCCTTAATAAAGATAAGCTGTGTTAACATCTCAGCCAGCTCAGGCAGTTACATACACTCATTGTTTTCTGTTCCGAATCAGAAAATTGTGCTATATAATAAATCTTTTTTCACTGTGACCCTTTGTAAAATGTTAACTGAAAAGCTCAGGACTGACGGGCTCAAAGTGCTGTGCGATCATTTAGGCTATATTGCAGCTCTGATGCTTACAACCAGACCTAGCATCAAAAAGAGTCTGAAGTAAAATTTTTCCTTGGAGCCTGACAGTTTTTTGGTGGCTGGATCATGCCAACACCAGGCAGAGCCAAAGTCCTTGCTCCCTCTTGGTTTTGGCTTCAAAGCTAGGTCAAGGAAAGGCTTGGACCTTTAAAGGAGAACTGAAACATCCAAACAAAAACTTGCAGACTGAAAAAAACCCTGACTCTCTGTAGTCATAAAAATGGTTAAACTCATCAGGGTTTTTTTATATTTTTGATCTGTGATTCTGGCTCATAACTACCAACAGAAACTCAGTATCTACATCCTGATTGGTGTCCAGTATCCAGGTCTTCTTTAGGTAATTGTCATGTAAAAAGGTACATCTGCCCAGCTGAAGCTCTCCAGTGATACCAGTTAATCAGCTTATAGTAATGCTAAATACTTATTCAGAACTACTCAAAGAATATCTTTTTTTAATACATTGGCTTGTCTCTCAGGGAGCTGAAAGTCAGCCAAGTAGACATCTGAAGCATTTAGAAACCTGAAGTACTGGAGGCAAAATTTTGCATCAATCTCAACTTAAATTTCTCAGCTTCACTAAAGGCCTGCTCGGGAACAGAAGTCCTTAACTGGATGTTTTAACAGCTTTTTGACCTGAAAAAGTGGGGTCTCAAAATGAGGACATTATGAGGAAACATTTATTACTCTGAGGAAATGTTTACTACTGTTATTGCTATTGCTATTAGTAATAGATTTTGCTTAGTTATGCAAATATGCTATATATTACACAGAGTGCAACTTGATTTGAATCAGCTGATTTAAGTCCTGCAAATGCATGAGATACAATTTATCATAATAATATACTATCTTATAAAATTATGTTGAAATTACATATTATTCCCTAGTTTTTATCACTAGTATCATTCTACTCTTTTTAACACCCAATGCCACAAGGTATCCTCAAAGTATTTGAGTTTGGGAAAGCCACATTAAAAAAATAGATAAATTCACACCAAGGGTCACCAGCTTTTGAAAGCTAAAACTATAAAAACACAAGGTAAAAATAAGGTATACAGTTTTAATAGGTTTAGCCACTGGAACAGCCTACAGAGAAGTGTGGCAGATTCATAATCACCTGAAGCCAGTATGTCCACATTGACTTTTCTTCTTTTATTTCCCTTCTACTGTTCTCCAAATGTGCGCTAATGCTCATCCAACTATTAGCTAGATTAAAAAATATCTGTGTCCTACACAAGGCATGAAGACAAATTAGATACTAATATTAGTCATGATTATGATTATATAAGAGTTTGTGACTAGAAGTTATAGTTTAATTAATATAATGTATAATTTTAGGTGTCTGTGGTGTTATTTAAGCCATGTATTGTGGCTCCTAATTTGGACCTGGATGCCTACTTTGGCAGTGAAGTTCCAGAGTGAAGCATAATTCAGGTACAGTTCCTAGGGCTGCCAGAAACCAAGGGACATTCGCAGGATTGTGATTAAGATTAAAGAGGGTGTAGACTATTTCTTGGATTAAATAAGTACATGAACTAAGTTTTCAGTGAAGGTAATTATAAGGTTAAGGAAGATCTGTGAAAAAGAAATTGTTTCATCTCAAAATTCTTTGAATTTTACTTTACCTTCAGTAGAGGCAATCTTTCTGCCAGCATCCTGAAAGATCTGGCATTGCATATTCAGCAAGTCAAAGTGTTCAATAAGTGTATTAATTTCAATAATATATTTTTTACTAGAGAGGCAAAAACACCATGTTTATGAAGAAAATGTAATTCAAGTAACAATAAGCTTAATAGCTGGACCTCAATAACGTGCAAAGATTTTCAGAGTAAAAAAAAAAAAAGAAGAAGAGAATAAGAATAAATGTAGGGAGATAAATAGGAAATGGGATGAAATGCAAAATATCTTTGTGAAGGGTAGCTGATGTCAGATTAACCCTGCTATCCTGGGTTTTAAATGGCAGTTGACAGAGGAAATGTGTTCTCTGTAGTGAGTCTAGATTTCACTAAAGCATTTGATAGGGTGCCACATGGGAAATTACCAATTGAATTTGATAATATGGGGCTAGTACAAGAACTTCTAAAGTGGATAAGATGAGCTAAGTGGGAGGTGATAATGGATTATGCTGCAAAGGGGATTACTAACTTGGAGAAAAGTAATGCCACGAATAACCTAACGACCCATTTTGGGACCAGTCTTATTAAATAGTTCCTTTAACGCCATGGGCAAAACCAGATTGCTAATGATGGTTTCTGACAGTAATTTTTTAGGGCATCATTAATACAGGACTTGATTGGATTATTATATGGGAAAAATAACATGATGAATAGTATGATGGAGATGAAATTAGTTGCATTGTCACAGGAAACCTGAGGATATACACATTTTCAGAAAAGTGATCGCACTGAAGAAGGTATAGAGAAAAGCAGATAGGACTATGTGTATTTAAAAAAGAAGAGAAGTGCAGTAAGGGTGGAAATGGAGATCAGCAAGGGAGAACCTGGTGTCCAGACTATTGATCTTCAGTGTAATTTAATTTGGGCTATCTCTAATCTGGTCTCATGGACTGAATGTTCATTATTGTTAGAGAGCATTACATGTTCTCAGGAGCACATATTTGGTTTGCTTTCAACCTAAAAAACGTTCAGTCTGCACACTCCACAAAAGCCCTGCAATACAAACCAAAGTACAATTAGCAGCGACAATCAGTTTGCTTCAAATGCGCATTCCCAGTCTAAGAAAATATTAAAAGAATTTATCTTATTCATACACAGATGTTTATATCTATTTCCTTCAAATACAAAGGAAAGAGAATGCAGCATCTTAGTTTAAAAAAGGATGTTCACACAAAAATAATAGGTATAAAGTGGATAAAAGCAACAGTCTTTAGATGGTATTTGTTAATTGTCTGAAAGAAGCTAGGTTAAAATAAATTCAGAAGGCATAGGGATGGTTCAAAGTAATTTCAGATCACATCATGAATTCTGCTTCAGAGTTCTGTGAAGTTTATGAGTCATAATCTCTGGAAAATGGAAACAGAAAATCCAGTTACTTCGTTACAGTAGGAAGACACCAAAGCAAGCCTGTCTCAGATATTTTCTTGGAGTTAATGCAGAAGAATGAGATGGAGGGTGAAAAGTAAATAGTAATTCAACTGTATTTACTCAATCTTTCTCCACCTCAAAATGTTCTGGTTTGCGTTTAGCTCCAGTGGGACACAGATTCAAGTGAGATCATCCTGATCTATATTGAAACATTTCTTATCTATGGGAATTATTTTTTAAGAAAAAAAGCAAAGGGTAGCTGGCCACCAAACTGCTGAATCTTTTGGTCTGTTGAACTCTGTCTTTTAAATCATAAAAATATTTTAGTTGTTTCTTTGCTTACATTATTGTGAAGAATCTAAGTTCTATACACTGGAGGAGCAAGACCTGTAAGATAAAAAGATAAACCAGACCCATTATGGTGTTATTCAAGAAAGAAAGGACGTTTTGACTGAAGAGAGGTAAGAAAATTTTGTTCGTAGAGTGTATTTGTCCTAAAACATTTGGAGGAGATCTTATTAATAAAAGGGCATGCACAGACTTTATCTGTGCTCTCTGAAATGTAGGAGAAGTACCCATGAGTAAATCTACTTTCCTAATATGCTACCAATATACAAAAAAATGCATATATCTACATATTACTCATAATAAATGTATACATCTAGTATGCATATTATTGCTATGCACTCATTTTTGCTGTGGTCAATTTATATTTCATATCCTTTACCTAGGGATTTGTTCTTGGGAGAAAAGGACTACTCAGTCCATTAGCTGATCTGAATTTATGATGATAAATCCCTTGATGTTCAGCTATGACAGGAATTACTCTGCTCTAATGAGTAATAAATGTGGATAAGTCATGTGTCCCTATGGATTTCTTGGCCAGAAATTACATTTAGAAGAAAGCTAATTGTCTAAAATTTATCCAAATTCAATACAAATTTTATTGCTGCTAATTGCCTTTCCAGGTTTTGCAGCATTAAAGATATTTAAATGTATTTGTCATAGTACTTTTGTGCATATGTAATGCTTAAGAATAATAAAAACTGCCATCATATTTAGGCATTCCAACTATTTCTTTAATTCAGTGCTAAATCATTATGACTTGGAACACAATTTTCCATTTTTAATACCATAGCATATCATGTTTTAAAAATTGTGTCAATGCTTCTGTCATAAAATATGTCTTTACTACACTTGTTTTGTAGTTTTGACATGTTTTAATTACCATGGCAGTGTTATAAGCAAGAGATACTATAATCAAATGACACCCGTTAGCACCACTACAGTTAAGGTTGTATCAGCATTACCATGATAGGCCATACTTTTCAGGTGTTTTCATATCAAATGGTATAACTCACTCTGAGCTTGATCTATAGCAGAGAAGGCCTCATATTTTTAAGCTCTGCATAAGTATTATGCAAGGTGGAGAAGAGATTATTATTATAGGGTTAACAGTACATGCAGGATTGACAGGAGATGCTACTGCACTAGAGTCTCTGTTCCCAAGAAGCAGCTCCCAAGGCCCCTGCAAACGCTGTATTTCACATAAGTGCTATTGTTTAGGACTACTATTTATTGTAAAAAATAAAAGCTACAATGTGCTTAAGAAAGATGGTTCTATTAGGACATAGGATCATCATCTGTTTCACAAGTATGTTCACTGCATACTAGAGATAATGCAGAAAACCTATTGTAGGAAATCTGTTATAATTAGGGTCACCAATGTTCTGGAATACACTGAACTTAAACTTTATGCTTTTGAAATCATGCTTTCACTCAATTTTATGGCATATTTCTGTGCAGTTGAAAGAAACCTGAAAACTTTCCAATACATGGATTTTTACTGCACTAAAAATATCAATGCACGAAATTCAATTAGGACAGGTTAACATTTTTACTACTACTATTGCTATTCTGTTAAAATGGGGTAGGGTTGGGGTTTTTTTCTTTTTCACTTAGCAGTCTTTGACCTTGCTGTAAAAATGATTGTTATGAGACAGAACTGACCAGTTTGCTGACAGAATTGTTTTCTTGAAGAGGTCAAGAATGAGCCGGTTTCTTGGTATTCAGACCTCCTAAACCAAGAGCAAGGGGGACAGA
This sequence comes from Phalacrocorax aristotelis, assembly GCF_949628215.1. NCBI lineage: Eukaryota > Metazoa > Chordata > Aves > Suliformes > Phalacrocoracidae > Phalacrocorax > Phalacrocorax aristotelis. Next base: position 64,294,164 of record NC_134311.1, read on the forward strand.
ACCTCAGGCACTGAGAACAAGTAATGAGTTACTGGAAGGGACATATGAGATATTTAGGTTGTACGTCAAGATTGCTTTTATCCCAGTCTAAATTATGGTCAAATTCTACGTGGCTAAGCGAAACTGGAGATGGTGAAGGAGTAAGGGGTGGCTTTAAAAGTGGTGAAAAATAGTGTGTTGCAACCTCTGCAAAAGAGGTGGGCAGAGGCAGAGCCAAAATTAGAGCCTTCCCTTCCCAATTCTGAATGTTCATGCCTTAATGAGTATCATCCCAAACTTCTCATCTTCCCATGCATTTGACCCTTTGGGCTGTCTTCTTCCATTCACTTATGCTCCATTTGGTGTTGGGGCTAACAGTACTATGTAGCTGGGTTTTGAGAATTCATTGTCTTTGGGCTGTTCTCATAACCTCTCAAATGACATTGAACTGAAGAGGTAAGTTGTCCCACCATGAGCTTTGCCAAGCTGATTTCCTTTCTTGCCGATTGTGGAGTGTTCGACTGGGCTTTGTTTCAAACAATGCATAAAGTTTAATTCAAAGCATGGGAGAGTCCATATCTGGTTGTTCAATTGAAGTAAACAGTACTTGCTTGCATGCTTAAGAATGGGAGTTGTTTAATCTAGAGAATGAAAGACGGAAAGGAAGCGTGATAACAGTCTTCAAGTATGCAAACGCCATTGTGAAAAGGAAGGGAATAATCTGTTTGCCATGTCTGTAACATAGAGAACAAAGAGTAAGAGGTTTACATTTCAGCAAGAAAGAATGTTGGATGTGAAAAGAAGCTTTTAAATACCAAAAATAATGAAGCATGGGGATAGAAAGAGAGGCTGTGGGTTCTCCATCATCTGAGTATAAGAGGATCCTATTTTGGGGAAAATGAGATGGCCTAGATAATCTCTTCCAGTTTATTTCACCCTTTTAAAACATTCTGTCCCTCTGCAGCATGAACAAAAACAGTTTAGAAATTTGGATGCAAAAAATGATACTTAAAAGTTCTTGAAACATGGGCATTTGAAACAAATACACAAAGAACACCAAATTTTCCCCTTAACTTCATTCCCAAATTCTCCTGTTCTTTCCATTGATGAAAAATGAGGCTGCTGTCATTGGCTGATCACTGACAATGTGCAGTGAGAACTTTTAGTTAAAAATCATTGTCAAAATATCTCAATCTCAGTGACAAAAACGGTGCAGGTGTGCTCTGTGTAACTATGGGATGAATAATAACCATCCTATTTATATTCTATTTTTATATTTGTATAAAATTTTTCAGCCAAGGTTCTGTATAGGACCACAGTTATTTCTAACAATAATGAACTTCTTGTAGTATTCCTATTCCTTCAGCCTTCTGCTTGCAATCTGTTCAAAATTCTGCCTCTTGTTTAATTTATTACTGTTTCTGCTACTCTCATATTACCCTTTACTCAGGCAACTGCACTGGCTACCTCTAAAGCTGAGAATCAACCTCAGAATTTTATTGTTAACATTAAAGGCTCTTCAAACCTTTCCCCCTTTCTATTTGTGAAATCTGGTTCATGTTTATGGCTGCTCTCATAATTTATGTTTGGCTTCTGACCTGTTTCTCCTCTATTCCTACCATTTGCTGTGTCAAAATATCAGGCTTCTCCTCAATTAACACTGCTATTTGGGAAGTCTTTCCCTTTGTAGAACTCTACAGCTGAATCTTTCAGACTCTTTACCTTAAAAGTAAACCTTTTTTCTGTTGCTTTCTGTAAGAATACTATTGAGGGGTATATTTTATGCCCTATTGTACAATTTTCCTCTGTTATTTTGCTATATTCTAATATTTAGGGGTCAGATGGTATTGCAAATCATAGTTATGTTTTTGAATATTCTGCTTATACTGTTGCACTTTTTATCATCCATAATTGTAATTGAATTCCCAGGCATGATACACATGCATACAAAAAATGGGATTTTTTTCTCATGGAATTGTAAATGTCCTATCATGAGATAATACCTACAAAATGGAGGATTCAGGGACCAACATAACCTGGAGAGGACAAAGGAAGGAAGCCAAACATAGAATTAGGGATACTCATAAAGAAGGACTATCACTTGAAAAAAAAATTATCATCAGTAGTCATAAGTACACAGTGAAAACCAAAAAATGAAATAGCATTTAGTCCCTAAGTGATGACTATGACTGGAACAGGCTGCCCAGAGAGGTGATCGATGCCCCACCCCTGGAAACATTCAAGGTCAGGTTGGATGAGGCTCTGAGAAACCTGATCTAGTTGAAGATATCCCTGTTCATTGCAACTATTCTATGATTCTATGACTCTATGATGACATATCAAAGCAGAGCTAAAACAGAATGCTAAGAAACCTTACAATTTATTTAATATTTGTTCTTAAATTTCCAGGTTGCTTCATAAATCAGTTTACATTTTATCTGCTATCGGTCAATATGGAAAGTTGCAGTGGACTGGGTATGAGTTCTGAGCTGGATGTCGTTCTCAGCTGGATGTCATTCTCAGCAATGGAGGTTTGTGTGCTTTCTTAAGGTCAGAGGCAAAAGATAATTATGTACTGTAAAAAGGATGTGGCAGCTCTATACCTTGCTCATGTGTCTCTGCCTGCCTCCTCTGTGCCCATTCCTTGGAAATACAACCCTCTGTCCTGACAGAGATTATGGTGGCTTCTCCTGATTCCCCATTCTACCTCCTTTCTGGGTTTTTTTATATTTTTGTTTGGCTGTTTGGTTGGTTTTTGTGGCAAGAGCAGCAAATCCTGGGGTGTCATCTTGGGAATAGTAAAATTCAGCTTTGTTTACATTACTAAAAACTTGTCAGATTGTGTCAACTTGTTTGATTTATTTTTCTTTACCTTTTTCAAAAATTAGGTTTTTAAAGGACTTTAACCTACACCATTTTCAGGTCATGGAGGGCTTTAACAGTGACACTGTGCAGGGATTGCTGCTGTAGTAGGGGTTGACTCCAACAACACCTCATCCCATGCATTTCCTTGAAGCCATTTCAGTTTCAGTACCTTAAAAATGCTTCAGACAGTTCTGTCCCTGAGGGTATTTGGCACAGAAAAGTAGTGTAATTAAGACTGTTCAAAACATACTGGCCACATGTAAATAACCCACAGGCACAGTGCATAACCTAACTACTGACCCATAACTGGAAATTGTTTGGGAGAACAATAGCTTTTCTGGACCAAAAAGTCACTGTCTCTGTTAGAGGGGCATGCAGGTCCATGGGGTGTGATGGGTCATGCTGAGTGTCCCACGTCCTCATTCCCTGCACACCTGCACATCGCTTCAGACTTGTTCTGGCCTGGTCCCATGATCCTGAATGCCAATCGGGAATTAGAGAGCATGAGGTTTACTCCTAGGTGTGGGCTTTTGCCAGAAGAGAGTCCAGCTTGCGTGCCTTGAGAGAATTCCATGACATAAACCAGGGCACAGTCAATGGTAACAAATGGAAGAATTGCTTCAAAAGTTTGCTCCCCATCCACATTAAAACACTGATGTAAACAACCCCAAACTGGGGGTTATTTTAATAGTTTACCTAGCTAAGTGATCAATTTTCAGAACTTGGAAGTACTTCTTGGCACACTTAATTTGCTAGCTTTCAGTTCCATTTTCTAAATTTTGACTCTACTTTATGACATCCCAGTCTATGCCACAAGTGACTGTATCAGGAAGCAGGATGCACGCTGGAAACCCCATGGCATCTGAAGTAAAGTCAGTAAAACCTACAGATGCATGACAACAGGATCTCTGGGTGGTCCATCTAAACCTGTTGGAAATGTGCTGGATCCTACTGATGCAGCAGCCTCTTTCTTAAATGAGTCACAGTTCCTCATTCAGACCACAGGAGCAATGCACACTTCTTTTCTTGATAGTGAGATTAGTTTTATGTGAACATTCATTGGTGAAAAGATTGAGAGTATAAGAAATTTTCTGAAATTGTTCATAAATTTACAGAATAAAACTAGGATACATAAAATGTAATGACTATGTGAGCAAATAAAGTAATTTTTATTAGTTCTTGAATTACCTTGAACAGGTAATCATAAAGTAAATGTTTAAATTTTTTTTCCATTTTCTTCAATAATTTGATCTCATTGAAAGAGTTTCTGATGCCTTCATTACTCAAAATCCAAATTGTGATTTTTTGAATATGGAAAAAATAAGGATTAATGCTACAGTTTAGTTATTCAATATTATGTATAATTTAGATCTCTAGCTTGAATTATATATTATATAGCCCAAGTATATTTTTTCTGGATCTCTGAGATACATTTAACTTGAGATATTTTGAAAATTATTCTCTCTTAAGGTACACATTATTCTTTTCCCACAATCTCCAGCCTGATTGCACAAAATGCAGTCTTAAAGAAACAATAGAAAATCATGTAAACAAGTAAAAGCATATTTATATAACTTTTGAAAAGTTTGTGAGAAATCAGAATGTTTATTTATTAAAACTATTCATAATTTGAAAATAAAATTTAAGTTTGTTCTGATTCACATTCTACAAAATAATATAAACACGTCAGAATATATTAAATGAGAATTCTGGTCTCATTTAACATACATTATAGTTTTTTGCTTGAGAGAAAAGCATTTCACTTTAATCTCTGCTATGGACATAATCTATACATTGCAGGCTTGCATGGAATTTCTTAAAACAATTTTAAATGTACTAAAGTAATGTAAGGCCTGATCTTGACTTTCACAGGAGATCTGGTCTATTATGCTGAAATATACTGGCCTACTATATTTGTTCACAAGGATAAATCTGGTATGGTGGGAGGACTGTCAAAACTGTGATAATAGGTTTGAAACATGTCTGTACTCTTTAGAGCTGTTTGCCTGTGTTGAGTAGGTGCACAGATACAAAAGGCTGAGTAGATACAATAATTTACCTGATTTAGACAAGAATTTTTTAGCTGTATAGTGCTGCAGGTGGTGCTGTAAACATGTCTCTGTCACAGAAAATTTATAAGAAAATGCAGTGATTGGCAAAGAAAATATCATTGTTATTACCAGATTTAGCATGAATGGGTGGCTTTGAGAATAAAATAGTCTCCCATGCAACAGTTAAGTAAAAACAAATACACAGTCAAGTTGCTTAAAACGTTTTTTTTGGTTCCTTGTCATTTTCCACTTTAATCAAAAGGTGAACTAAATAAGTACTTCAATCAAGTCTGAGGCTGCAGATAAGCCCTTGGTTTTGATAAAATCTGTGGCACAATATTGAATTTGAAACCATATTGTTTAGTATATTTCACTGAACTTTGGCCATTGACATCATTTCTGCTTATCTGTGTCCCAATTTTCTAATCTGTTCACTGAGCTATTATTTACCTGTTTTACCAAACGTTAAGTCTGAATTAATTGAGACAGGATTTTGGCCTTTCCTCATATGGCTATAAGATTAGAAAAAGAAGGCAATGAGTTCTCCTGGTACCCACCCCATCATCTCTGAAACCGAAATACAAGTTTACAAATCCTGGATGTGAAGGTCACATCCCCAGAAGAAAATAATGCCAAAGGCTGTCTGGGGACCTTTCAGACCACCGTTGCTTATTCCTGCATGCTCCAGGCAGTTGTGGAGGTCTAGGAACTATGGTAAAATTTTTAATATCTGCCAAATCCTTGGTGAACTTCTGTTAAAAATACTATATACATTAAATCATCTACAGTTATCTCTGTGCACAGCTCTGCAAACACTGAGAATTTAAACTTAATAAAGATTTTGAGAAGAGAAATGTTGCATGCGCAGTGAGTACAGTGGGGTCCTTCCTGTCATGCAGTGATGGCAGGTTGGTGTGCTTCCCCGTGAGCCATGGTTACAGCCCCAGTGTTCCTGTCTACTTCCCTATCAGATTCCAGTGGTTTGATTTATGATTCTGGAGAGAGTTTTGTGTAAGTAGTGAACCAATGATTCCTACAAGAGAAAAATAATACAGATAATACTGTGAGCTGTCTGCTTTACAAGGCAGATTTTCCAGAGGTGCTGGAGGAGTGTTGTGAGGACAAGTCCCACATTCGGCAGAATCCATTAGTCCCCCTAGAAAGGCCTCCCTCCTGAGGATCCTTCTGCCTATGTCTTTGCATCATCCTTCTTACTCCATAGTGCTCAGTTGCTAAATGGTTGATTTACATGACTTAAAATTGCGCATCTAATCTTTTTCTTTGCATATGTATAAGAACATCCAATAGCTTAGAAAATGTTATTGGCTTCTGAGAGTAGGAAGGTTTATGTCTTCAGAAAAACATAGATGTTATTTGAAGAGACATTTTTATTTTACAGAATGCTCTTCTAAATTAAAAAAAATAATATTCCTATATGCCATATGATCATTCATTGTCTTTGAACTGAGGCCTTTGAGCACTGGTCTGCAAAGCCAGTGCAGTAATTTTTGCATGGCACAAGAGTCCTTGTTGCACAGGAAGGTAATAATGAATCTTGTTACACCCACAATTACTATCACCAATGGAAAAAGTCTTGGCTGGGGAGCTGAAGCATGGCTGATGTGTCCCTGAGATATCTGATTGCAATAATGGCTCGAGGTGATGGTTAGCAGCTGGCACAAGTTAAAGAAACATTCCAGTTGCTGAATCAACTGCTTGCAGCACAGTTGTGTGGAAGATCCTGTGTTTTCAGTTGCGTTAGGACCTATTGTTTCTAATTAAATCTTTCTCACTTGAGCTGGATAACAGACTGCTATCTTCCTGAGTCTGCAGACAGGTTCATTTTGTAGTTCAGAGGGGTGAACTGTTGCATTAGAAAAGGAAGAAAAAGAATTTAAATTCTGATGATTTAAAAGTCACTGTTAGCTGTTTGAGTATTGATCTACCTAAAACCAGTAAGCAGATGTGCTTTTGCAGTTCCAGAATACTGCTTGCAATTATCATGGATCATAAATACACCTGTCCAACTGGCAGACCCTTTATTTTTCTCCTTCAGTTTGTAGTGCACTCATGCTTAATAAAAAAAAAAAAAATCTAATATATAATATAGTAATATAATTATAATATAACATAGCTAAATGTAATATAATACAATACACATTAAGTGTATTTATAGCATACATAAAGACTATTTAAAAAGGCATATTCACCACGTACAGATTCCTGCTAAGTATGAGGCCCTGTGCAGCTCAGAATAAAAGGCAGAGAGACAGCAGGGTGGGAAACAAGTGGTGAGCCTTTAGTCCAGGGTTTGTGTTGCTGAGTAAGGAGAGAAGCTCTACAGCCTTCACATAATTCCCAGGTAGGAATCAGTTCTCAGGACAGAGAGACCAAGTGTGTTACCTACTGTGCACCCAGTAAGAAACAGGAACCTGTTCACCCAAGAGGCCGTCCTGCTCCTCTGTGCAGCAGCTCTGATTTGTGCTCCACAGAAGGAACTAGATTTCCTGGAAAACCAGTGTTTTCCAGGTGACTCCATGGAAGATGGGTGTTTTACTGGGTGCTACCTTCATTTACTCTAATCAAGTTTATGTGCTAGGTCATGGGATTTTTTGGGGGGGTGGAATATAAGGAGGTGTGTTGAAACTTAAAAAAATTACTGCTCTGAGATATGCATTTGATTTTGGTCCACAGTCCTTTACAGAACAAATGACATTATTCTATTTTTCACCAGTTTGTAATTTCTGGAGTGTTTAATGATTTTTAGTGAAGTGAATCTCGACAGTTTGCTGTTGGCTAGTATGTTTTTATGGTAATGTTTGCAAAAAATTCACAAATGTCACAATAGGATTAGTTAAAAAACACTGAATCCCTCTGAACATTTTTGCTGAGAAATATACACCATGGACACACACATAATTTATTGATGATCCACAGTAACTTTTTATGTGGTTAATTTAGCCTGTAGTTCTTACTTAAGCCCTGAGATGACCTTGTATTTGCCATGTATGTGTACAGATTGCTGACATATGGTAACTGAACCCTTTATGGCTTCAGTTTGATTTAGTTTACTTCCCTTTGGGGGTGAAGTAACCTAACTGAACTACTACCACCTTATGTGCACGCACACATATTATTTCAGTTCAACTAATTAATTTTAATGTGATTTCACTTATTTTCTTAATTCAGAATAATGTTTTCCAAATGTCTCCATAGAGACAATTGTTAAGCAAGACTGAGTTTTACATTACATATAGTTTTGGGGTTTTGGTGGTTTTTTTTTTTCCCCAAGTTCTGGTTTTGTATTTTCTCTTCCCAACTGTGGATAGTTTCTTTGTCAGTCTCTAAGGTTGAGATCTTTATATAAATTACCCAGGTGTCCACGTTTCTCTTTTATCTTGAACAAGCATGGTATACAGTCTCTACTGGCTTTGAATTAGTGTAAAAACAAAGGTTACATTGTTAATTTGGAATGTTTTTGTAAATGCTCTTGATAAGGCTGTGCCAGGCTCAGCTCTATGTAATCTGTAATGTATATATTGCTCAATTTAGTTACATGGGAAAAATATTCTTTCAATTTAAAACTGAGTTATGCTTTAACACTTGCTAGCTTTCAATATTTGTGTCTGTGATCGGTAAACCCATAATCTTGTACATCACTGATCTCTCATACACTTACACGTGTGTATGTCTTTATGCAACAGATCTTACAAACTAATGCAACTTTTATCTAGAATTTACTACCCTATGCAAATAGATGCTGTATCTCTCATTTAATTTCTTTTCCTAAACTCACATATTTCTTCGGTACATAATGAAACTTTCCTTTTCTTGTAATTCTGATATTGACCTCCCTTTAAAAGCATCCACAAATTTTTCCATATATCTAATGAATGAAGCTGAGGAAATGTGGGCTGCTGCTTGATGAAATTTAAGATCATTTGAGAAAAAAAGACTTAGAAGAGAATGAGCAAAATAAATTATGCATGCTAATCATAGTTGCACAATTTTTCATATTTTTCCCCATACTCCAGATGTAAATATATCTGAGCAAGTGTTTGTTGGTGAGATCTCATTATATATTAACCAAATATTTCTTGTTGAGAAATATATTCAATTAACAACATAGCCCTTCAGTATAAAATGTTCCCAGTGAGTTTGAGGTCCTAATATACTTCACAAACTGCTCCACTTCAAGTGTCCACTAGCATAAAGTTGCCTGTGCAGAAAACACTGGGGGATTGGGTCTGCTTGCCCACAGGCACCGAGCACCTGTGCCGCCACCCTATGTGCTCCTGCATGCTCTCAAGGGCACTCCAGCACTGATGAGTCTCCCAGGGCTCTTCAGGCACTGATAATTTGCCCAGCCACTTGAGGCACTGAAGCAGAGCTGCCTGCTTGGCACGTCCACAGGACAAATGTGCTTCAGAGACTGAACAAAGTAGTAAGAATCATGCTCATTAGCCATGTTTTACCCAATATGTACAGCACCAGAAACTTATAGATGCCAGCTTAAAGATCAGAATAAGAAAAAAAAAATTATTTTGTCACTTAATTGCAAGAATAGTGTCAAAAGAATCTAGAAATAAACTAGGTGTGAAAGTCCCAAATTGCGAGCAGAGAAATGACAAGGACTTCCATTTTCCTGACAACTTCCTTGGGGAAAGGAAATTGTTCTAAGGATGGGTTAGGCAGCACTGACAGCTTGTCTGTCTGATTTGCGCAAAGCACAGTGCCTCATTCATCTTGATTTTCTCTATAATTTTTTTCTCAGTGAAGTAATTAGCAGAAATGCTTATTTCCATATAGTAGTGGTCAGATGACTAAAAAGAAAAAGGAGGTAGAAATTCTCATCTTAAAAACAAGAGATCAGGTCCTGTTAGCAGAATATGGAGTAAATTCATCCCTAAATAATACTGTTTTGCAGTTAAAATTGCCTCAAAAATTAGTTTGTTTATTCAAATCTATGATCTTGCTGTATTTGTTTTCTTCCCTGAACACTTACTGAAGCTTACCAGAATTGAACCCTGGGGTCTCAATGTGCATTGAAATCAAGTAATTAACTGAAGTTAGGACACTGAAACTCTGAATGTTTTTTGTTATAGAAAAAGTTTACTTTGAATATAATTTGTCCTACCTAATGATTTGTAGCAAAGTTTAAGACTGTGGACATACCACAATAACTGCTTGTGATGTCCTGAAAGCTACAACTTTTGATTGTAATGTATGGATATGAATACAGATACTGGACTGCATTAATTTCAACTGAATATGGAATATTCATGAGAATGTTTGTACAAATAATTCATAAAGTTTGTTCAGCCAATGACTACATTTGAATTTGTTAAAATAAATTCTGGGTGGTATTTACTCAGAGCCCTTGATTTTGGAACTTGATTCTTTCATTGATCCCAAAAGTTAGCTGGCCCTAGGTCACTCTGCAAGACAAATTTATTGCCTTCTCCTGTCTGAATAAACCTCTTAGGAGTGAGGTGGAGTCTATGCTCCCGTTGTGAAGGATTACTGGGTTTACATCACATGTCGCTGATTTTTGCAAAGTTGCAGTGTACGAATCTAAGAACTCAGCAACACATTTTACAAATCTGTCAATAAAACACTGAACTGATTAACTTTTTTTTTGTGAACTGTGAGTTGTTATCAGGAACTTGGATTGATCTGATGAGTGTTGGAATTTATTTTCTTTTTAGTTACTTTCTGGCTGAATTCTTCTAAGTCTGCTCTCATTAGCAGCATACACAACTATTTTCTTTTCAATAGGTGTAATTTAATAGTATTTTCTTTAGTTGTGCTGCAGACTGTGTGATCTTTGAGAACAGAGTTGTTACTTCTATATAGACCTAATAGGATTTCTCGATTATCTCACTGAAGCTAACCAAAATGACCTTCCCACAAAGTGGAAGCCTGAAAGATTTTGTTTCAGAAATAATACTCTTTTCTTCCTGATAACTGTGTATTGCTTCAAGTTGGCTAAATAGTCTTTTTTTTTTTTTCTTTTTGCGTTGTTTCCCTGAAGTGCAGCTTTATTCTTTTCAGAGGTACATCTCTACAGTCACGCTTTCAAAAAAAAAGAGTATTTCTGTATTATAAACTATTTAAAATGAGAAGTAAGCTACTGTGCATATGAAGCAAATACTTTAAATGGATTTTGGTCTAGAAGACTTTTTTTTTTTAAATGGCTTAAACAAGCATCACATAACATTTATAAGGCAGGAAATTATTATTAGTTGATGTTGTACATGAAGTGAGACACAGGGAAAAGCATAGGAGAGGATTTTTTGAAAGTACTTATTAGCATTGGCCAGTTTCCACTGAAATTAATCATTGAGCTTGGTATATGTAGAATTAGGCCATTTTGGTAGTCCCATCATATATGTCTGTAGCAGGATTATAACATAGGGTGAGTCCTGGAAAAAAAATCCTCTTATTTTGATTAAAACAGATCCATGAAAAAGACAATCAGATACCCTCCCATCCACCCCTGTGGTACTGATGGCAATATTTTAATTAATTTTTCATGATAGTTTTCTTGTGTTGTTTTTATGTTACTTATTTAATTCATTTTTTCAAGTTCCACATTGAAAGAGCCTTTCAAAGTCATTGGCAAATGTGCTTATTCATACGCCTCCTTCAGAAACCTCCCCATGAATGTGTTGCTCAGAGCAGGTTGAGATAAAAGTCAGTAAATATAGGAATGGAACAACTTGCCAGACAAAACAGGACCTGATGAGCCTGCAGTCTCCTGATGGTTTCTTTTATACAAACCTATATGTACAGATTTCCTTTTCCTGTTTATAAATGCCAGTTGTTCACTGAAAATCATTATTTTGGTGATATTTATTTGCTTTCAAAACTGTCAGAAGTATAGAGGCATGGTCTAAAAAACCACTAAAATGAAAGTATAACTTTAGGACCCTGCTCACATACTTGGACTTTATCATTAATGTTAGCGGACACACAGTTACAGAGATTGCCAGTTGAGTAATATTGAAATATCCTAGAAAAGGGGTCACACTGTAGCATATAGACATGAGTTGTGACATTGCAGCTGTTGGTAGCTGTTTATTGAACTGGTTTCCTCTGAGGTCAGGGTCTCCTTGTGCTTAGTGTGGATCAGAAGAGCTGGCTATGGCCCTGCCACAAAAGGATATTTGTCATGTGGAGACTAGAGTGCAGCACCTTCTTGCAGTCCCTCTGAGGTGCATTTATGCAGTACAAGGAGCTGCAGAATTTCTCGTATGCAAGCTGCGACACAGGATCTACACCCGCTGCAGATTCTTCTCTGCTAGATGTGGGTACTTTCTGGCGCTTTTTCACTGCCAAAGAAGTGCAGCCATGGATAATTTGCAAACGGGAGAACAAAGAGAAGGAGTGCATTTTGTTGTTTGTTAAAGAAGGTCCCTAGATCTTCACAGGAAATCCCAGTTACCAACCCTGCTTTTAATATTTCTCTGTTTATGTATTGGCAAGATATACTCTGTATAATGGAAAACTTGCTCGTCTGTGTTTGTTCCTTCTGCAGTATGTGTTCAAAAGATATACTCTGTGTCCGAAGATAAATTTTCACCCAAAATGCTGTTTAACAGTATTTTCATATGGATGTTATAGATGTTCAGGAATTGTTCAAGTTATAGGTATAAAAAACAAAATGAAAAAACATGAAACAACCAAGAGCCTTCACCCAAGACTATCTGAGTATTTTTAGGCTGTTTCTGATATAAGTACCAATTTATTTTAAGGTATGAGGGGAAAGAATTAATGTTGCTTTTAACCACCTGTATTTGCACTTCCCACAAACATGTTTTTTCTTTGCCAGCAATTTGTAATGACATAACTGTACAATTCTTTGATACCTTTAAAGTAATCTTGTCTTTCTAGACCATATTGTAATTTAGGGAACTGTCATTGATTACATAAAGATTATCTTGGCATTGCCTTGCTTTGTGGCATCGAAATATGAACTAAACTATCACTTTCATATGGAAAGCTGCCTTTCTACCAGATATATTGGGGTGGAAAAGAACTGAATCAGCCTTTTATCACTTAACTGATTATACATGTTCTACAATACTTGTTTACAAATACTTTTTTTGTTTCTGTAGCTATTTTGCATTCTGAATCTCTCTCTTTTCAGGTTTCCATAGCAACTCTTGTACAGCTTGATCATTAAAAAGAAGTTCTCTTTAATTGATCTCCTAATGTATAGCTTAATAGTAACTGTTAAGCAGTCTTTTGTTTCCAGGTCATATTTAAGGTTCAAATATTTGCATAAAAACATCTCATTAGCTCAAACCAATCATTATTAGTAATTTTCTTCCTTTAGATTTTTAATAACTAAACCCTCATTGAGGTTTTACAAATAGCAAATATTTATAGCTTGTAGAAAGGGTTTTCTCTGTGAGCCTGGGTGCTTTGTTTCTACAAGCAGCAAGAAAATTACAGAGCTTCAAAATTTTGATCACATTATACAAAAAGGTGTCTCTTTCTCCAATTGAAATTTAAACAGATTGGGTTAACTGTAGGCCAGATGTAATATTTAATGGCAAAGTTGCAGTGTATTAGAAGCATGTACAAATATTAATAATGTAAAAAACAACCACGAATAACTGAGAACTTCCCCGCCCCAATGGCAGCAAAAAGCCACAGAATTCTTACACTAAGTAGCAGCGTTTTCAACAATGTCCTTACCTGAAACAAAGGGCAGATATATAAAACTAAGTTAAAATAGCATGTAGACATTGCTATTTCTTTGACAATAGGGCAACCAATTTGATATTTATGATTGTTAGATGAAGATGAACAATGTTAGATGAACAGCTGCAGTTGCAGATTTATGTGGCTATAACATGAGCTTTACTGAACAAGATCTGTTGTAAACACATACGTCTGTAAATATGCAGTTTGCTTCATCTTCTTCTATATGGAAGAATTGAAATGTAAATTTGCATAAACTGAAAATGGAAGATTTTCCAGTTAGAGGAACTGGGCGGGGGGGGGGACAGCTTTCACCAGTGTAAGGATCCTATATTTTTCCCTGATCTTCTGTAACAGACTTCATACCCTACTCTAGAACCAGTTAATATTGAAAGAATAGTTTTAAAATAATATCATCAGGCCAAAACACATAAATATAGGTCACACCATCATGCTAAGCTCCAGAAAATGTAATTAGCACGTCTAATCTTTTCTTCTTTTCCCCTTTTCTTTTTTCCCTCTTGCATCCTTGACCTCCGTGTGTCTTTATAGAAACTCTAATAGCATTAACATTATGCTACGATTAAAAAGCTAGACAGCACAACAATGCTGCTTGACAAGATATTTTTACAATCCTTTTTGATGTCATTCTGTTGGGATTGAATGTCCTTTGAACTCTTGCAAATTAAGTGAATGTTCAGTGGATGTATTCTCATATGGTATCTCTTTGTGTTATCTGTTAGGTCTCTTCTGCTGTTTGGAATGAAGGATTGGTTTCCATTTATCCTAGCACCTATAATTTTGTTAAACAATAATTATTCATGCATAACATGGATTTCAGAATTAGGTTCAAAAATTGGATTTACTATCTCTTTTCAATATGTTAAATGTATGTCTTAAAAAAAATTGTATAAAATCTATGTAAGCTAAACTGATAAAAATGCATGAGCTTTTGTTTCCTGAACTGTTTCCATCAACTAACATCAGAGTTTAAGCATAAACATGAACCCATCCCCCAGCATACCAGTAGTGTAATATCATTACTGGTTGCATCATACTGTGTATACTCTAGTTCCATTATATAGGCTTAACAACAGAAAAGGGATAGACTGAAAAGTTCTGTGTAAATTAAAAGCATGTTGTCTATAAAAAGCATCAAAGCTTTTAATGGGGTAAAAAGAAGGGCTTTATCATAGCATGAATTTTCCCTTGCATAGCCAGGTTAGTGCAGAATTGTGAAGTGTATGTTTTGTATTTTCTGTTGGAAAGAAAATCCAATGAATTTTCCTTAAATCTCTGTGTGTTTTTAACTACAATAAGACTGATGAGATTCATCAATAGTGCAAAACCCCTTTCCTATGAAAGAACCAAAGCAAAAAACCACAAGCATTTTAATGTTTATTATGTAGAGTTGCAACTGAACCGCCTTCGTGGGAAGGACAAACCAGGAAGGAATAAAGACGGAATTCCTGAGGAATGTCACACAGAGAGATGTCACAGAGTGCTTTGACACTAACAGGTTCCAACAAGTCAAGAAGCATCAACTGGGATTAAAGTAGATAATAAAGGAACCAAGCAACCCAGTGACATTTAGATTTATGAACCAAGAACAGGAGGCCTGTAGTTAAGCTGCAAGCAGATTTCTTTGCTTAAGAAAAAGATGGAGGGATTGAAACGGGAGCTGAAATTGCTGATACCAAGTAGTAAACCCAAGGTAGGTTCTGGTGACTGTACTGCTTCACTTTGCTGTGCCATCAGAGACATGACAAGGCCAGATAACAGATGGGATAGCTGTGAAAATGGCTGAAAGAAAATGGGAGAATGTGGAAACTAAGAGCGGTATGACAAATAGAAGGGAAACAGAGAGGGAGATGTTTCATTTATACACCTGCATTAGGCATTTTGCTGTTGAGAAGGATGAGAAAAGGATTTAGACAGTGATTAACTTAT
Source organism: Phalacrocorax aristotelis (assembly GCF_949628215.1). Lineage (NCBI taxonomy): Eukaryota > Metazoa > Chordata > Aves > Suliformes > Phalacrocoracidae > Phalacrocorax > Phalacrocorax aristotelis. Next base: position 64,309,721 of record NC_134311.1, read on the forward strand.
GCAGAATACTAGAAAGTAGCAGCTTTCAGAAAAATACACTAGTTCTTTCATGATACATTTTTATTATGTGTGAAAAGTGTCTTCTAACAGGATGTTATTAACCATTCAAAAACTAAGGTTTATATTGCCTTCCTTTGGTCTGGGTTTGTACATCTGCATTAAGATACAGTTTTCAACTGGAGAGCTCAGACTGTGGTTTTTATCTTCCCTGAACCTGTTGTCTATTTGTAGAGAAGATAGAAATTCTAATTTCTTCTTGTTGTATGTGTTATCTTGTGCTTTTCCAGTGCACAGTTTGTCCCCTGTATTGAAGACAGATGTACAAACTGACACTTTCTCCAACAGTCATCAGTTTAAGTGCATCTCAAACTTTACTGGCTTAATTTGTCAGGTGAAAGGCTATTATTTCCATTGTACAAATGCTAAGCTAAGGCCTAAAGAATTATGTTCTCAGGCAGATTTCTATTTCCAGAGAGATGAATAAAGATTAGGTTCAAGCATATTGACTTGATTTCAAGCTCTGGAAGAGCAATCTGTAGTGGGCACAGATTTTCTTTTCTGTCCATTTATTCTTGCATTGCACCTTCTGTTTTACCTGCTCCAAATAATCCCTCATCCATTTTTCTCTATTTTAACACTGCCTCTTCACTCCAATCTCATTTGCTTTATATGATCTGTCCCATTCAGCATTTCTCAGGCTCCAGATCTCATTTAAAATCTCCTTCCTCACTGAGTTTTATCTTAACCTAATTTCACCATTGACGCACCCCTTTGCCTTCCCAGGCTTCATGAGGACTGCTGGATGTCCCTTCCTTGGGTCACTGTTTGGGGCTGTGGTTTGAAAGGAAGCACTGCACCACTTTTCAAGGCAAATGAGCTGTGATGGGAAGTCTACAAAGATCATGTGCAATGTTCCTTCCAAAGTAGAAAACTTCACAGAAGGGTGAAGCAGGCTGACTTCAGGCTTCCTATTTATCTGGTATTCAAGGAACAACACTATCAGAGGCACTTCCAGAAGGCTGTGCAAAAAGAAGCAAGGCAGCTAAAGCAGCACCTGGTACATAGGGGTTCATAGTGGTTCCAGAGGTGCTGCTAGCAGAAAAGCAATGCCCAGATGTGAAGTGGAGATCAGGTCTTGAGGCACATCCTATCCTGGCTGGTGCAGCCAGTGCTGGTACTGCTCAACCATTGAAGGTGGATGCTTTGGTGAAGATCATGGTCTGCAGGAAATGCCTCAGGCCAGGCCAAGAGTGATGACACCAGCCTCCCCTGTGAGAGGTGAGTGCTGATAGATGTGGCAGTGCAAGTGAGGAACTGCAATAGGAGGTGAACAGGCTTCAGTGCATCCAGAGGTGATCAGAGGTAGTGAACGCGAGGTCAACAGGAGGGATGCTGCAGAGACTGTAGCCTAAGAACCCCCAAGGACAAAAAGAAGAAGGCATGAGTTAGGCAAATCAGGGAGGATGCTCAAGATCTCCTTTTAATTATGAAGTACACATGAACAGCTAAGAAATTATGGATTTATCTTTCAGAATATTTGCTGAGAATTATAGTAGGATAAGCTGGCTATCTACAAATACTGATATTAATACTGTGTGGACTGTAAAGCATTAATGGAATGGAAATAGGTACCAAGTTATCAACTACTTGTAATTATTTGCTAACAGCAATAGATATCTGGAGACAACTAGAGAACAGAAAATATAGTATTTAAGAATCTAAAAGCTATTATTCAGTAATATAACTATAATTCCTGCAATAAATACTAGGGGAGAAGCACATTTTTATGTGTGTTTGGGAACAATAACATGGATTAGTAAAGATGAGGTCTCAGCTGTTTGTTGATACAATTGCAAAGTTAGTGCACAAAGCAGTACAAAAAGATATAAGTAAATCATCAAATACAACTACTATACTTTTTCCAGCATAATTTGGCTGTAAAGTCTGTCTAAACTGCTCCCAGTAAATTGTTGCACAGTGAGAATGATCTAGTAATTATATAGAGTCAAAACGGTCTTGTGTGTTTTTCTTGCCCATTCCTTCTCAATTTAGGAAAAGAACTGTGTTTCAGTGAAAAGTTGGTACTCCCAGATAACTCTGATCCCAGGCTCTGCTTTCTTGGAAATACATGTTCTGAAGTCCCAGCCTCTGGGATGGAAATTGTAAGCTGCATAGCTAGTTTATACACACAATAAAAAGTGTCACAACAAAAGGTAGGAGGCAACCTCAGTGGAGGGTGTTTGTAGTTTCCCTTTCCCTTCAGATGTTTATTTTCAGAATCTTTCCACCACTGATCCTCCCTGGGTAAAGTCTTTGGGCATCCTACTTCCCTGCAATTGAGTTGCAATCAACTTCACTCTCTTAGTATCTCTACTTGCCAGAGTTTTGCAATGTATACATCAACATGAACAAACTATAGCGTGACATGCCCAGACAGAGCAGTCTTTCTTTATATGGATGTGATCTATGCCACACAATCCAGCTTGAGGCTGAAGAATGGGTCTGCTTTATTTATTTATTAATACAGACATAGCTGGGTAGGTGTAACATGAATCGTTTACAAAATTAACACACCTCGATGCTATATATTTTGAGGAATGCAGCACAGATATCAGTGTGTGACCCTCAGTCATCTGGTAGGTGACTCCTTGCTGTATTATTCTGCTGACTCTGAACCTGCAGGGTGTTTTCTTGATGTGCAGGAATAAGAGAATGGAGTAACAGAAGTACATGAGAGACATTTCCACAAAAGTTTGAGGGATGATCTTTAGGAAGTGTCATACTTGCTGGACTAATAACTAGACAAATGATGTGGTATCAATACTATCAGTAGCCAAAAATTTCCTTTTGTGCACCACTGCACAAACAAGAGAATGCATACAATGCATATAATAATCTAACTAAGTCAAAATACTAATCCAGGAAGCAGTGACCTGATCTCGTGACTTCCTCAGTTTCCTACAGGACCTACAGCTTCCCACCGCCTGTTTCTCAGAATAAAGCTTTACCATTGCATTTTGATGTTAAGATAGACTAGAATGATACTGAAGTTCCTCCAGCCTTCCTTCTGAAACTCAGAAAAGGGTGCAAAATTGAAGAGCCAGAAAAAGCACATAGTCCCTGTCAGATAGGAGAGACAGAGTATTCAAAAGATCATGCTCATACCATGAAAGTTGTACAAAGTGTTTATAATGTATTGAACTACACCAATCTTTGCAAAGCTTAATAGTAGTAAGAGGTAATATACTTAATCATTTTTATATTCTTCCTTCACTATCATGATACATTTTAGGTGCACACAATTAATTTCATTCATATTATTGCCCAAAATAATTAAAACAGTGTATCAATAAAAGAAATAAATGTCTTAATTAGTTACTAAAGGAAATTATTATCTGGAGAGCAAAATATCACACTTGAAAGAAAAGAAAGAAACCTCGATTCAATAGATACAATGTTCAAAAAAAAAGGAAAAACAAATATATTGAGAAGATAGTTTAAGAGCTGGAGAATATCAAAAGGGGAAAAAAAAAAACAAGAAAGAAGTGTAGATAGAAGCTTTTAAAAAACTATCATAATTATAAATTGTAATTTAGAGTATAATATAACAGTTCTGAAAGACTGAATGAGAACAAAAATGAGAATAAAAGGAACAGGATGGTGGGAAAGAGTCAGCGATCACATTAAATGCCACAGTGAGAATTTCAAAATGAGAGCACAGGCAAATCAGAAGTCTGAGGTGAACAAAAGAAAGGCGGTAGATGTCAATGAAAGCAAGGCTAAAATTACATTGCCTGTAAGGTTTTGGATGTACCGATACTGCTTAAGGGAACAGCTTAGAAGACCACTGTATTCAAAAGCCAAGACCGACAATACCTAATGCATTCAATGCATATATTAAAAATCACAATAAATATCCTGTATGTTGTGCAAGAAATGTATGTGAAATATTATTTTATACACTTACGTATTTCTTCAGAAAATTGAAGATAGTTTGTGAGAAAGCAATTTGTACAACCATGGATTTTAAAGCCAGAAAAAAATTTTAGATTATATACTACTTGTGTAACTCATGCTGCAAAATGGCACATCTTCAGCCTCATGTTTCGTCTGATAACTCAGAAGGTCATCCTGTAGCCTGGTAGGGTTGAATTTGCAGACTACTGGAATATTGCAACAGTCAATAGTTTAAAAAATTATTTAGTGCTTATCTAATTGTCATGTTATTGTCTGGAGAGCCTTAAATAAAGGTATTTACCAGTTAGACTGAAAACTGTTACATCATCTCCTGTACAAAACCTTTTGAGAGAAATAAATGGAGAACTATACCTTAACTCAGCATGCTTTATAGACCTCTGATTTATTAGAAAACATGCTAGTACAGACTATCCCTGGTCTTTGTTATTACTGGTCATGCAGAGATCAATTCACCTCACCAGGAGCACAGTTTAGACAGAAGAAAAATAGTAGGTTGACAAAAAGTTTCTTTGCAAATACAATTAAATCTTCAGGGCATAATGCTTAAGTAATGCAATGAATCTATACTGACTTGAAGGATTTTACATAATTCTGGGCAGTCCAAGATCAGTAATATGGAGATGATTTTAAATTTTAAGTCAGGATTAGATTGAATGGAGTCCAAACCAAAGGTATCTCACTGAGACTGTTCAGTTAAAGCCTTGAAAGTCGAACTTTTGTCTAAACTGAGCTCTTATTTTTCTTGCTGGCTGAAAGCATTGTGAAAAACATCTAAAAGATCATATACTTTGCAGGAGCAGGTAGCTGATTAGAGTTAATTATCATAATCAAGAACAATTAATGCAGCAAGTCAAAACAATAGGTAAGCAGTACTAATTTTTCCCTGAATTAGCCATGTAATCAAAAGCTTTGTAAGCTGTTCACAGAATGTAGTAAGGATAAAAGCTGAATTTATGTAAGTTTAAAAAACATTAATTCTCTATGTTAAAAATGTAAGGCAAAGTTGAACTCCTAATATCAGACAGAAATCGGGTTTGTTCAGCACTCAAGTGCTAAAGGTTTATTGCTGTTAAATTGTAAGTGAAACATAAAAATATGTATAATATAAATCCTTAATGTCATTCAAAACACGAACGTGGCATTGAGTCTCATCTAGCAAGGTTTTTGACTGACAGCTCAAGCCGGAGTTACCAATCTGAAACAAAAGAAGAAGAAGGAAGAAAATCTAGATTGATGGAGCAATCTTGCTCCTATTCAAGTCAATGAAACACTCTCATTCAAGCATGATCAGGCTTCTTTTGTGCTATATACTAAGTACATAGAACTCTCCATCTTTGTCCAAGGGAGCTTACCTAAGGACAAGGTGAAATTTAAAATTTCTCTTGATCATTAGACTGAAGTTGATGATCAATATAATCATTGTGACTGTGTTTATATTATCAGTACAAGGGATTTTAGCACCAATTAACTGCCTAAAATCTGAGGATCTTTATTTTTTCTGGAAAATTTTCAAAATTGCAAACTGAATTGCATTTTTTTGTATTTGTAGTCTTTCACTATTTATTTTACTGATATCTTTATTGTTTACTACTACTCTTACTGAAATAGAGACTATATTTATTCAAATATTTCCTAGAGTCTGTGTAAACAAACTTTTTCTAATTAAGCATGATTTTCTGGTTTTGGTAACAGCTTCATATTTCTTTCCCATAGAAAACTAGCTCAAAGCAGGTATGGATCCTTACAAAGACTTCTTATTTTATGTAGAAAAGATTGAATGAACAGGATGGAAGTATGTATCTAGGGATGAAAAGAAATAGAATGTGGGTAGGCTACAACTACCTGTATCTAAAACTAGGATATGAGGAAGAAAAAAATTTCAGTTCATCCTCTTCTCTTAGAAATTCATAAACAACCTTCCTGATAAACATTAAAATTCTCTTCAGTGTTTCTTACAACATTTTCAGTTCTGTTTTAGGCATGAACAGGATGCTGCCAGTTTGTACCTCTCTTATTTAAACTAACCAGAACTAAACCCAGAAATTACTATATGCCCTGATTAATCTGACCCAGTCAATATGCTCAGAGTACAATTAAAACTGTTTATTTTTAAAGCATGTTTAATGTGTTTCTGTTATTTTAACAGAAAGGCTCAAAAGGGTATTTAGTCCAGGGTTAACGCCCAATTTACAGGCAGTTTCTCAGTCTTATTCCTGCCATATCAGCAGTTGTCATAACTTACCATAACTAACCAGAGCCTTTGCATAAACAGGGCTAGGAGTAGAGGACTGAATGCAGCAGGTAGCTTCAAACCTGCAAACAAAACATTGGGCTATATCTGTTGTCCACTCTTAATCGTTTTAGTCTTTAAAATAATGAAATAATCCTACAGGAAGTTAAATCTCTCCTCCTGGACAAGTGTACTTGCAGTTCAACTATATTTTTTTTTCCTCCTGCTATTTTTTAGCCACCTAATTGTTTCATAACCCTTTTTCAAAGGCCTTACAACTACAGAAGGAAGACTGAAGGGCTATAGGTATGCCCTCCTAACCCGCCCTGCAAACTGGTGGAAGTCAAAACAGATTTGGGTCTAACTAGGCTGAGGAATTTGAATGTAGATCACTACTCTATGAGCAAATAAATCTATTAATAAGTAAGCTATGATGGCTGAGGTCGGATGGTAACTGTACTAGGGAAATAAAAGTACATACTTACATCCCTAACTTACATGCATAAGCTACTGAGAGGAGCATGTTTTTAAAAAATCCCTTTGGCTGGTACTTTTCTAATACAAAACCAGTTCCCTTTCCATTCTGACTTTTATGAAATTACAATTTTTAACTGTTATTCTCTTCTCATGAACTGCATAGCAAGTATGAAAGTCCAGCTCTGATATTTGTACTTTCATTGTCAGGGCCAGGCACTGATAAGTGAGGCACTGAGGTGTGCGTTTCTCTGATTGGATGCCACATGCACTGCCTCCATGCACACAGCGGCTGTGGTCTAGACCTCTAGACTGAGTTTGGAACAGCTACCTGCCTACTCAGGAGATGCACAGATTCTTACATTACATGTAATGATGGCTGGGTTCACAAATGAGCAAAAAGCTGAATTTTCACTGTCCAGCACCCTGAACTGCTGTCAGATTTTTCAAAGCTATATGACATTGAAAGTCTTCTAGCTAGACTTTCAGGAATGCTCAGCAAAGAAAACAGTGTTTTGCTTTAGATGCAGTGTGTATCATGGTCTTCTCCCAAGCTTTGGTTCCATGCATAAATACCAGGACCTCATATTACTCATTTAAAGGGAAAGTGGGTCATTATGTGCCTGCAGTGAAGTTAGTCAGAATTTGCGTTTCACTGCAATTTTGTCACTGAGGTGATTGTGAGATCTTAAAAATAACAGATATTCCAGCACAAAAAAATGAAGTTGTCCTTCAAATCCAATTTGGAAACAGAGTGGTGGAGCTTCTGAGTAGATGGAAAGAAGTCTTCAGACCCCTTTCTAACAAAGTAATTAATTTTAAATGCAAAAATTTCATAAAATTAAATTAAGAAAAACATTCATTCATTTAAATACATACAATGCATTTAATATAAAAACACAAATCATACTATTTTAGGTATATTTATTTTCATACTTTGAGATTGATTCCTTAGGTGGTGTAAAATATTATACTGATTTACCCAGGATACAAGATTAGGCTCTGGCTAATATGTCTTTCTGTAAGTCTTTTAAAACCTAGACAAATCCTGTGAAGACTGGTGCACAAGGCAATGAATGCTCCCCATGCACATATAGTAGTGCTAAGAATCTCCTTTCAGGTGGGATCCAGTCTTTCTTCTAAACCGGACAACTCTTAGACTGTGTAAAAAATTGGGGTGTAAAAGCATTAAGCATTCTGAAATTCAGCTGCTGACCTTAAGATATGCTCAATTTTCCCAAGCATTATTTTAAGTAAACTGGTTTGATTATCTCTAAGTTAATACTAGTTAGATTTAAGAAAGTCTTATTCTCCAGATTTTATATTGTCAGGCACCTTTAACTGAAAAAGGCATTTCAACAGATTTGTAAAATTTATCATTTAGGTAAAATCTATTGAAAGGTAAAGGAAGTTTAGGAATATTTCAAGTGATTATGTTGTCGTTAGGAAAGTATTAATAATTATTGTTTATAACTGTTATAACTACAGTCAAAGACAGTTCAGTGGCTCAGGTCACTCTCAAGTAGTCCCAGAAGGATTCAGGGCAGCTCAGTCAGCCTGGCAGTCCCCGTAATTTGCCTGCTCTCACAGATGCTGCCTGGCCGCACACAAGCAGGGACACACAGCGTGTAGACTGGCTTTGCTGCAGCACCCTTGGCTGCATGCTCTGGGGCGCACTAATGCACAGAGCGGCTGTAGATTTTCTAAGGCAGCCTGTGCCAGTTGGTGTCGGGGGTGTCAGGCCCATGTCTTTACTTCCTCATGGGAAAACAGTGCCCTCAAAAAAACAAAACAAAAAAAGCCTCTTTCCATTTCTTTCTCACATTTACTTTAGCTTAGAAGAAAGTTACATTTGGAGCAAATGGAGGAAGATGTTCAGTTCACTGGATCACCAAATTCCTCTTTTTTTTCCTTCCCAATTGTGAAAGACACCCTATATCGGACACAAAAAATTCACCCTGTTTCTAATCCCAGGGGCTACAGCAGACCTTTCAAATGGGTTGTTACTACTGAGTCACATTGCTTACTCTCTCTTTGAAAAATTTTGCCTTTTAACAATACTTGGTAAAAAACATATTCACTTTCTTATGTAAAGGAGATATAGGGCCATAATCTTTCTTTAAAATGTGTGCTCAATACTTATTTTATCAGCCCAGACATTGTTGGTTTAATTCCAAAAAATAAAATAGAAATTAACATTACTGAAACCCTTTCTAACTAACACATCATATAGTAGAAAATATTTTTGTTTTTAACTGGGTGTATACAGATGTTTTGCCCTAACAGACTGCCTACGTTCTTGCTTCTAGTCTGTAAACACAGAACTGGAAAGACTTTCTGGGTCACTGAGTCCAGTTGCCTCTCATAACAGATATTGTTTCTTCACAGTTGTTTTAAAATCTATCATAAATGTATTTCTTTTTCTATTGTTTAAACCCTTTAATGCTGAAGAGTTCACACATCATCTTCAGACTTCATTTGGTTTGTTAGAAGAAAATATTCTTGAATCAATTTGAAATAAATCAAAATTTCCTTAGATTAATAAATTCCTTCTTGGTTTTTTTTTCCTCCTTGGTGGTAAGCAGTAAAGAAAAACTCATTTAGTCTCTTTTGATACCAGGCTAACTCCTTCTGATCATATTAATAGTCCAGTCATCACATGAGCAATTAAAATCTCCAGGTCTATAACTTTCTCACTTCTTTTCAGCTGATGTTATCCTTGCATATAACAAGAGTTTGTTACTAATCCCAAAATAAATTAATTTCCATTTTTCAATATTTCATCCCATTTCAATATTTTAGTCCCTGAAGGTCACTCATTTATTCCCAGATGATCTCTACACGCACCTACGACTTTGATAACTCAGTTCTGCTCATCAGTAACTTTTGCTTATGCTCCTTTTCAGCACATTGGGGTTTTTTATGTCATTAATAGAAATAAACAGATCAGTCCCAAGACTTATGTTTGAACTTCCCAAATAACCTCCACAGAACCCAATAGTGCCTCATCAATAAGCTTTTGTTGTCCTCCACAGTTTTTTATCCACCTTACAATTCTTGTCTTAATCCCTGCATTCTCTAGCTGAAGTAGTAATTTCCTGTGTGGCACCATATCAAATACTTCAGCAAATTTAGTTTATATTTCCCTTGTGTAGAAAAAAAAATCATTATCAAAAAAGGATATCAGACTAGTCCAGCACGATCTGCCCTTAGCAAACCTGTGTTGTGTTTTCTATTATTTTATCTCCATGTTCTTTTATTCAACACTAAACACTAAAGCCTAGCATACTATTACTGAGTCTCCCCTCACCCTTCTCTTCCACCCCTGCTCCTTTATGCCAAGTCTTACATTTCCTATCCTGTACTTTTATGGCACTACCACTGACTTGATAGGTTTCTTTAAAATATTTACCCAGTCTTCATTCAGAGCTCAGAGCTCAGCATAGACAACTTTATTAATGAATTCCCTCAATTTATTAAGGTTTGCCCTTTCAAAACCTGAGCTCTCATTACAAAACTACTACAATTTAATTTAAACCAAATCAGTTCACTCCCATTCAGTCAGATATTATTTGTACTCTCAGCTATTTTTATAGCAACTTTCTTCAAACTTGGTTTATGTAAAGTAACATCACCTTTTGCTGGTTTAAGGTTTAATGAATAAAGAATGTAATAACAATTAAACCCAGAAAGCCTTGCTGTAGTGAGGATGTTACCTGCTCAAGACCACAGAGACTTTAAAACAGGAATTGAAAATGATGGGCACAACATTAGGGGTGTCCAGTTCAGGGCTGAAATAATGTCAGAATGACAGGACTGTGACATGGAAGAGTTTTGGGATAAGCAGACTGTCAATAAAGGCTTTTTCCTTTTTTTCCTGAGATATAACAGAAAGACAGAAAACCTACCTGACTCTAGAAGAGAAACAAAAGGGACAAGGGCAACCTTGAGATTATTATTTTTTCCAGATTTTTCCCATGTGTTCTATGACAAGGCAGAAATATTATACTAATTGCTCTTAACTGTCACCCTTCAGTCTTCTGTTTAAAACTGCTTAGTCATAGCAGTTCTGGACTGACTTTACCAAATGCAAGGGTTTTTCTCCAGAATGCTCCTGTAGACTCCTTCTTGGGACTTTCTGATCTTGAAGCAGATTTTTTTAATTTAATATCCCATAACGGATTTTAATTCCTTGGATTTGTCCAGTCAATTTTTCAATCCATGTACACCGATAGCACCTGCAGCCTTCTGTTGCAAGGGGTTTTAAAGCTCAGTTATGTTGCATGAAGAAACATTTACTTTGTTTGAATAGACACTGCCATAGTTGCATTAGATATCTGTATTTGATACCTGCTAGTTCTTGCCTTGGGAGATAGAGTGAGCAGCCTCATTCTTACTGTCTTCCCAGTGTCACTCATAATTTTTTAGACTTTCTTACCTCTCTGTGGTCATCCTTTTTCTAGCATAAAGATATCTCAGCTATTTTCTGCTACAGAAATTATTCCATGTTCTTGAGTTGTAGTAAATATGTACTGCATTTAAAGAAGCATGTGTGAAATTTTAAAAGAAAGAGAAATCAGAAATATCTTTTACTAGAGCCATGAAACATTACAGCCAGTCTTTGTTCTTTTCTCAGTGAGCAAAGGTATGTTTGAAGAACCTAATTATGATTATGGTTTTTTGCTACATTGTGTGCCCTTATTACTGTTATCTAGGTCATTTTGAAAATCTAGTTCAAGCCAAAGCTATGACAGATCATCTGTGTTTCTGAGAGACGTAAACAGAGATGGCCTGCAGGTGCAGTCACCCTCTGCAAACAAAGAGAATCACAGTAGCAGTAACACATCTGTCCTCAGTGTCCACCTAAGATTAGAGCTGTTCCAGTTCACAAAAGCTGGCAAAATCAAACCATTCTTTACCAGGGTCCCTTTTTTTGGCCTAAGATTTGTACCTCAGCAGCACACAATAATCACCAATGACATCCAGGAACTTAATACATTGCCTGTAATACCCAAAGTGTTTGCCTACCTGCGTCCTTTAGAATTGTTGTAGTATCTTCATCCAAAACTACTCCTTTTCCTTTGATGAAAACAATTCCACAATAGTGAAATGACTCAGGAGAGTATGGAGCAAGAGCCCTCAGGAGAAGACCTGTGTAGCATTACATAAAAAGTTCTTAGTATAAGCTTTCTAATGAGCTGAAATGAAAGTGAATGAACAGGCAAATGGCCCCAAACATCTTATTTCATGCAACTATGAGATCAGCTCCTAAGTGCTGTACACATGCAGAATCCTGAATTTAAATCAAAAACATTTACAAGACAATTTGCCTAGTCCTAGCTACATGACTACAGGTTAAAATCTGATATACCAAGTCTATAAAATTTAACACATACATTTGAATAGCAATATTAACACATGAAAAGGAAATAGCACATTTTATTGGCAATGAACAAGTGACCTGTATTTGGAAGGTTACCCTGTTCTTCAGTAGTGCCATGCATAAGAAAAAGAAGGTGGTGTATGAAGGACTTTGCTCACAGCAGCAGGGCAATTCCTAGACTGATGGAATGGAGCTAATTTTGAGTGCTGAATTTAGCAGGAATGATTTGTTACCTTTCAGTATGAAATATTCATTTGTTAACTATGAGCAATAATTAGCTCAAAGTACAATTAGTACAATAACTTCCAGTAATTTTGGTCAGTTAAGCCCACATTTTGCTCTTAATATTTAATAAAATATTTAAAAATGTGACTACTTTTATATCATCATCTTTAAAACCCACACTAAGTTATTTTAATCAATATACTTGTTTTAAGTAAAAGCCATTTAATCTTCTGACTTATACATTAACCTTCCATTAAGTATTAGTGAAGAAGTTAAATGCACCTTAGTCAATAATGCTAATGCAGGAACTGTTGTATTACCTATGGAGAAATGCGTATTCATATTATGTTAAAGTGGTTATCCTTAACGATTAGCTATTATATGTCAGGAAACTGATCATAAATTTGAAATATTCTGTAGGAAAATGAATTATAATGTTGAAACGGAGTTCTCTTTACTGTAATAATTCTGAAATGAGGTCATCTACTTCTCCTGGTCAGTGCTTTTTAAGGCAATGATACTGAAGTGATGAAGATACCCTTGATGATACTTTAACCTACCTTGTGGTTTCAAATCTTGGTGGGTAATAAATGAGACTAGTAATTGAACTATACTAAACCGAAATATACGAATCTACCTGCAGATATATGGTGAAGTTGTTTTAGCATAAATTCTCATAGTTCTGTTTCCCTAAATCATAGAATCATAGAATCACAGAATGGTTTGGGTTGGAAGGTACCATTAAAGGTCATCTCGTCTTCCCCGCCCTGCAGTGAGCAGGGACATTTTCAACTAGATCAGGTTTCTCAGAGCCTCTTCCAACCTGACCTTGAATGTTTCCAGGGATGGGGCATCAATCACCTCTCTGGGCAACCTGGGCCAGTGGTTCACCACCCTCATCACAAAAAATGTCTTCCTTATTTCTAGTCTGAAATGTACCACTGAAATGAGTATAACAGTACAGTTATGCCGAAAGATTTCTCTGAGTTTTAGCCTAAATTACAGCATCAAACTAATTGCTTCTAGAGTTTGTTCTGTATGACTTTTATTTCCTAGGACAGACTTTCTTCTAAATCAGTTTGTCCCCCAAAATATACTTTTTACACTAATCTAACAAGCTGCTTCCACAGTGGGATAGTCCCTTTCTCCTTGCTTTTGCTTGCACAGTCCTGCTGTTTTCCTTCTGTCAGGTCTGGAATCTGTGTGGGTTTTAGGTGAGTTGATTCAGCTGACTGATCAAAAAAACCCTTTTTTTTTTAAAAAAAAAGAATAGTTTTTTATTGGGTCAGCCATCAAAGTCCATTTGTCCTTTAGTTGCCTGATAGCTAAGGCCACCATGAGGGGAAAGAACCTGTGGATGGGGAAGCAAACTGAGACCATGTCTTCTGTCAATAGTTAGTTGTTAGGTTAGTTTTGCTGTGATGCAAAATGGTACCTACATAATAGTGCAGGTAATCATGTAAGACAGCAAAAATTTGCTCAGGTGCCCCTTCCAGTGGTCTACAAAAATGTGTTGTAATACAGACTGCAACTTTCAAAACAAAAGGGGAAAAATGATAGAAAAGGTATATGGTGTACACTTACAAATAAAAAGAATATTGCCTGTCTTTTGAGGATAGGCATGAGTAGTTTTCAGAATATCACATTTTTTAATAGTGTTGATTTTTCCCCCTTGATATAGTTCTAGGTTTTCTGATCCTTTTCTGATATCTGTTTCAGCACTGTAAATTATTCCACTCACATTCACCTCTGCTTGTCCTTGCTGTATCATCTGAGTGCCTTCTGCTGACTTTACAAAACTGTGTCCCCAAATCTTTAAAGGTACATCTGGTGTACTAAGGAGGAAATACATTTGAAAAAAGCCAAGATCTAAAAGGTAAAATTTAATTGGTTGTTATATAGTTAAATTACAAACACAGATTGGCATTCATATAGCAATATAATAATATAATACCTCATATAACAACACCAAGATGTCTCCCTTTTGAGTTGTGAATAAAATATCTATTTTATATATTTCTGATTTGGGGTTTGGTTTGGTGGTGGTTTTTTCTATCAAACAACCCATTCCCATTTTTTGCTCAGTACATTCATTTTTATACCTTTAACTAGAAAGATATTTAAATTTTGATATGGGACACTCATGCAAGGGATTAAAGATCCAAAGTACCTTCAAGTGCTTTCTTAAATACCACAATTTTCTCTCAGTGAACAGTAAAATAAAAATCTGGACAACTATTTACATATCTTTCTTACCCAAATACCTAGTATCTCCTTTTGTCTGAGAGCTTATACCACTTCAAAAACCTGGAATGGGCAATGTGAATGGTATGCTCAAAGACGCGCTTACTCTTTATGGCCACTAGACAACAGCAGCTGTACACTGCTTGAAAATGCCATTACTTTCTTATAAAATATAAAACTTCTGAAAGGTATGGCTAGATGTTTCATTAGTGAGACAGTACTATGAAACACTCTATCATATTATAATTTTACTCTCTCTTCCATATTGAACAGTTAGACACAGACCACTGAATTGTTCTGTTAATAGTAACAGCTAAAAAAGAGAAGCATTGGATTCTCAGTATCTTCACAGCTACTTGAAATGTATTACTCTGAAACAAGTAGATTGTTTTAAAAGGCAGTTAATGTGAAATAACTTACCAGCATTGCATGGTCTTAAATTTGGTTCTGAAAAAGCCATAATTTTTTTTTAATGTGTAAAATCCATTTTATTTCAGACTACAAGACAAAGCACATTTCTTTACAAAAAAAAAAAATCCCAAATCCCAAAATTTCCCGTACTTGAAAAGTAACAAGAACTGACACTGTGACACTGAGATAAAGCCTCCACTTTTCTCTAATACTGAGATTTCTTACTAATGTTGTATTCACATTAAGTTTTCAGTTCTGACACCAAAGATGGCATTTGAATACCTATGGCAAATACCACCTTCACCCCATTATCTGCTTGTTGCTGCTTCGCTTTATCCCAGTTCGATCCCTTTGTTACAGTTCTTACACTTCTTCAAATGTATCTTTTGGTGCATTTCCTTCGACAGGTGAGAACATTCAGACTCAGGATTAATGACAAACAAACCATTAGCTACTCCAGCTCTCCTTTTGTCCAGTTTCTAGCTTTTGATTTATGATCCTTTCTCCTGACTCCTAGTCTAATGAATTTTCTAACTTTTAATCTTCTAGTAATCCACATTTAAATTAGATACCCTAATTAGGAGATCGCAGACTTATGGCATATAAAATTTAAAAGTATTTTATTCCCACATTTAAAATGATAACTTGAATAGCAATGTGCCGTCGACTTGCTTAAAATTGATCTTACTTTTCCATTTATCAGTTATTCCAGCCTCAAAACTTCACTTGCCTGCTTGCCTGTTCTGTCCTCCACATCACCTTTTAACTACTAAAAGTACCTTGTTTTCATGATCTTTATAGTCCTTTCTTCAGTCCAGTAGCTGGGTGACAACTACTTCAGTACCAGTGCCTACAAGAAAAGGTTTTAATATTAAAGTGGTTATAGTTGTGATGATCTTACTATTAAAAAAAACAATACACAAAGACACGGCCTCATCATATAACTACATTAGATAGTGTAGTTGAGAGTCAAGGCCAAGTTTTCAAGAATATGAAGGTATGTGTCCCTGAAAACTCATTTGTCCATTGTTTTTCTCTATTCTAAGTTTAAAAGGAACACTTGTGTTCCTTTCAATAACTCCTACTAAACTTTTTTAAAATGTGCATGTGATTGCCACAGTCTGCTCCATCTGTGAGTTTACTTACCACAAAGCAACATACCCCAGAAAACTACTACAGGTAGTTTTTAAAAGTGACCTTGACGAAGTGCTACAATAACAGAATTTTGTAACTTTGCTGGAATTTTTTTCTGGGGGGAGGTGGGTTGGTTGTTTTTGTTTTTGTTGTTGTTAGGGGGTGGAGAGAGAGGGGTATTGGGAGGTAGGAAATGCTGCTTTAAATTGGTGTTTACAATATACTACACCTCATTTAAATTTAAATCAGAAAATATGGTTTAGGGGAAACATCATGTAAGATTTACTTATTTTCTCATTCCACTCTGATGAGAAAATTTTCATGCCATTCAGAATTGTGCAGATGTTTGTGCTGGAAATCTGTCATAAGTTTATACCAACACAGCTTTAAATGGATGAACCCAAACTCTGTCTTGCTATGGACTAATTTAAAATTAGAGATTTAACTTCATACCTTCTAAAGGTTAAACCTTCCTAGGTAATAGGCAGCAATCAAGTTTTATCAATTAATTTGCTATTCCATTTCCACAAGAAAACACTTGGGGGAAGAAAAAAAGATCCCCATATGAACTTGCTGATGCACAAATAGTTTCAGTTCTTGCCTGTGCCCGTCTTGTCTTCATAAGAGGTAGGGAAGGAGCAGCAATAAGAGACTGAAGACCAATACAAGTGGTTGGTTAAACCACTCTCAAATACCTTCTTCCAGAGCCTCTCCAAGTGCTAAGTTTCCCATGGCCACTTTTTTTGGCTCTGAATTTGGTGGCTGTCTAACCTGCAGAGATGGGCAATCAGAAAACAGCCAACTGATCTGAAAAAAAAAAATATGGATGCTTGAGTCCTTTAAAAAGCTGGGAAAGCTTTGGGGATTTGGTGGAGTAATTTACCTGTCCAATTTTGTTTCCTAAGCCTTACTGTAAAAATCCTGAACATTCATCTTTGGTGTAATTCCTTTAACTTTTTGTATTTTTGACACTACTTCATTGACATGCTTTGCATGAGTTCTAGTGACATTTCATAATATACCAAGATAATATTTGAAATGTCTTAATGTAACTTTCAGTGTGCATTTCAGATAGATTTCTCACCTCATAATATAAGATTTCCAAAGTTATCCAGTCTTATCAAGTCAATGGGCTCCCTCAAAAGTCAGTGGATTCATCCCATCTTCCTTAGGCACCTATTTCAGGAGCAGCTTAAGCACTCTTTGGATGTTCATAATTACAGCTGATGTGGTAGGAAAAATGCACAATAGCAGAAAGCAGAGAAAAATACATCAAAAGTAATGTTTGGAAAACATATATTGGAATTCTGAAGGACATTCATTATCAGAATCAAAGTCATTTCTAAGAATCCAACTCAAAGTTTTAAAAAATTTAGATTTATCCAAATTGAAAATTAAATATAAATTGCATAATCACAGTGTTTAAATTTTTTTCCAATTTAAGGGTAGGGATAAAGGAAAATAATTCTTCCAAGACAGCACATGTCACTAAAGAGCTAGGTATTGATTCTACATGCACAATGCTGTAAAGTTCTTTATTCACATCTGATATTTTCTCCTTAGTGATGGTTACTTTAATTCTCTGGCAACATAACTAAATACAATGATGGGAATAGCACAGAAAATTTGTTTATGATTTCAACTAATGAGATGCTAAGTATATGATGTGAATGGAAATCTTTTTTTTCATCTCAGTGCATTATTGTAGAATTGCTTGGAAAACAATTATAATCCTGAAATTTAATTAGAACATGCCATAAGCAGTTCTGTTTCCTCAAATCTTACAGTGCCTATAAAGATATGACTGAAAAATAGCATGTATTTTTCTTTATTCACAAACATTTTCTCTCCCTCAGTTTTTCCCTCGTCCCTGCTCCCTAAGTAGGCTTTTGTTGGTTGTGTCTCTAAAGCAGTTTGCTAGTATAGAGTTCCAATAGCTAAAATAACTGCCTGGTTCCATTTCATTTTGATTGATTTAATGGATGATCTAAAGAAAAAATATTCTGTGTATGCCATAGTATTAAGGTGAAGACAAAAGCACTATTCAACTTTCTTAAAATCAGTTGATGTGCCAGATGTAAAATCAATTAACTCTGGTGAAGTATAGCCTTATATTTTAATGACTGAGGTATCATAATTGCTTGCTATAGTTTTCCTTCCTAGCAAGTTGAGTCTGGCCAATGTTTCTATTTCAGCAAAGTGTTAATAATAAAGTTATAAAACTCATATGACGAGGGAATCCCCAGAAGTTCAGAGTTCAGACAAATATTCAGAGGGTCAGATGTTTATTGACTTCTCCAGTTTAAGGAAATCTTGCCTGGATTAATAGCTCACCATTTCCACATGGCTTAAATTTCTATGAAGCATCTTCATTGTTCACATTTTGTGTTATTTTCTGTTCTTTGAGATTTTGAGGGTTGAAAGTCCCATGCCAACAGCAACCCTCTCAAAATCAATGTATAAATAGCTTTAGCACTTTGATCACATGCTCCCTGTCACTCTTTCATACCCTTTAAGCAAGAAGTTATTTCTTGCTGCATTTTTAAATTTACTTTTTTGTGGTTCAAGTTTATTGCAAGTATTTCTATTAGAAGGAAAATGACGCTGAATCCAGCATAACAACATTTTCTGAATTACAAATTGTTTCATTTGATCATAATTTTCTTATCTGTAAAATGTCTAGATCTGAAATATTTTGAAAGAATATCAGTAATAACAGTCATCATCTCCTCCTACTTGCATGTTCATACTGTGAGATTACTTAGTATGTCTTATATATAAAATATATAATTTTCAGGCCCTAGTTCAATGTGTCTAACTCTGTGAATATTCCAACTGAAGATAATGGAGGGCATTAGTGTTCTTCTGTTCTTAAAGATGGGTAACTTCATAGACCCTTCCTTGAACTTTGCTCCCATTGAAATCACCCTGCTGATTTCAGGCAGAGCAGAAGCAGGTTTATTAGCTGGGAGTGCCACAGTGAAAATAAATGCACTTGCTTTTACTGAAATAAGCAGAGAGTGAAAATGCTTGCAGAACCATAGCACTTCTTGCAGAGAAGTCTTTAGAATGTTGAACGGCAGTGATAGAATTATTTGGTTTGCTTTTCTTTCATAAAGGAGAACAGGATTCTGTGCAGGAAAGGTGATTCATGCCCAGGACTTACCCCTTCTGTGATACGTGTAGGAAATACCATTGACACACAGAAAAGGGCTGTCTCTATTGCCTGTTTTCTCCAAATGAATTAGAGTAGATAACAAAATGGAAATTATAACCTTCTCTTTAGGAAATAAGGCAAATTGCTCTCATCTAAACTTTAACACATGAAAACGTATTGCACTTTTAAGCATATCTAAAGATACTAATATCTAATGAACTTGGTAGGAAATTAATGCAAATGTGTTTATCGGAATGCAGCTTGTATATTTTCTTGTAAAATATTTGAGTTCATTTTTCCTAAAAGCTGTCTAAATTATGTTATGAGAAGCAGGACCCAATCTTTTTTTATTAACTGGGGGCATTTCTGGATAGTTCTTTAGGGATTTTAGTCAACAGATCTAGTAAGAAAATATGCTTCTCATCCTGCAAAACTCATAAAGATGCAAGAAGAACTAATAATTCCTCCTATTTTGTTATAAATTAGAAGAAAGAGATCTACCTACAATGTTAAGTTGTCTTGTACCAAGGGCTTTTACAAAACCACAATTCAGGTTTCTACTTAATCATTTACTCTTTCTTAAGTTAGAGAAATAGCCACTAAACAAATTGAAATTCCACCTGGTCTCCCTCATTCTTCCTTGTCACTTTGGCTGCAATGAGAAATACTTTCTTCAGTCTGAAAAATACTTTCATTATTCCAAGAAATATTTCCCAAACGTATTTTGTCAAAATTCGCAATTTTTTTAATGTACAATGTGTTTGACAGTTCAAAGCTGATAAAACTTTAATATTTTTCTTGACATATGTGCTCAGCAGATAATGCTGCAATATGAGATCAGCCTATTATGGCTATTAAGGATGATTCAGAATACAAAACTGACCAACATGTCTGACCACAGTTTTGTTTTGTTTTTATTTAACTATTTTACCAAAAAAGAAGTCTTACTGTTCCAGTTGTCTTCTCTTTAAGCAGAGGAATTTTTACACGAGGTGTGCAGAAGTAGCTCTTCAAAGTGATGGTGAATCAGCTTACAGATTTCCTCCAATAATTTAAGAGTCTTTGCATACACAGTTAGATTTCCAATTGCCTTCAATAGGACCACAAAATACCTGCCAGCCCCTGTAATTTCACTGTGAAAAGAGAAAAAGCAGAGAAAATACTAATGTAAAAAACAATCATGGGGATGGTGTAATCAAGGGAGAAAGGAGGAATATGTAAATGTTTATGCTGACAAGTTTAGGAGGAGTTGTGTGTGTAATGCACTTGCGCACATGAGCTAAAGGTGAAAGGAAAGCATCAGTGCCTACAAGACAGAGAAATCTTATGTTGGTGAAAGAAGTCCAAAATATTAAAGACAGGTTTTGTCAAAAATATTATAAAAGTGTGGTTTTGGGGGTGGGATTAAGTTTATACACTCTTATTTCAGTTGTAGCATCCCATAAAGGGAATGATAAAGGGAACTATAAACCCTTTTTGTTAAGAAATTTATAGTTTCCATCAAAGGAAATGAACTCTGTTTTATAGGGGTATTTCCTGCTAATACCTCCAACCCCATAATGTATAGAAAGCACATAGTCAGAAAGCCTCTTTATATATAAGCATAAATTTACCACATTAGCAAATACACTAATAGTTACATCCATCCTGCAGACTGGACACTTCACAAGGAAATATTCTGGAAGGAAAAAGTACAAAAAATCTCCTCAATATAATAAATCAAACATATTCATTTAAGTTTTGGCTTTGTACATTATTTTAGAAATAAAACTATGTCCCTGCTCATGGCAAGGAGATTGACTAGATGATCTTAAAAAGTCCCTTCCAATCCAAGCCATTCTATGACTCTGTGTATTAATGTATGTGTATTTTACTGCTTCATATTGTATGTATATTAGTAATAGCTCATATACATGTTTTTAGAATTGTTTTGGGGTTGGTATTCAGAAAAATAGCCCCAAAATATAATCTAGAATTGTCACAAACATGTAAATTTAATCTCAGTATGGTCTTGTGATTTGTGTGTTTATTATATGGAGTTTATTTAACAGCTTATGTTTGTTGATTGTATTAGAATTCCCCATTTCTAACACAAATAACTAGCATTTAGAATGTCTAAATACTGTATTAAAAAGTATCATGATAAATAAAGATTTCAGAATTCATTATTTTGTATCATAATTCTACAGTGAACCAGGGTAAATTATATGTTTTAGTAAGCTTAGTATTACTGAATTGAGGAATTATTCAGAGAATAAGGAATGTTGCCGTTAATGTGGTAGTCAATAATAACACCAAAAGTCATATTGATTTTTCTTGAACAATCAGCTGCAGCTTGTATGTATTTTTCACACTAATAAAAATTTCCACTGTGTAAAAAATGGAAAAGCAGTACATATTTTTCCCTGTATAATATTTACAGATACTAAAAATAGAACAAAGCTGCACCTACAACTGAATCCTTCTTTCAGACTAAATCTTAATTAAATAAGCTAATGGTCATGCAGTTCTGTGTGCTGGTGTCATGCATACCTCTCTGTCAGAAGAGCTCGGATACAGAACTGTTATGTATCTAGATATATTTGGTTTTTACATATCAACTTTTTTTTTTTTGAGGATGGGCAAATCAAAATGACACGTTATCATTAAAAACTACTTGGGAGGATGGAGGGATTTCACATTTTTGCAGAGTGACAAGAAATAGGGATATGACCTGAATGTATGCAATGCTTAAATGTTGTCAGATATTCATCATATTTATATGCTTTGCCTGCCTCTCTGCTCAGGGTGATTTAATACTACATTAAAGTAGAACCTGGGAAGACATCATAAACAGCTCTTGTTTAAAGGGCATTGTGAAGGAGAGCCTTTAATCTGATTGATGAAATAAATGGAAAGTAATCTATCCTCTATTCAACAGCTTGTTGATGATATGAAAGAATTCCTACTCAGGCAAGCAAAGCTTTAAAGAGAAAGACCTCTTTCATCCTGTCAGCCTCTCATTTTTAGAAAAAGTTAAGTTTTTCATCATGGTTCAGGGGAGTTCTTGTAAAACGTTCATTGAAAATTTAAGAGCAATTACAGTGTCAGACAGCTAGAAAAATTGCTTTTACTGAGTGAGAGTTCTCTGACAGATGCATTGTGGGAGAATTGATTCTTTCTAAGGGATAAGTGAATTGTCATTGTTAGTCTCTTCTCATGACATCTAGCTAGATGTCATCTGCTTTGTAACAGAAGATTTGAATCAGACAACTGTACTCAACACTAGACAGTGTCTAGATTAGTTCAGCAAAGAAATAAGCCTGTACTCTGCATGGCATCAGCTGAGCTTTTAAAGATTATGGATGAGCAAGGGTTTGAGAAAAAAGTTTGAAAAATCAAAAACAAAGCTTTATAGCCACTTCAGAAAGCCTGGATGTTTAACCTGTATGGAAGTCTGTCAAATCCTTGAGGAAACCACATAAAGATCAATAGAATACCTACTGGCTCCATTAGCTTGATGTAAAAAGGGGAAGAGGGAAACCAGCTCTTCCACAAGAGAAGCTACATTATTCCAGGGATTAAGCGGGATCAGTTCTCTTGCAGAAAAGAAGACGAGAAAAAGAATGAAGATTCTTGGTGGGCCAGAACTGGAGTGAAAGGGCTTGTCAGGTAATCTAACTGATGATAAGAGAGCAGTTTATTGAATAGGAGGTGTCTCTAATTAGGTGTTCATTAGCATAAGGGTAGGTGCCAATTCTAATCTTGATATAGCTGCAGAAAATAGGCTGTCATTCACTCTGCAATCCCTGAGCTAACTTCTTTATAGTATATGCTTGCTGAATCCACTTCTGATTTTTATGTGTGGTTTTTTTTTTCTGTTTGGATTGTAGAGATACATTCAGTGTGTAAGAATGTCATTGGCATTTTCCCAAAATTGCACCATCAGATTCATTATGTATTCACAGTACTGAAATCTTATATAGTTTGAATATTGTGGGTATGTATGTGGCATAAAAAAGATGAGTCATTTTAAACACAATAATCTTTCAGTCTGAAAGCTTCATTTCAGCTTTTGCATCTGATTTGAATCTAACCCTAGTTAAACAAAAAAATAAAATTTCAGTTATGCATACTCAAAATAAATTAACTAGCAAGTACCAAATTAAATTATCATGAAAAAAGTCAGTGAAATATTCTCCACCTCATGATCAGACCTGTACTTTCTTCACCAGTTCAAAATTCAGTAATATTTTTGTGGTCAGGGTTTAGTCAATATCAGATTTTTACATTTTGAACTCCTTATTCTGTGCACTTCACATATTTGAAGGAATGTATACAGACTTTAATTACAATATTGAGTATTCCTTTTAGTTGCTCAGGAATTAAACAGTGATACATTTGTAGTTCTTTATTTCTTTAATTACTTAATCCTTTAATGTGAATAATATTAGCATTTAAACTTCAATAATCTTGTGCTCCTAAGCATGTGTTTTATTTACTGTTATTATCTCTTTAAAGGTTCAGTAGGAATGGCCTTGTGATTTTAACTTGAAATAAACTCACTTCTTCAGCTTTGAGAAGAATAGGCCTGAACTAAACTGTGTTTCCTTTCCTTAACATGTTTAGAACTTCTGAAGAGTTTATGTGCCATTAAAACATTCTTTTGAAGCTGTGGAAATGCAAACTGTCAGGACAACGTTTTCAAGACGTCCCTGACACTAAAAATCACTGACCTGTGTTAGTTTGAATACTGTTCCTAGCATTTTTGCCATTAAGTTTGAATAGATCTCTTCGTCAATGTCCATAAGGCATTTGGATGAATCAATAATGATGATGAAAAGCAAGCTGTGTTCTATGGAAAAAGCTGCTGCAAAATAGAGCAACATACAAAACTGATAAAACTTCTTAACAGTTTTCCTTTCAGTATTCTAATGGCTTGTATTTTCACCTGAGTTAATGAAGTGCCCTTAGATACCTTGCTAACAATGTATTTTCTGTATTCTGATCCCCTGAAGCATTATCTTTCTAAATGTATATGAGGGTATGTTACTCAGAATCACTGAATCTTTGCCAAACTACAAAACACGGGTGTTTTGTTTGTGTTGATTACAAATAAGTTCTTCAAAGTGTTTTCTTGACTAAATTTATTTCTGCGACTGTTAGAGCTGCAAATCATATATTCCGAGACAGGTTACAACAAATATTCAAAAAGGGCATGTGTTTGTAAGTAATATATAAATCAACTGTCTGTTTCAGTTTCAATTTTACCTTAAGGAAAAGTAGGTGACAGTTTAGTTTGCAATATGTAGTAAATTATACGCAATATTGTACCTAAACTGATTTACTGATTGATATTAAGAATATGATCCAATGTTCAGTAAAGCTAATGGTAGTGTCCACTGGTTTCACTGATTTTTGATTGAGCCCAAGTCTGAAAGCCATATATGGTATTATTTCTAAGCACTGATTTTTCTTCCTCACTCCAGATTTGTTGCTGCAGTTGGAAGGAGAGAGTTGTTTTGAGTTTTTGGCTTGGGATGTTTTTAAGAATGTTTCGATTTTTGTTGCAAATTTCTAATTGAAATGAAGGTTGTGAAAGCAATGACTTTTTAAATCTGTACTAATAGCAGACTAAAAATGTTTAGTAAAAAGGATGCTACTTGCATATAAATTCTCTGCTACAAAGGATATTGATTTTTTTATATATATCTAGACAACTAGTTATTTCTCCCAAACCTAATTCCAATAAAAATAAGGGGCAATATGCCTGTGAAAGAACAACTTTACAACATAACGCATAGTCTTTGGGGCATTATAGCAGAAAAATTATTTCTCTTATTGATTTTTCTCATTTACTAATAATTGCAGCTGCAGACTCTCAACTTTGGGAACATTGTTCAGAGGAAGGTTTAATATGAAATACCAGTTTTTTAAAAAAAAAAGATAATTTAAAAAGTAATATGCATTCCCCAGTTCATAACGATAGATTTTTAATTAGTTATTTCTCAAGAGGTTTTTGATTTCTTCTTGATCTCATTTAGGACCAGATCCTTGAAAAATATAAGCCAGAATATACTTTTATTTTGCCAGAGATTCTTTTCTGACAGGGTTATAGTAATATTTCTTTACTTCACATAGCAGTTTCACTAGTAATATCTAGATGGGCTTGATATTTCCTTTCAGAGATTGTCACAGTTATGGTATTTGTTTTCATGTATCACTATGTTATACAGTTAAGGAAATTATTTACCCTATAGCTATCAAGAAGTCATCAAATACTACAGCAGAAACAGTAACTTTTGAAAAGCAGTCTCTGTGTGTCCGTGGAATTGCTAAGATACAAAAGGAAGTTTATGAAATAGTTAAAGTTGGAATATACGGTTTCATTCTGGTATTTAGCTGCCAAAGTTGAATGTGATGGAAGGCATCTGCAGTTGTGTTTGTGTAAGGTTGTCTTTAGTGGCAGAGTGTATTATCTAGTGTCACTTTATGAAACTTTCAGTGGTACAGCCTTTTTCTTTTCCAGTATGTGTGTAAGAATTACTTTAATCTTTTTTCTCTATGAGAAAAGATAAATATTATCTGCTGTATATACCTGATGAAACACTTATCTTTTTGATAATTAATGAACCCATTTTAAGTCCGTGTTATGCTATCCATCTTTTGTGGTACTGAAATGGATGACAGTGTGATTATGTCTTTGAAAGATAAGTAAATGTGTGTGCTCTTAGATCATCAGGCTTTTAAAATACCAGGAGAGTAAAAGTATAGCAAAACTGGGAGTATTTCTTAATCTTGACTTCTATAATACAGGTTTTTCTGTGCTTTTATTTATAAATGTATATTTTATTGCACTGCATATACACACCAGATTTCACAGGCCTTTGTAAATGATTGTATTAATATTTTATGTCCTATTTATGCTTTCCCCTGCATATTGACAAAATAATAAATATGCAATACATTTAATATTACATGATTGAACACTGATTTTTATACATACGACACAAGTTTTGGTAAGCAAAGAATAATGTAACGTTTTACATGAGAATTCTTAATACTATTACAAGTCAAGTTAAGCTTTGAATTATATTGCACTATTCTTGTCAATATGAACTGGCTTACAAAGACACATTTAGAATGGTAATTGATGGATTTCTCAAAATACCTTTGTCATTGAAGAAAAGTATATACTTTGAATTTCATTATTGTAAAAGTAGATTTTTAAGAAGTCAAACAGATCCTCTTAAGTGTCTTAAATGGTATAATTTTGGCCGTCTGTGTTACAATATGGAATAATGTCCAATTATCTCGTTTATCATGACTTCTGAAACAGTTTACACTGTAAGTTCTGTTTATTAAGGGCAAAATTATACTGTCAGATTCACACATGCTTATCTTTGAAAAGTGACTTACAGACTACCCTTTTAGAGGAGGGAAGAAGAATTTAAATGGGAAAAGGTCAGTGGATCTCTGGACACTTGCGTCCTGCATGCTGTTTGATTATCCTCTACACTACCTATAGGCATCAGTAAAAAACCTGCTGCAGCTTGTAGGCAGTATGTAGCTACATGGACATAGTGAATTTAAACTAGAGCCAGACCAGGGCTGAGGGTTTTTGAGTTGGTTTTTCTTGTTTCTGTGCTTGAGAAATGGCCAGAATATCCTATCTGAAGGTATTTGGGACCTTCTGCATCCAGATTAATCTCATTTCTCTGGACTCCTGGCAGCTCATTAGAAAGATAATTCTTAACTACAGCCACTTTGTGATCACAAGTATTGCTATGTTAATCATGACAAGAGATAATTAGGAAACACATAAAGTTACAATCATATTTATTTAGATCAGTACACTGTCATGAAATACGAATGGTGCTGATCAGCCATCGCAGTAACATCTAAATAATTTTAACAAAGAAGGAATGAAACTGAGCCTTTGTTTGTGAACACAATTCCTTTTGAAGTTTTATTTGTTTACTTAATTCCTTAGCCCATTAAAAATTAAACTAGTGCATTATTTAGCTAACCAATATATAGAAACACCTGTATGTGCCAGCAGTTGTTTCTAAATTTTAAACTCAAATGGTTGGACTCAGGTGGTTATTTCCTGTATAGTCCAGCAGCAGAATAACTAGTCCACCCATAGACTGAGAAGTACCTTCATAGAGAAGCATGTGCTTAAATTTGTAAAATAATTGCTAAAATGCAAACAACTCACATTTGTTAAGCATATTGTGTTGTAAAGGAACAGTATCTTAAAAATGTGTGTATTCTACACTACCAGAAAAACAAAGTTATTGCTAGAAATACTGCACAAATCTCCTAAAAAAGTAATCATTGAGCTTCTAACTCTTAACCAAGCAAAGCTCACAATGAGTAATAGCTTTTATCTCCAACTCAGTAAGTAAATGCTATGTATATAGTAAATGAATGCAACTGAATGTGTGAATCACATAACTTATGGAATGTTAACAATTTTTTTTATATAAATTGCAACAATTTTTTTTTTTTTACATTTTCAGTGGGGTGATTAGTTTGATTTGCTGTGTCATGAAGGTTCTAGATATAAGAAACCTTAAGTTGAAATCCTGGGTCGCTTTAAGAGAGCCTAACTAAACTTATTGAACCCATGAAATGAATGGTTGTGTGCTTAGCATTACCAGTGTGCTGGGAACTGGGGCTTGCGTGTAGACTTAAACTTTGCAGAGTTTACCTGTAGGTCTGCTGCTGAGGGTATTTTTTTCCCAGAAAGAGGGATTTCGTTCTTGATTCTAAAAACTGCATTTGTTGTGACTTTTCTTTTGCTGGGCTGTTACAGTTGCAAGCTCTTCATTGTAACCTTACATCTCTTCAACTGCGTTCTGCAACCATCACCATTGTGGTGTACTATTTTCAAAATCAGTATTATTTATTTATTTTGAAAGTTCACTGAATAGTAAGTAATTATATTAACATCGCATTCCATGCACTGATGTGGTTTATTACCAGCTTGCCTTTTGGACAAATAAGGCAGAGGAAGGGATTGTGTTTTCTTCTTTATGATGCATAGTCCTCTCACCTTTCTGAACTAGGAAAATCTTGTTATCATAGCAGTTGCTCACAGTACTGGAGATGAAAGTTCAGTTATTGACTGTTTTGCATTCTAGCTGTATGATCTCATGCCAGGCATCAGTCTGGTAAAGCTTAGGCTGCTAGCCATGATTTGAAACAGTAAACGTAGAAAAATTTCTTTGCACAGATTTTGCAAGTAAGAATACACGTTTCTGAGTGTGTTTTGCTTAAATCTAGGTTTTATGAGCACAGGATATCTCTTACAACACAAGAGATTCTATGATTCTATGACTTTATGATTCTATAAAGTTTAAAAACAGTAGCCCAGTGACATGCCAGGCAACAGAATTATGGTCACTAAATGAAGAAATCCTATTTGGCTGCCAGGTAATTTCCTTGGGTGCTTTGGTTATTACTTTGAGTCAGTCAGTCTTTCACTGGCTAATGCAACACCTGTTGATTTGCTTGGTACAGCTCCAAATTACAACTGCATCATTCTACCATTTTTAATATCAAGAGAAGTGGAAAAAGTGGGCTTTCAGGAAAAATAATTTCAGTATTTTAACCAGACAAATAAGTATAGGACAGAATGGTGATCAGAGCAAAGAATTTTTGCTGTTTATAAGATTGTACACAATTATATTTTTCCATTATAATCTTTTGGGAAAACTGAATAAAAACTTTTCATCGCCAAAAAAAACCCATCACCAACTAAAGCATAACTTAGTGTTTTTGACCTTATCAGAAACTTTGTGTGTTTATCTATGACTATGAATAGTCTTCTTCTCAGCAGGGGCCTTGCTGGATATCAAAAAGTTCCTATCCCTCTTCCAGTTAAAATGGTAAATTCCTTTGAAAATCTGTATAGAAATACCTTGATTTCCATTTTAGTTCACTTGTCAAAAGCAAAGAGAAGTGTTGCCATTCTTGTACTCCAAGGATGTGAGGTGACACATCTGACAAGCAGAAATAGATTGGAAGTAAGTCCATTAATATATCTAAAATAATTTTGTAAGTGATCATTTTTAATATACACGAGGGAGTTACACCTACACATTGAGGGAAGAAAATATTCACTTTGAATGTGGCTTCTGTCCCCCTCCACTGCATATAATTAAGTCCTTTCTGAGTTAAATAATTTCTCTTACAACCTCTTTCTCCATGCGTGAGATATTTTAAAGCTCAGTCCAGCAAAGACCTTTGACCAATACCACATGTGCTCAGAGGAAAATTATGTTTAAAACTGGCAAAATCGCTGGCACTGAAATCTCTAGTAGTCTAGAATTTTATTCTCTAGCCCAAAAGTGACAAATTCTTGACAAAAATCTTGATTTCTCCAGTGGAGAAAGTAATTTTCCCAGTTTGTGCCTTGTCTCATGTATAACTTTGAGCAAGTCACTTTAGCCTTCTTCTGCTCTATTTAGACTGTAAGCTTTTGGGGAAAGAGATTGCCTCTGACTGTGACAAAGGCATATCCAACAGTGCTCCAATTACAACTACAGGTTAGCTCCAATGTAAGACTGTAAAAACAATAATTGATAACAATATCCTGAATAAAAAATAATCTGAATAAACCCTGATCCCAGAAGGAAGAAAATCACCTACTTTTAGAGGCCTGTCACTTTGCAGTGGCAGTGAACCCATAGAAACACCTTCTGTCTCATGGTAATGAGAGAAAAGAGAGAGATTAAATTTGTCCCCAACAATTTAACAGAGATGTGAAGAGCAACCTGGCCTCACACAAAATTGCTCTGCCTCTATATAGGACAGCTCTCTTTGCTATATAAAGT
Source organism: Phalacrocorax aristotelis (assembly GCF_949628215.1). Classification (NCBI taxonomy): domain Eukaryota; kingdom Metazoa; phylum Chordata; class Aves; order Suliformes; family Phalacrocoracidae; genus Phalacrocorax; species Phalacrocorax aristotelis. Next base: position 64,339,780 of record NC_134311.1, read on the forward strand.
ACTATAGCTAAGAATTAATTAGTCTTCTATAGTCTGCATTTTAAATTGGATTTGTATTGATTTTTATTACTGTTGGACAAGACCCATTTATAAAGCAACAGGTTAAAGAAAGAAGAATGTGGTGTGAACAGGACTATTTAATGGGAAAAAATATCCTGATTCATCCTTTGCTATTCCTAGTAAAAATTACCACATTGTCTCCCTGCAAGTTCTTCCCCAATTCCTTCATGCAACTGTTTGTGCTAACTTCTCTTGTTGACCTTGGAAATTTATTACACACATTAATGGGTCCTCATGCAAAGAAATTACTCCCAAAGGCTTTACTTGCTGAATCTTCTATGCTTTAGTTTTGTTGTCCTTTTGCTTCCTTTTCTCCTGTCCAAAAGGCTTTGATGTCCCTTTGTTAACCTCTTCTTTCAATATAAATTGTACTACATATTAAATATAGGTCAAAATATTTTTAATGTAGCAATGCCAGTTACTGAGAAAAAGGAAATGACAGAAATTTCTACCTGTGAAACCTTTGGTTAACTTTTTAGTATACATGTGTTATAGTGGAGTCCTTAGTTTCATTATCACATTCTAATTTTTCCTTAAGAAATGTGAGACCTTTTAGTGTGCAGTGCTGACAATCCTCAGTAAATGAAAACCTGTTCAGTATTTTGTTTTAGCCTCATTGCTAAGAAATACCTCCAGTGTTCAAATTCTGCTTTTAAGATAGGGCTTTTTAAACTGAAAATGATTGAGGTTGGAAGGGATGTCTGGAGGTCACCTGGTACAGCCACCCTGCTCAAGGAGGGTGACCTAGAGCCAGTTGCCCAGGACCATGTCCAAATGGTTTTTCATTTCAGAAGCCAATGGCTTCTCCATCTTCATGGATGGAGACTCCACAACCTCCCTGGGCAACCTGTTGCCATGCTCAGCCACTCTCACAGGAAAAAAAGTGTTTCCTGATATTCAGAGGGAAACTCCTGTGTTTCAGTTTGTGCCCATTCCCTCTTGTCCAGCCTGAAAAGAGCCTGGCTCTGTCCTTTTTGCACCCTCCCTTCAGGTGTCTTTATTGACGAGATCTACCCTAAGTTTCCTCTTCTTCAGGCTGAATAGACCCAGCTCTCTCAGCCTTTCTTTGTAGGAAAGGTGCTCCAAACCCTTAATCATGTTTGCAACCCTTTGCTGGCCTCTCTCCAGTATGTCCAGGTCTCTCCTGTGCTGAGTAGCCCAGAACTGGACACACCAAACTTCATCACACTTGCAGTATATGAGGCTTTATACAAGCAATAGAACGTATGCAACATTTTTTCAAGGTTTTATGAACAGTTACTTTAAATTCAGTTCTAGCTAATAGGCTGGATGAGGATTTAAAGACAAAGGTCAATTTGGATAAAAGTAAATAATAAAGTTTAAAATTTAAAAAAAATACAAAAGCAATAGAATAAGAAAATTAACTTGAGAAAAGACAGTTAATCAATAATCAAAGTCTCATGAAAATCAGGCTGTAAAACACTGAATCTTATTGAAAGAATCCATATTAAAAATTAGCTAAGAGTAAATTGTTTTCACATACAAGAAGGATAAAAAGCATGATAAAAAACCATTGTGGTTGTATCAACAGAATCTAAAAGTCGAAATTGTGTAGTCACAATCATGAGAAATAAAGCACAGAGCCAGAGTAATTATTAGGGAATGGTTCACAGAAAATGTTTGTAAAACCAGAATTATTAAGAAGCAAAACGGGTTGCAAGTGACAAAGAAAAAAACTGGTAGGGAGAAAGGACTGTAGAAACATAATGGTGAAAGAAGATTATGAAGGAAATTTAAATGCACTTATATCCCATATGATACTTTATTGAGAAAGTATCTAAATAAGATACTTTGACTCCCCATGTATATCTATTAAAAACCATCAGATTAAATAGATATGGCTAAAGTATGTTATATATTTAATGCCTAGTGTGACCTGAGTGCATTTTACATGAAGGAGCATTAGGAAAAGAAGAAAACAAAAAGAAAAAAAAAAAAAGAAGAAGAAGAGTGTTTCCTCCAAGTATAATCAGTCAGTAAGGTCAAATAAAGTTTACTCTGGAACTTGTAAACAACTAACCATCACTATCCCAGTGTTATTAATTACTATCTTCCAGGATGCCAGGTTTGATTTCAAAGAACAGAGAACAAACCTGTCAAAATAATGGTCCAAGAGAGGCCATGTTGAGGTCTGCATGGACAAATAGCTGAGTCTAATCATTACTCTCATTAAGAATTTAAGAGATGGAATAAAAGAACAGAGAGAGATAGGCAGTTTACTGGACAATATTAGAATTCAGAAAATCTCAGTCAAGTGGAGAAATGTAAAAAAATATACAAGACAAGACAAAGGGAAGATACTACAGTTGGAAAGTCAAATACATATACAAAAACTGAGAAGAAATGATTCTTCAGCACTATGTGAGAAAAAGATCTGAAGGCTATAGCAGATCAGAAGCCCTATGTTGATCTATAGTGTGATGCCACTATAAAAAAAATAATAATTTGATGTATTCTTGGCACAATCATTAAAGTGAGTGGTGGTTAGTTATTGTTAATGCTGTTAAATCATCTTCTATAGTATCTTGTCCATTTTTAGTAACCATATTTTGAGAAGGTTGCATATGAAAAGGGGTACAGAAAACAGAGGTAATAATAAAACACCAGAATGATGAATGATAAAACATTGCAGAATTCTAAGGAGGAAGAGTGGAAGATTAATTCTTTAATGCCATTTTTCCCTTTCTTTTGCTGGGGCTATAGTCAATGAAAATAATTTTAATCCTTCTATACATTTTTGCACTTTTATCCTGCTCTAGGCATTTAGGGAAATGGAGAAAAGGTTGGCATCTATAAAAAATGGTTGATACTGAAAAAAAAATCTTTTAGACAGGATCAAGGATTCAACCCCAAAGGTTGCATTTTTAGGAAAGTGATGAGAAAACAGGGAGTTTTAATGGAAAGTGTTCTACAGCCCTAAGTATAGCAGGTGTTACTAGATAGCTGCCAAAATAAAGTATTTTATATATCTCAGAATGCAATTTGTGTTTTTAACTGCTCTTAAACTTTCTTCCAAAGAATTTTAATAACCTTATTCAATGTTTCTAAACCAGACAGCATAACTTACAAAGGTGTATTCCCCTTCAGTCTTTAAGTGCCCATGTTTTCTTTGTAATTTATTTAATCTACCACTTAAAGGAGCTCATAATCCTTTAAGTCTATTAAATTTGAAAAGATCCATCTGAAAATAATCTTATCTTTCTCTTGAACTCTGTTTCCTAGCAAATGTCACCAGTGTACAATGCATTCTTTCTCACTATTCCTGTATATATAAAACCAAAATAATTAGAATTGCAAGGCACTAAACTTCATTTTAAATTTAATTAAATTCCACTTCCATTTAAAACCAAATGTTTCTTTTAACCTATCAAAGTAGCTCTCCTTTAAGGCTTTAATTTTTATTATAGATTATGCTTTTATTTGACAATAAATCAAAATTTTCCTGTATTTTGAGGCATACCTCTTCTTTACCACTTAGTTATATATTATTAAGAAAAAATTTTGTGGTTTCACAAAGATCGTCCTTAACCAAGCTCAATCTTTCAAGTAGTATTCTGTTCTACCATTAGCAAGCAAGCCTGGAAAAGCCAAGAATGCCAATTTTTCTTGGCATTCACCCCAAACAGAATTTCAGATAGTTGAAACAGAGAAGACCATCACAGAGCCAAGAGTTGCACCCCGCACGTACAGCTGCTCAGAGCGACACTGCCTGGATTGTTCTTCCTTTCAAAATACAATACCATAGAAATAGAAATGCTGCACAAAATTCAGCCAGTTTCCATTGTATATTCTGAGAAATTAAGAGAAAATTTAGAAAGCAACAACTGCCCACTGTGAAGAAAAAGTTAGGAATTAAATATTTTTAACTGCTTCTTTGACTCAAATACAAAGGAGGGGCTAGTTTCAAGAGAAGGGGTGAATTGAAATTACTGTTACATGCTAGAAGTTATTAACATTTAAAATAGCCAGTATTTTACTGAAAGAAATATTAAAACCAAGCATTTTGACTTTGGTAGCAATGAAATGTATCAGTCACTCTCAAACATTTTTCCCAAGATTTTCCTTCATGGAAAAATACAAGATGTTCTGGTTGCTTTCTTCTGAAACAAAGCAGCTCTTGGACATTTCTAAGTCCCAGGTGAAACAGAAAGACCTAGAAATATTAAAAAATTATTTGAGACAGTAAAACTTTTGAAAGTGAAAACAGTGTTACATAAACAGCCTGTTTGCCAATGGCTGTCATCACAGTAGTATTAGAATATCTTAATTCATAAAGGTGAACAGCCCTTTGAATTAAAACAAGAAAAGAATTGTTGAAAAACAAGTAACAGGTACCTGAGATGTCAAAACTGTATGTGATTTGAACACATTCTCATAAGAGATTTGTAGCTGATCTGAAATCCTTTATCCAGTTATACCATTTTGTCTGACTTTACACAGCCCAAGAGAGTATTAATTGCTTTTCAGAGACTCCTATGCCTAGTAGAAATAATATAAATATTATCATTATTTTGTTAGCTTCAACACTGAAGGAGAATAATAATGTATATATTATTCTCTTATTTTGGAGATTATACTAACTCAACCAAACAGCAGAAATTTTTTATTAAGGCTGGTGGTGAGTAAATGTAAACAGTGCAAAGTCAAATGAAATAACTTCTAAACAACAGAGAAAATTATTCATGTTATTTCATAAACTAATTCTAAAGGATTACCTGAAAGATAGCTACTATGCAGCCTGATCCAGGTACCAGCTCAGATAAATCTATTTGTTTCAACAGAGTTTGAATCCATTAGGAAATCAGGAGGGAAGGGAAGGAAGATTTCTTTCTTTAGTGATAACAGCCTTCAGAACAGGGAAGTCACCTAACCATGGGAAATGTTGCTATTGATTTTCTGTGCATTGAGGATTTCACATATGTTGGGTATTAGCTTGGATTGCCAGCTGTTGTAAAGTACTATAGTTGCCAGCTGAGTTTATAGCCCATTATTTGTTACAGTGTGATGGCTTTTCCTAGTGTAAATACATGACATGTCTTCCAACCCAAAGCATCCTATGATTCTAGGACATTCAAATGCTATCAAGGTAACATTCTTAATATGTTGGATTTCAATAATTAATGAGGCTTAGCATGCAAATGACCTCCTTTATAAACCATAAAGCATAAACCAATTAAATATGTTTTTATATGTATCATTAAGTGCAAGATGCAGAACGTGAAAACCTTTCACTGTTCTTTTTTAGTCTTCCATGCCTTAAAGCCAAAGCATGGTTTCTTTGTTGAATATTTTGAGAGCTTTTGCAAAATAAATGTATGTACAATTTGTGTGAACTAGAGCCCAATTAATCAACAATTTTGAGATTTTCACATGGAAAATTTGTACTAAATAACTGTAAATGATCAGCTGCATAATAGAATTTCCTTGAATGTAAGCTTCACAGTAGGAAGCTTCTCCTTTGCAAGAAGACAGGACTACAGCCTAGTTCTTCCCCAGATTAGTACCCATTCCTTTTTGTGCCGCAACACTTCAGCAAAGAGATAATATTGTATATAGTTGAGTTTGGTTACAGCTCCAGGCCAGAAAGATTTATTTTAAATATCAAGGCTCAAAGTTAAACATCTTGATAAGCACTTAGCTACAAATCTTCCATTAAAATACATTCACTAAAATGGTCTGAAAATCTCAAACTTAATTCTGTAGATAGCCCTCTGATTACTTTCTCATTTTACCTGTAGTCTATTTGCATTCTAAAGTGGTGTCAAATGCACAAAAAGCAAACCATCTCCTCACGCTTTTGGTGCTAAAAATGGGAGACAGGTAGAATCTTGTTATGTGACTCTAACTTTAGAACCTAAAATGAGCCTCTTAAAGACTGAAAAATCCAAAGGCACTCCAGGCCCACTGACAGGCATTTTGACACTAGTTTCTCAGACGCTAACATCTCTGTCTCTGTGCACAGCCTGGGATCCCCCAGACCTGAGCAGGGCAGAGCCTGGCACATATGGAGCACTGCCAAGGTGCAGGGGCTAGATACTTCTTCCTCGAAACCTGCTGAAGGGATCAAAGTCCAGAAGTTGCCATAGTTGTTTGGAACAACTCATGCTACTAACACTTGAAAATATAGCAAAAGGAAGAAATTATGCTGTCAATTCTCACCTTTTTCTCCTATGTCCAACTCCAAATTCAAAAATTTTGTGATTGGGGAACTTACCCAGGGCATGAGTGATCCATGTTGTTGCCCTCTTTTCTAGCCCCTTTCTTACAGTAGTTTTATATCAAAGTTAAGATGTACAGTCTGGGCAGCAGCCAGATGGCTAAAACGGCTGGATGATTGGGCTAGAAAGGCAACAGTTGATGGGATAAAACCCTGAGTAATCTGGTCTGACACACTAGCTGCCCCTGCTTTGAGAAGGATGCTGGTCCTCCTGAGGTCACTTCCAACCCCAAATCCAACCTGAGTTATCCTGTGGTCCTGCAAACAGCTGTGGAGGAGACCCAATGGCATCAGAGTGGGTTTTTTTCATGCCTTGTTAAACACGTGTTGCCACTCAGTAAGATTTGCTAAATCACAAAAAGGAAACAAAACAAGTGAATAGGACATTTATTGGGACGATAGGGACAGAATCTCATGTCTGGACTTCACTCTGACTACTTTCACAGAATCATAGAATAGCTGGGGTTGGAAGGGGCCATTAAAGGTCATCTAGTCCAACCCCCCTGCAATGAGTGAGGGCATGTCAACTAGATCAGGTTGCTCAGAGCCCCGTCCGACCTGACCTTGAATGTTTCCAAGGATGGGGCATCGACCACCTCTATGGGCAGCCTGGGCCAGAGTTTCACCACCCTCACCATAAAAAAAAAAAAAATTCTTCCTTGTATCTAGTCTGAATCTACCTTCTTTTAGTTTAAAACAATTATCCCTTGTCCTATCACAGCAGGCCCTGCTAAAAAGTTTGTCCCTATCTTTATTATAAGCCCCCTTTAAGCACTGAAACGCTGCAGTAAGTCTCCCTGTAGCCTTCTCTTCCCTAGGCTGAATAACCCCAGCTCTCTCAGCCTTACTGGGACAGAGACTCATTCTTGGACTAATTCTATCTAAAGGAAATTTGACTTCTTCTCTGCTTATAAACTACAGCTCCTCTGAAGAAATCAGTTTGAGTGGAATTTCTCTTCTGGGCGGTAAGGAAAAACAACCAGTAAGATATGAGTTGATTGTCAGTCACTTCCTCAGGTTAATCTTGAAGTAAAGGATCACAATAAGGAATTCTATTTTATGATGGATTTATAGTGCTTGCTATACAGGAAATGTTGTTTCCTAATTAACACTTTTGTTAAATAGTCATCTATGTTTTTACTGAATATGGCATTAAGCCAAAAGATCCAACCACGTTAATTGTACCATGTCAAGTTTTGTGAATGAATTTCTAAAAACCTGAATCAAAATCTTATGCACTCAAAAATACTGTGACTTTCAGATTGTGGCCCATCTTCTGTATTTTTTTGTCCTCCAGTAAAACACAGAACCCACAACTAATTAATAAGTAGTAAAAATAATATTTTTCTTTACCCACATAGTGGTAGAAAAAAGAAGTCATGGAACACATTCTTCTATTCCATAATTTCAGGTTCATAACAACCTGGCTGTATGAGTACACCATGGGAGACACAGACCCCCCTCGGGGTGTGTCCAGCAGAGACAACTTAAATCAGATGTCCAAACCCCTTATGCAATATGGCAAAGGGAACACTAGAATTTTTAATTGTTGCAATAAATTTAATGAAAATTTTCAAATTTTTTAATGTCTGACATTCAATCCAGATCAAAATGTGTTGATATTTCCAAATACCATTATTAGAAATTTTCCTTAATATGAAAAACTTCAAATTTTTCTTCCTAGGGTGAAAAAGTTAAATGTCAAGTTTCTCTTGAGGGGGGGTTCTGAATTTCAAGCAACTCTGTTACCTCATAGCCATATATAAGAAATTTGAAACACACAAAGCTATTTCAGTTTTCTTGGCTCAGTTATGTTGTGAAGCACTGTCATTACTCACTAGCAGTATTGGTTTTAAATTGTGAAAGAGAAAAAAGAATCAGTTTTGAGTATACATTCCTAATTAACTTTTCTGATTTGAAGATAAAAATAATTTATTTTCTTAGCAGTTTAGGTTCTGCAATAGGGAAAAACTTTCATTACACTTGTTTACAGTCCAGAGTCTGTAAATTCAGTCTGAGTTTAGCATTGTTTGGATTCTGTAGACAAAAAACAGTTACGTTAGTCTTTAATTTCCAAACATTTTTTGAAAAACTGAGACAATTCCATTGTTTTCAGGTTAAGATAAATATTTATTTAAGATATATGTGTATTTAAAATATGTATGGATTTTTGATAGGAAGAAATACATTATTGTAGTCAATGTGTAAATCCTCTGAAATTATTATCTTACTCAAGGGATAAATTACTGTGTAAACTCATTTTAAAATAAGGTTCTTTTCTGAATCTGAATTAATGAATTCCATGTAACAAAATCCTGGGTCTGTATTTAATCATTCAGAAGCAGGAAGATTTATGTATTTTATATGGATATTAACGGGTTGTGAAATCTCACCAATCCAAAGTTATAGTAAAATATGTATTTAACTCTATTTATGGTAAAATCCCAACTTAATTTTTAATTTCTATATGCTTATGGTTAATTAGGTGGGCGCCTCTGCCAGTGAGCTTGGAAACTGGGATATATATATATGTATATATCTTCTCTGTTAGATCACTGATTTGTGTTGTGGATGCTCATATATGCTCAAAATTACTGAGAATGGGCTGGTTTAAGTTATACTGCCAAAATACATGTGTGATTCTCAGTGATTTATAAAGATTTATCACTGTATCATATTGGATGATAAGAGTTAAAAATATCTGTAAGCTGACATAAAGATGCCTAATACATAATTATACTGGACAAGCTAATTGAGACGGGGGAAAACTGAAAGAGGGGGAGTAAATTAATTTGTCCTTCCCCATACCCTGCAATGTCTCAGATGCCACAAAGAATGGAGAAGCAAATCTTTATGGAAAATGGAACCTAGAAGCTGAAATTACAATCTTAGGTGAGGGCAAACAATTGAATACATTATTCAAAAGTTGTCATCCAGATTTGTACTTCTTCAGCTTGGCTTCTTTTGGTTCTGCAGATACCCACTGATGTCAGGAGGTGATGACTCAGAGAAGAGATATTCAGGGGTGCCTCTGTCCTTAGCCTGGAGAAGAACTTTTGAGAAAGCAGTGGATATGAATGTATGGACAGCAAATGGTTGAGAGAGGTGTTGTAAGGCCAAAGTGCACCTGTTGAAGATGTCTTGTCTGTTATGACTGAGGAGAGCCATATTTTATCTTTCTTTTGCTTAGGAAAAAAAAAAGTGCAGATCTCAGAAGAATTTTCTTCCCATCCTAAAGTCTATGTGAGGTAGCAGCTTCGTATGAAGTCCTGGCTTCAGAAAACTCAGCAGTATAAATCTCCCAGACTTCAGTAACAACGGTTAAAATGCAAACACAGAAGTTTAGATAAATTTCTGAGTTTTGTTATCCTTCACTGGCACAGAGGAACTATTTGTCATTCATTTTTACAACTGCATTTCTCAGTTCTCTTCTTCATGATATTCCTGAGTCTCAAGACCTTCATATATACTTACTTTAAATTGTCATACAGCATCAAAGGAAGAAATAATCCCCCCCAAAAAAAAAACCAAAAAAAACCAAAACCAAACCCAACCCACACAAAGCGCAAAAACATTACAGGCAGAATGAGCATCTCATTAAGTTTATCCCAGTGTGTATAAATACCTTGTAAAAATGGGCCCTATTTTACAGAAATAGCCTTTCAACCACAGAGTGCACATGGGAAACCGTGCAGTAAGTGTACTCATTATGCATTTTGGAGAGGAAAGAGAGATCTGCTTTTAGAATTAAAAGGAGTTTCCTCTATTGCAGCCTTTATGCTAAGAACCTACACAGCTCTGGAGATTTATAGGGTAGAGGCAACATTGCAAGACATGGGTCTAAGTCTCAAGTTTGACACTAGAGGGAGAAAGCAGTCTCATAATAACATAACATCATTTCTTCTCATTCTCAAAGATGAACCAAGATGTTTTGAAGATATTTTTTTTTCCAAAAGGATTTCTTCATTTGGTTTTCCCTCACCTATTCTTGTGCAGATCAGAAAGCTTGTGTTCAGCTGAGCTGATCTGGACGAGTGATATTCATGTTCAAATTAGACAGGATTCTCAGCCAAATCTCTTTTCAACAGCTACAAGGACAGAAAACTCCTCCAACCTAGGCCTGCTTTCTATGTGAAGTAGTAATAAAAGTAATGTTGCATTAGCCAGAGCTGAGCTGCTGTAAATCAAAGGAATTAGTTTTCTGTGTTGGAATATATGCTTACTTGAGAGGAGCTAAGAGTCACAGGATAGGAATAATGGACACAAGATAAGGGAGAAAGTGGCAGACATGAAAAAAATCACTGAAATCTTCTTCTAGCTTTGGATTGAACTGGAGACAAATCTTCTGCCAATGGAAACTGTTACCAGTAGTAGTAGTCTACACAAAATACTTGGCTGCTAGCCGACAGGAGTTTCCTGGTGCCAAATTCCTGTGATGGAGTCAGTGCGGACCTGCTACTTTCATGTACATAGAGTACAAAGAACTAAAAGCTCTTGTTGTTGTTGTCATTGTTAAAGTGGAGCTGGCAAATATTTTTATTTTCTGCAGCTACTCTTGGCAGGGCCTGAAAACCAGCTGTGCACAGTGAAGCACCTGTACAATGGACAAGCAAACAATAAGAAAATACTAGCAATAAGTGAATGAAGGTGCATTTTTTTGTCATATTTAATGTCAGTTTATGAAACATTTAACATTTTTCTAAGGCAAGGCTTCCTTGACAGTCCAAGAACCAGCTGAGTACAGGACCCTACCTCTGCCTTTTAATTAAATGAAACAGGACAAAGAAACAGTACGTGAACCTGGAGTCTTTTTTTCTACCCTGTGACAGTGGGGCAAATATTTTTATATTCAGTGATGAAAGTCACACAGAAAACTACATTGCACTACATGCAATACAGAATTACAGGGTTTACACTTCATCAATAAAACAGTTCTTTTACAGCAGGTGCCACATGTTGTCCAAGGAAATTGGAATAGAAGTGAAAGTAAAAGCCCTGCCCTTGCTTCCCAGGTATTCTGCATTCCCATGCCAGAAACTTGGGCACATTTCTAAAAATCTGACTAGTCAAATCTCCTCTGGACTTAGGGACCCTTTGATCCAGAAATCAACAACAAAGACATAATTTCGAAATTTCTGGTATTTTTTTAGCTTTATTTTCCTTAAACAGAAAAGGCCAGATACTTGGGAGTACAAAATAACATGATAAATCTTGAAGTAAATAGTTGTCTCTTAGAACACAGTCACATGCCCCTAGATCAGTTTGATTCAAGGGTAAATGTTATCAATGTGTATATGAGGGATGGTGGGCTTTTTTCTTTTATGAGACGGGTCCACTAAACACCAGTTGCAGCAGCCTCTTATGACCACATCACTCATATATACGTTTTTGCAACCACTATAATTGTCAGGTGTACATCATTCAGCACATAAATACCAGGCAACAGGGACAGTTTTACAGTTTGGCTGATGCAAAGTACAGCTGTGCAAGGTTGACGAATCCAGCATTTCTTTGTGACAGTTCATTGTGTAGATTCTTAATATTAGGGCTAATCCTGAAGCACATATTGAGGCAAAACTCCTGTTGCATATGTGCCAAATAGGTAAACAGTCCAGGTTCAAACCAGTAAATGCTAGGGTCTGAGCAAGCAGAGAACCACAGCTGAAGACTCTGAACTGCTGCAGTCACCCGCTTGATAGACTTCCTACCATCAATGTTGTGAAAACAAGCAGACATAGGATAAAAATAAGCCTTTTGTCTTTGCAACTTCATGTTCCTAAAAGTGCCTGTCCATGCTCTACGGATGCTGACTGCCACCCGAACAGGCTACAAACTGATGGATCAGCTGCAGTTAGTCACAGCCCTTCATGATGAAATTACCTGAAAATAAATTATTTTGAAATTTAATTGGATTACAGGACACTGATGAAAAATTAGGAGATGGAAGGTGGGATTGCTGTGCTGCATACACACATAGTTCTAACTGGAAGAACACTTGCTACAGTTAGTGTGAAAGAATGATAGCACAGTGGCAGTTGAATAAATGTTTTGTGAAGATATAGGATGCTTATTAAAGATGCCAAGTTTACAGAATAACTCCTAGAGGAAATAAAGCTTTCCTCTGTATTTCTCCTTTAAGATTAATTTTTCCTCTACCATCAGATCATTATATGCATTCAATTTATTGGTTTAGCTTTCAATAGTGATAGGATATATTTCTCTTTGGTGTGCATATATAAGAGAATGGATCTAACATAATTTGGAAATGTAAAAGTCAAAAGAACATCAGCCATTAAATAGAAACCTCCACACTATGTCCATTCATGAGATTAATAGATGCTATAATACATCCCTGGAAACACATCCCAGCACCCTAAAATAGAAATTAAGACCAACAGAACAAGAGTTTGAAAGTGACACAAACAATGTGTTGTGAGAACAACCAAATGTCAAATGTATTGACAGTATTCTGGATTCTTGCCACAGAAACGAATGTCTTAACTGAAATATGTAGATGATTCTAGGAAGTGGGTCACACTTTGTGTTAAAAAGGAGTGAAATAAATCTCATGCTAAACTTCAAACCATATCAACTTCATGCTGAGATGGCCAAGAAAAAAATCTGATATGAGGAAAAACTCCTTTCTGTCACTAATTTGACAGTTTAGCTCAGAGTATCTGAGCAAAGCATGTCAGCCTTTTATTTTTAAATCCATAAACAGATTATTTCAGTGTTTGTAAGAGGTAGTAGCAACTTGTACACAATAATCTGTAAGAGGTATCCTTGAGGCAATAATAACAAAGGTAATATATTCTTGTAGATAGCGAGTGATGTAAGCAAGAAAGCCATTGACTCAGGGGCACTAGGATTTCACCCGCTAATTTCAGCATTGGATCATTTCTGGAAGACTAACATTTTTTTAATTACATGATCTGTTTATGTAACAGTATGGTTGACTTATTGTAAACTACTGATGCTGCTGTGATAACTAAATTGCCACACCTAACATAGTCTTATTCATAAATCAGAGTAACAAAACCTGTGTTACATGAATAAACAAACCACTGGATTAGTTGCGTAAATTAAAGCTGTTCTTGTGTGGAAGCACAGCATGCAAGCACCTCCATGGCCTTGCCATCACTGCAATAACTTCTGAACAATAGCAGCATGTTCTTCAGGAGTTTCTACAGTGCACTAGGCTCTCATTATACAGGTGTTCTCACAGTACCAGGCATATCTTGGCTTTTGTTCTTGTTTTTCTTTACAGCCACAATGTTTACCATAGACTGTGCCAGAATGCCCAGTTCTCCATTTCTTGGTACAGACAGTACTTCTGTACTGTCATGTCTTCTTCATGTCTTTTACTATCCTGAGTTTGCTGTTTACAGCAATGAGGACAACTCTTTGAGACACCCTGACATCTACTCCTTGTAAAAGGCATGGATATATGTTCCCAGACTCAGAACATATAGGAAGAAGAACACAAGCGGAAGAAAAGTAATTATGGCAAGTAATAGAAAAAAAAAAATTACATCCCGATTGCTACTGTAGGTTATCTATGAGTGCCAGCTCCAGTATGTCTCATCACCATACAAAGTACTTTTTTAAAGAAAGAAAAATATAAACTATAGATTTAAAGGATGAAATAACCAGTTCTATTTTCTCCTCTTGTGGTATCAAATACACTAAAAGGTATTACTCATTCACTCATGACTTTTTAAATTTCTTGACATGATTTTTGTGACAGAGCTTTTTCCTTCTAATAAATATATCCTTTAAAATGTTCTCATATGCATCATATATAATTTTAGATGAATGAATTTTTAAATTATATTATTAATAATTTATAATGTAATTTTAATTTATTGGAAATTTTCAACATTAAAATATAGTACATGAATCATTATAGATTTAACCTACTGTGGCAGCATTCACTGATATTAACTATTAACAACTAAACTGTATTCTGTGAAATCAATAGGTGTTTTTGTTACTGACTTGTACTGTGACTGACTAGTACTCTGGACAGAATTTTGCAGGTGGAGAGTGAAGTGGCAGAGCCACAGCAGATGCCCAGAAAAGTGCATAAACACATATGCATGCTTTTTCTGTGCTGCATCTTCCTGGAATAGAAATTCTGTTTCTTTCCAGAGAGCAACCATTTTATCCGTTTTAAACCATAGAACCCAGTACCTGTACTTCTCCATAGTGTGTGAATTTCTCAAAATACCCAATATTATGCTGGAACAATCTTACATATAGATTGTTCATAAGATTATATGGTACTTTATCTTTCTAGAGCACCTCAGACAGTAAGAAACACTCTTCTAGTAGCATGTAGTCATTTCTTTCTCTGCAAATTTGTCAGGAATAATCCTATTTGATCCTGAAAATTCATTTTTTCCATGATTCAAGTAAAGTATTTCCATCCAATGTCTGTATTTTCATCTTCCCTATAGAAAATCCAGTTTACTGGAAAACCAAATTAACTTTATTTAAAGTTGTTTCCTGTAAAATGCAAGCTTTTTCTCCTTTTCCCTCCTTTTCCCTTCTTTTCCTGCTCACAGTAACATCGTTCTGCTTATCACAACAACAGTCTTTTAAATCTCTTCCTGGAATTTCTCACATCCTTATTTGATTCAGTAATTCTTGTATGATAACTGTATGAGGAACTTCTTGTATGATAACATTGGTTTGGATAGATGAGAACACTTTCAGTGAAACTCAATTCAATTTAAATTTTCTGTTCTGCTAAAGAAATATTAAACAGTATTAGTCTCAATTTAGTGTTCACTAGGGAGGTTTAAAATTCTGTAGATGTTTCTGATTCTATAGGAAAGAAGTTTATTCTTAGAAGGAAAAAAAAAGAAGGCCAGAACAAAGACTATGTAACATAGAAAACCTCATTTATTCTTCTAAAACAGGAAATATATAAGCCTGCAGCTTAATTCTCATGCTCTTTTTCTTTAGACATACATATTTTACCCAGAATTCTTTTCTTTCCATCTCATGCCCTCTTATTTCAATAACCTCTTTATAGCACTGTCATTTATGGTGCATCACACTGGTAAAATTAATTTGTAACTTAATGCAGTAACTTTGCTGCATTCCCTATTTCCACTAGAACCAGATTAGATGGAGCCATAAATACAAAGTACACAGGAAAACTTTAAAATATTGAAAGACTTATTAAAGGTCTTAGAATTTGATGAAAGATTAAATGACTTCTCTAAAAGACATAATTTTTTCATAACATAATAACAATGCAGATGATTTTATCTTTTTTTAAGAGTTTATACTTGTTTCTGCAGATTACAGCTGTGCAAAGTCACAAATGCCAACAACAAAGAGGTGTTTGGTTGCTGAAAGCAGATTTTGATATGGATTAGGTAAACTGAAAGTGTTTTCCACTCTAAGAAATTGTCAGGATTTTTATCATGTTTATTTCAAGACTGACAGAATAGGAAGAATGAACACTGAACTATCAAATGCTGAATTGCAGACTTAGGAAGTGATCTGAATAGGTGCAAACTGCTCAAAGTTGATTAACTGGCACTCTGGCATTGCTCTGACTGACTTGCAAAGGTTCAAGTTATATCTGACATACTGAATGAAGGTAATGATATATGCTTCATTCACCAAAGAAACAAACGTTTCATTTCCCTGCTCTGATTCCCTACTTTGCAGATACCTACAGTGGTATAATATGCACTAGTACTATTGTAAAACAAGAGTTTATTACATGGCTAAGTAAGCTGATCTTTGTAAAAGTGCACAAGTGCATTGAAATAAAATAAAAACTACTTAATCTAATCTTCTCTCATACAATTTCTTTCAAGGAGAACAGACACAGCCTGTTAAAATAACAAAGAATGTAGAGTTTCCATTCACATTCACAAAGTGTCCTCATTCAAACCCCGGCTCTAAAGCTACCTTTCCCCTCCTCTCAACTTTCTTTGCAGTGGAGAAATGTGATTCCATGGAACCAATAGTGATTTTGTTTTATGTTAACTGGCAGAGCTTTTCAAACCTTGTAGACCTGGTGACACTTAAATGGCCTACACTTTGGATTGCCTTGTTGTGTGGAAAAGGTAGATAAGGGGAGGAGGAGAAACATAAAACAGGTGGGCAAGGGCAAAGTGGCATTCACAAACGCCTCTTAGATCAGAGCCAGGTTGAGGATCATTTCTGTGATAAAACAATTGCTGTATTGAAATGACTTCACACAAGGTGTTATATTACTTACGAAGTCCTGAGAATTCTGTAAAACCTGGCAAGCACATCACATGGAAAAAGGTAAGATCTTCTGAACTTTTAGCCAGGAAATCAACAGAAACTAATATAGTTTAATGGTAATTAGTCTAATATGTGTTGCTTGTAGAACTGCTGCCAATAATACCATGTAGTAACTGTTGTAAAATGCCAACTTCTTTGGCTGCATTAGGGATTAGGTGGAAGCTTTTAGAACTGTACTTGGCTCAATATGTAGGTCACTCCTGAAATCGCTTCATAAATTAATTTTACAACATATAGTCTCCAAGATTCTCGGTGGGAAATCCTGAACAATGCTCATTTTCTATATATATTTGGATTTGCACCAATATTTTCTCCGCTGGCATTTTGAGACCTCATAACAAAATTACATGTTTTCCTTCCAATATCAACAGGGCACTTTGAGGCACACCTGGCTTATTAATACCAAACCAGAAAATTAAGGTTAGGATCTAAATGAAAATAAAGTTTGGATAACGTCTATACTCAGTAGCAAGTTGTCATATTACAAAAAATGTCAGCATATCTGAATAATTTGACTGAAAACTTAATTTCAATTACTTAAGTTAATATTTTCAGTTTGCATATCTTACTAAAAGATGAAAACTGTGTGACCCTCTATCCTTCCTTGGCTGTCTTTTTAAAGAAAGGCTTGACTTTTCAAGCCTAGTCCCTATTCCATCTTCTCTCTGCTAGTCTCTCTCTGTCTCACATACACTTGCAGTGTTGAAATGAAAGTCTTTGCAACAAACTCTGAGAAGGGGGCATGGAATATGATCTAAAATGTGGGTCTGTGAGTGGGTGAGAAAAGGGAGATAGGCAAGGATATCACAGTCCTTGGATGCTGCACTTCTGTGTGCTGAGAGAGCCTAAATGCCTGGCCCAGGGCACAGGCTTCTGACATGATTGAAAAGCTACTGAAAAGTGTCTGCTTTTATGTGTGCTGCACCAGTCTAAATATATCTCAATATGCACAGCTGGTCATCCTAAAACTTAGTATCATAAAAGTGCTATGAGGAAAAATAAATTGAGGTATAACAACACATTAGGAAGTGTCACTGAACATCATGAAAATGTCTAGATTTGTTCACAACCATACCTTTCCACAGTCCTTTCAATACAGAGCCAGGTGGAAAGAAATACAAATTTGTCTGTGGGTTTTCAGCTTGCTGGCACCTGGCTTTGCAGTCAACTGTGCCAGTAGTCATCAATCCATGGTTTTAATTGCCCTGTTTCTATCACACACATGAAACAATGATAACAGATACTTTTATATAATCTATATAATGGAGATTGTAACCAATGTTTCATTACCAAAAAAAATGTATTAACCAATGTATAATAATACTACAATTTGAAGAAAAAGAGAACTTCAGTATTTTACAGAGTATATTGTGCTTACATTGTACTTCATTGTTGTAACTGCAGTGACAGAGAGCTTCATTTTTAATTAACTAATTACACATTTCACAAATGAAATTCTTACTTCATTTTTAAAACTTCACTCTCTGTCTCACCTATGTGGGGAGATTTGCATTATATGTAGTGACCATTGTCAGGCAATACATCAGACTTCAGTAAGAGGTTTTTTTCATGAGATCCTAGAGTGAAAAATTCTCACTGGATTTATCTCCTAATTTTTTGTCAGATTATGCCCAAAAAAATCTTCTATAAATGAGGAAGCTGTGATGTAGAACACACAGTAAGCTGGGCATCAGATTATTATTGCCATTATCATTACCATTAATAGTAGTAGTAGTAGTAATATCATTCAATGATTTATTTAACCATATCTTTAAATACCTCAAAGTAGCCATAGAGCAGGGTGATATACACAGTCTTTTCTGACTTGAGGTCGTTTCACAATATGCTCTGATATTGTTAGATCTCACAAATAGCTATTTTATACAGATCACCTGAAAGAAAACATCCCTGATCAGGAACTAGATACATGACCTACTAATTATCATGTCAGCAGCTAAACCATACGGTGTTTACAAAGACTGTCTCACAAATAACATTGCTAATAACAAACCCTGACTCAGATATCACAAAGTACACTGCATAGTATGCCTCCAATAATTTCCCACTCAGTAGTTTTCCTTACAGAAAAACATTATTTATTTTTAAAGGTATTTCAGACTCAGTTAATGGATTGAAAATAATCTCATATATTTACCAGATATGGGTTTAATACTTTGGTTTGTGTACATACGCAAGCAGGCAGGCACACACAGTCATAGAATCACAGACTCATAAAATGGTTTGGGTTGGAAGGAACATTAAAGATCATCTAGTTCCAACCCCCTGCCATGGGCAGGGACACCTTCCACTAGACCAGGTCGCTCAAAGCCCCATCCAACCTGTCCTTGAACACTTACACGGATGGGGCATCCACAGCTTTTCTGGGCGACCTCTTCCAGTGCCTCACCACCTTCATAGTGAAGAATTTCTTCCTTATACCTAATCTGAATCCACCCTCTTTCAGTTTAAAGCCACCACCCCTCATCCTATCACTACACGCCCTTGTAAAAAATCCCTCTCCAGCTTTCTTGTAGACCCCCTTCAGATACTGGAAGGCTGCTATATCGTCTCCTCGGGCCCTTCTCTTCTCCAGGTTGAACAACCCCAGCTCTCTCAGCCTGTCCTCATAACAGAGATGTTCCAGCACTCTTATCATCTTTGTGGGCCTCCTCTGGACCTGCTCCAACGGGTCTATGTCCTTGTTATGCTGGGAGACCCAGAGCTGAACGCAGCACTGCAGGTGGGGTCTCACAAGAGCAGAGTAGAGGGGGACAACCGTCTTCGACTTGCTGGCCACACTTCTTCTGATGCAGCCCAGGATACACTTGGCCTTCTGGGCTGCAAGCGTACATGTTAAGCTTCTTATCAACCAACACCTGCAAGTCCGGGCTGCTTTCAATCCATCTTCCACGCAGCCTGTATTTGTTCTTGGGATTGCCCCGATCCGTGTGCAGGACATTGAACATATTGAACCTCAAGAGATTTGCACAGGCCCACCTCCCAAGCCTGTCAAGATCCCTCTGGATGTCATCTTTTCCCTCCAGCATGTTAAGCACACCACACAGCTTGGTGTCATTGGTAAACTTGCTGAGGGTGCACTCAATCCCACTGTCTATGTTGCTGACAAAGATGTTAAACTGCACCTGTCCCAGTAATGACCTTTGAGGAATGCCACTCGTCACAGTTCTCCACTTGGACATCAAGCCCTTGACCACAACTATTTGAGTGTGACCATCCAGCCAATTCCTCATCCACTGAGTGGTCCATCTGTCGAATCCATGTCTCTCCAACTTAGAGACATGGATGTCGTGCAGGATAGTGTCAAATGCTTTGCGCATGTCCAGGTAGATGACATCAGTTGTTCTTCTCTTATCCACCAATGCTGTAACCCCATCATAGAAGGCCACCAAATTAATCAAGCATAATTTGTCCCGAGTAAAGCCATTTTGTCTGTCCCCAGTCACCTCCTTATTTTCCATGTACCTTAGCGTAGCTTCCAGGAGGACCTTCCCAGGTCTTCCTTTTTGCTCTTTCTAAAAATGGGGCTTATGTTTTCCCTTTTCCAGTCAGTGCAGACTTCACCAGACTGCCACAACTTCCCAAATATGATGGATAGTGGCTTCAACTTCATCCACTAGTTCCCTCAGGACCCACAGATCATCAGGTCACATGGACGTGTGCAACTTCAGGTGCCTTATATAGTCTCAGACCTGATCTTCTCCTGCAGAGGTAGTTCTTCATTCTCCCAGTCCCTGCCTTAGCCTTCTGAGACTTGGGCAGTGTGGCTTGAGCACTTACCTATAGAAGCTTTTCCTGTTGCTTTTGACATTTCTGGCCAGATTTAATTCTACCAGGGGTTTAGCTTTCCTAGCCTGCTTGCACAATTTCTGTATTCTTCCCAGTCTACCTGTCCTTGCATCCCCCCTCTGTAGGCTTCCTTTTGTGTTTCAGTATGTCCAGGAGCTCCTTGTTCATCTATGCAGACCTTCTGGCATTTTTGCCTGACTTCCTCTTTGTTGGGGTGCATCACTCCTGAGCTTTGGGGGAGGTGATCTTTGAATACTAACCAGCTTTCTCAAGCCCCTCTTCCCTCCAGAGCTTTATCCCATGGACTCTACCAAGCAGATCACTAAAGAGGTCAAAGTCTGCTCTCCTGAAGTCATAGAATCATAGAATGGTTTAGGTTGGAAAGGACTGTTAGAGGTCATCTAGTCCAACTCCCCTGCAGTGAGCTGGGACACCTTGAACTAGATCAGGTTGCTCACAGTAGTGAGCTTGCTGTGCACCTTTCTTGGTGCCCTAAGGATCTTGAACTCCACCATTTCATGGTGACTCAGCCAAAGCTCCCCTTGATCTTCACATTCCCCACCAGCTCCACCTTGTTGGTAAGAACAAGGTCTAGACCTCTCCTCATTGGCTCCTATATCACTTGGAAAAGGAAGGTATCATCAATGCATTCCAGGAGCATTCTAGATTGCTTTTGCCCCGCTGTGTTGTCCCTCCAACAGGTATCGAGGTTGTTGAAGTCCCCCATGAGGACCAGGGCTTGTGAATGTGAGTCTGTGCCTGTCTGTCTATAGAGGGCCTCATCCACTCGGTCTTCCTGGTCCGGTGGCCTGTAGCAGGCCCCCACTATAAGGTGACCTGCCCCTGCCCTCCCTTTAGTCCTGACACATAAGCTCTCAATCAGCTCCTCATCCATCCCCAGGCAGAGCTCCATGCACTCCAGCTGGTCATTTACACAGAAAGTGACAGCCCCTCCTTGTCTCCCCTGCCTGTCATTCCTAGAGAGCCTGTATCCTTCCATTCCAACACTCCAGTCATAGGAGCCATCCCACTACACCGCCATGATACCAATAAGACCAAATATAACTATGCTTTATAGTGCATCATACTTCACAAAACAGATGGAAACAAATATCACCCTGTAAATAAGATGGTTAACAGGAAATGGAAGTTTAAGATACGTGGGTAATCATGAGTGTCCCAGTGGAAGCAGTGAAACACATAGCCCTGAGATGGGATTGGACACTTGGTCTTATATTGGCTTAAAATGCGAAGGTGAGTGCAGCACTCACAAGGAGTGAGGTCTGCATCACAGTGAGGGATATTTTAGAGCCTGTTACGTGGCACACTCAGGCAGCACAAGAAAAGAGAGGGACCCCAATGCCTTGGTGCCAGGGACTGTAGCCCTTTTTGGGCTGGACCCTTGCCGGTAGACAGGAGGCCGGCAGGAGTCACAGGGGAGCCCAGGCACCAATGTGCCCTATCAGAGCAGGACTGACTCCACCTTGGCCATGCTGTCTGTCAGGGCAAGGAAGGGTATCACAACATGGCTTTCAAATATCTATGATTTAATTATCATTTAAAGTGTACTTTTAGGAAAGCCAGCCATAAAGTTATGTATTTTGCTGCTAGTTTCTGGGCAAGTTGCTATAAAATTACACATCTTTCTTTCACAGGGCTCTGGATTAACTTTGAATGAGAGGAAGGGAGAGGGAGGTATTTCTAGTGCTGCTTCTGGGACTGGCGTCAGCACTTCTGTCACCACCACCACCATGAGTAAGCAAAGATACAGGCCACGCACACTAAAAAAATGGCTGTGCTCCAACTAGCACATTTCTTTCAAACACACACTCTGGGCTGAGAATATTGAAAAATGGTTACAATGTCTGGTTAATGTTTTGATCACCTCATATGGTCCCATATATAGCTCCTTTCTTGTGTACATTGGTGGCAGCATAACAAAGGAGCTCAGAGATTCCAGAGTCATTCATATTCATTGTTTTTCCCATTGTCTACTTTCGATTATGCACAGTTTTCTTAAGAGAAACTGCTAAGCAGCAATCATTCAAGGGCGGGTAGACACAATGGGGCCACTTCTGCAGGCTTTCTGCTGGCAAAGTTCCTCTTGGAATCAGGTGAAGGAAGCAG
Organism: Phalacrocorax aristotelis; assembly: GCF_949628215.1. NCBI lineage: Eukaryota > Metazoa > Chordata > Aves > Suliformes > Phalacrocoracidae > Phalacrocorax > Phalacrocorax aristotelis. Next base: position 64,362,308 of record NC_134311.1, read on the forward strand.
TTGTTTTGTTTAAGAACTGAAATCATTTGATTTTGAGAAGCCAGACATTTTGTCTGAAAAAATGTAGTATGGGTTAGCTTTGTTGACATTAGAGAGTTTCGTCCTACATGATGGAGAATTTCATTCAAGTAATAAGTGCAAGAATGGGCCCAAGCATGTGTGAAAGCAGCAGATCCTTTTTCCAAAAACTTTTGATTATAGCTATTTTCATGGTTCTTAAACTTCATTGTTCAAGAAATAAAATAAATAATATTTAATTATATTAAAATAAAATAAAATAAGTTTTCATTTTCATAATATCTCCATGTAGAAATTGATTTGAGGGAACAAAATTACTGTATTTAAAATAAATTCATTACTTGCCTCTAAGCTCATATCCCCTCCTGGTCTGGGAAGTGCCCCACTGACAAAGGACAGGGAGAAGAACTCTTTTATGGGTTGGTGGTATGGCACTTTCCATAAAAATCAAATTTGGCACTTAACTGCTTTAACCATTACTCACTGTACTTCTGAGTGGCAGTGGCTGCAGCTGTGTTTGTGGAGAAGGCCACTGGGAAACTAAAGCGACAGAAACCAAAACCAAAACCTGGACTTGTCTGCTGGTCTGCTGTGCAAATATGCAAATATTTTTTCTGCTGAAATGAGGGGCAAGATGGAAGTAGAAATGAATGACGGCAGGGACTGCTTAAGCTGACACTGTCACCAAAATAAATTAGGGTCAGCCAGAAGCTTCTCACATACCTGCTGTTTAGGGCTCCTCCAGAGGTTACACATGAGGTCTGTAGACCAACATGACCTCTGACAGAGGAAAAAGCACCAGCTACCAGACTAAACACTGATTTAAACACTTTAGATCTCAACCTATTCACTTCCAAAAAGTTTCACAAGAAATCGGTGACAGAAATTGTTATAGATCCTAGAAGTCTGAATTCTTTGTCATCTGCTGCTGAGGGTCAAAGGATTTTACAGCAGAGGGTCTATAAAAAATTTTACATGCACATACCCACAAACCCCATCTAATGTCAAATAATAAGCTGTTTCCTCCTAAGAATAAAAACACACAATTTTATTCTCCCCATTGTTTTACCCGAAAGAAACACATGCCAGCAGCATTACACTCTCATTTTTGCAGGTTTTACTATTCTAGAAAATAGATTTATAAGACGAAAAGTGTCATGTACTAGCATAGCCTTAATCTTAAACTTAGACAAACTGGTCAATAGCCATAACATCTGTTAGGCAGTAAAGTGTTACATAAAAGGGAACCTTCTAGTCCACCTGAAATTTAATAGCATGTATTGATAGTTGTTGGGTTGTTGTCCCCCCCTTTCTAGTAAACATACAATGCCACAGTGCTTTGCCAAGGATGCTATGAGAGGGAGTAATTAGTTTAAAAAAGGGGGAGAGAGAAAGAGAAAGAGACAGCAAAACCTTTTACATATCCATTACCCTGAGGCATCTCATCTTCCTAATGGGGATAAAGAGTGAGAGTAAAAGTAGCATTTGAAAGAGAAAGTCTGCAAGTCTGAACTGTTTGTTATTAAAAACAGTTTAGTTGTTCTAACTATATCTTAGAAACAAATTATTTATTATCTGTCCCCTATTTGCAGAAAGGTCAGGAGTGTGTGTCTTATGTTGTTAAACATGTATTTTATTCAGTACTAAAATAGGGAAGATTTAGAGGTTTTATTAAAACAGGGGAGGCTTAAATTGGACATTAGGAAAAACTTCTTCATTGAAAGGGTTGTCAAGCATTGGACCAGGCTGCCCAGGGAAGAGGTTGAGTCACCATCCCTGGAGGTATTTAAAAGACATGTAGATGTGGCACATTGGGACATGACAGTGTTAGGTTTGCAGTTGGACTTAATGATCTTAAAGGTCTTTTCCAACTTCAACAATTCTAAAAGTGTTTGAAAAGAAAATGCCAGTATTGCTAAACTCACAAGTTTTCAATTTTTTTCTCTATCAAGGTATTACTTTTAAATGTCCACAAAAGGTGCCTAAGAAGAAAAGGTTGTATATGCAACTATCTTTAGGGAGATGGAAGTCACACTAAAGAGAGTTCAAGAGTCTGGAAATCAGAAAAGGATAAGTCACACAGACATATTACTATTAATTTTTTTTAGGGTATTTTTTTATAAAGATTATGCTAACTAGAGTTTCTATAGACCTTTTTTTGTTTCTTTGTTAAGTTTTTTTACATGTTCCTGCAGCACTCTGTTCAATAGAGTTCTATTTGTGCCTACTGCTTTTAAAATTATCTCAAGAGTTAGCAACTGTGATAAAATGAAATGGTTCAATTTTTTCTATTAGTTCAGTTTTGAGCACTGGTAGTTACAATAAAATAAAGAAAATCACAATGTAAAATTTAGAATTTTTATTCTTCCTGTAGCATAATCACAAAAGGAGAAGTAAGAGCCACACTGGTAAAAATACAAGACTTAAGGGCTTTTTAGGAGGGAGTTTTCAAATATCAAAGAATTCTACCCTGCCATGTTGTTGGCATTATAAAAGGATAAATTAAGTAAGCAAGATTTGGTTCTCATCACTTTCAATATTTGTAATTGAATATTCTCCAGAGTTATCAAAACTTATTACTAATACCTGTAGGTATATAAAATTTAGAAGCCTACACTCTCAGAGTGATGTTCCCATTGCCTAGCAAGAAATTACTTTGGTTGAAAACCAGATGATTATGTACACTCTCCATGCAGTCTCCATGCAAGCTTGGCAGTGAATCCCACCTCCCATTTCACTGACACCAGCTGCCTGGTTCTACTTTTTCACCTCAACTGTGTTGCCTGAACATCTGTTCGAAGATTTGCATTGGGAAGATGCTACTGGTTAGGCATGCCCTGCTCCTTCACTGGAAATAACCTTTTTTTTTAACCCTCTATGTGGTGGCTACACAGTTGCATCAGCCAGCTGAGGGGACAAGCAGCTGTGGAGCAGTGGTAGTAGTGCCTAACCAGAGTGGAGTGAGAACCGTTTAAGCCTGTTTTTTCCCCTGAAACTTCTGCTAAACCAGAAAGTGAGAACAGAATTTTCCTGCTAGTGCCACAGTGACAGAGTCTGAGTTCTCTCCTCAGCACTGTCATCAGTCCAGGTGGGTTCAAACCTGCCCTCTTATCTTTACCTACGCATTATTTGTATATAACCATAGCATTGGGTTAAGAGAAATGTACATTAGAAGAGTTGTGTCTCACTTGCATCTACACAGCTTAGCCCTGCTCGATTCCATTGTACAGGATCTCTAGTGCCTCAGTAATTTAACTGCAAGACTTCTCTACTGGAAATGTAGCTTAAGGCACTAAAAAGTTTGGGTAGAAGAACTTATGTTTCTGTTAAATTTGCTTTTAAAAATCAAGACGTTGTTAGTTTGTATTATGGAATAATGGAATGTGACATAACGTATCTTAAATATTTCTAAGAAGTTAGCACCGTGCTGTGCACTTTCTAGATGAATCTATTATGTCCAAGATACCTACCTACTTATTTTAAGTGATAAGTGTCACTCGGCATCAAGCGTCAAGGAGTCAAGGAGTACAGTGTGTTCCTCATCTGCCATTTAAGAAGTTACAAATGACACCATTCATCTCATCACATGATAAACGTGTTGCTTCTTGTCATTATATGATGCCTGCCTGTTCTAAATGTAGTAGAGATCCATTTTCCTATATTCTCTTGCTTGTGTGATTCAGTTTAAATTAATGGGGAAATCTTCTGGAGTTTTTAAAAACACTTAACTCTCTCCCCTTGAAGTCTAATCTGTTTATGCTGTGACCAGATCTCATCAATGCAGTCTAAACACACAAACTGCTTTGAAATATACTTAACTAAAGTAAAATACAAGCTAATGCCTTTCTTTATAGGTTTTATCTATTTGGCTGCTGTTTTGAAGATGTGGGTGTGTTTCAGAAAAGCCTGAAAAACAAAAACGTGTGCACACATGGAGAACTGTAGCCATAAGATAAATAATTGAAACATGTTGGGAAACTCTTTGTGAGATATAAGTGAATTCATTGTGCCCACTGGGATATTTACCAGATGAAAAGTGTGACAACGACAGTACCCTCGTTGTTTAGTACATAATTTAAGTATTCCTAATGAATATTTCATGCAGTATGATTTGTGTATGAATTGTAAGACATGTATATCAAGATTCACTAGGGGCACTATCAAAGTCCTCGGTTTGAAATAAGCACTTATAAATGACTTAAGGACATTGTGGGAAAAGGGATTAGTGCATCCTGTGTCTTAAGCAAGTCATTATGTCCCTTCTTGGGGACAATAAGCAGCATTGCTTAGTAAAGAAAGAACTCTGTGAAACATAGAAAAATAATATGCTCTCACTTTCATGCTAACAATCAAGTTATGTTCCCAGAAGTTCCCTAGAAAATTCTTAAAATGAATGTAATTTAAAAAAAGAATGACCAGAAGTAATTTTTTGCAAATTAAGGAAATAGTTATTTTATGAAGCCAGGGAACTTTTGGAAAGTATTTGTTAAATAAATTCAAAAATAAGAACAACTGATTATTTATATCCATGTTTTACATCTCAGCAAACTTACTGAGATTAATCTTTTACTTAGCAGTGAGTGTCATTTAATAATTGAGTTCAGTTAAATGTCTAAAAAATTAGTAAAATAGACTGATTATTCAGTCTTCACAGTTAACAAACACATTAATGGAACTGAAGATCAGTTTCTAAGTGATTGTGACCAGACTAAACATATAAATCTACTAGTTTACACAACGAGAATGAACAATTCAACAAGTTGTACTAAAGTAAGGACTGTTATCTCATTCTAAATTATACCTAAAATATAAAACAGTATCTATATGGCTACTATTCAGTATACTTCTACAGTTACCGGTATCTTTATGTATCTACAAATCTGTCTGTATAAATTCTTCTGAAACTGGTGCTTAAAAAGAAGTTCCTGAATCACTGCAACTTGTCTTCATAAGTATCCTGGTTTTCTAAGGTCCTGAACATCTAGCAAATCCAGCTAACTTTAGGACATTCACAAAGTACCAAATTTCCTTAAATTCTTTTTTCTTTTTTTTCTGCAATTTCTGCAAAACAAAGTGCTTAGCTTTTCAGGTTTCTGCAAGTGTCCATAGAGAGCTCTTCATCTGCTCCAGAACAGGGATCTCTAGAACTATAGCTTTATGAGGATTGCCAATTTACATCTATGAAGCTTGTTTTCTTTTTTTTCTTTTTTTTTTTAATAGTTTTGAGTTTTCTTCATGCAGCAGTGTTTACAGGAATGACAAGAACAAATCTGTAGTAAGATGAAACTAAGCATGACCTTGTCATTTCATTGATAATACTTTCAGGAATTCTTTTTTTCTTCATGTAAAAACATCAATAAAACTGACTCTTGGCATTAATATATATATTTTTTCAAAATGCTTTAGCAGCTTAGTCATAAAGTAAGTAAAACTTGATGTCTCAAATAATTGCCAAAGGCCAAGGTTCAACAAAGCATGTTCTTAGCTTAAAGTACATATTTAAATCTGTTGACTTTATGGGACTCAGGTATCTGCTTAAGGACATGCTTCAGCCAATGCACAGATTCCCACTGGAGTCTCTGGCCTTGCTTTTACAGTTTCTATGATGCCTGTTGGGCACAGCGCCAACAAACTCAATCTTGAATCCACTCAAGTCAAGAAGAACCCTTGTTACTGATTTCACTACGTGCAGAATGAGGTCATGTGCGGGGAAAAGCAGCTTTTAGGTAGTGCTCAGTGCTGTGCAACATGCTTTGTGTTTTCCTCTTTTATATTTTTAATGTAATCAGAGATTATAATTTACAGAGGGTTTTTTTTAATTATTTCTTTCCCTACACTTTTACAAGGAGTGAAGGTTATTCTGTTTCTGACTCTTGAAGTTTCATTTGAATCATACTCTGCTGTACCTGGATATCTCTTCTGCTTCAGTTAAATCAAACCAAGAGGTTGGTAGGAGGTGGGGTTTTTTAACTTCTAGGTGTATTACTTTATTTTTATTCGAAGTGTTTTAAAAATTAAAATATATTTGAAATAATTTTAAATAATATTAAAACCTAATCCTAATGTCAATGAAACTATATATAGAGATAGTTCTAAATTATAAAGATTTAGATATATAAAAAGCTTGGACCTCTTTGATTTAAAATTAAAAGTTCTGTGTATTCCTTAGCAAAGGGATAGCTGATTTTGCTTTTTGTCAATCCTGTTTTGACTACCAATTGTTTGTTTTAATTTTACAGATATGTTAAGATATTACTTTGCAACATCCAAATCCATTCATCAATGTGGTCTATTGATGTTAAGGGCTAAGTTTAATCTCAGTTTTTCTGTTGAGCTTTCATCTCCACCTCCCTCTTCTCATTTATAAAGTAAGTGTGATAACACCTTCTTAGAGGTCTATATGAATTAACTAGCTGGAATAGATTTTTCTATCCCTGTTAAATTCACCAGAATTGATTTTTCCATCTCTTCAAAAAAGTACTACTTAACCATGGAAAGTGTTCTTTATTATTTCTGGAGATAACAGTTAAATTCTTTGCATTTGGAGAGTTTTCAGTTTTAGAGACAAGTCTCTGATTGTGCGCTTGTTTGTACTTTATGAAGGTATCTCCAGATTTTGTTTATTTTTTTAAATGCAGGTTAAAAGTAATAAACTGGTTACTGATATATGCAGCATTGGAAGACATTGGAAAATCAAGGTTCTGACTGATAGCTCAAGGTCACTAAAATCTGGTACCTGCAATAACCAAAACCATAATTTCCTGAATGGGGGAGGGCTGTGAAATGCTGCTTCTGCAAGTTGAAAAGTACCATTCAGTTTTTAATAGTTAAAAAAAGAAAAAAAAAAAAAAGCAGCATTTTCTCACTAGGACTGTTATTGCAGATGTTACTATGTCCTCATACTAACATTATCTACCAGCCAATACATCAAATTACCATTTCTTTGACATTTTTTAAGCCTTTTAAAAGCACAAAGTTTAGCTCTACTGCAATTGAAAACTTCATAGTGAAACAACATGGCTTTAACAGCATTTAAACCTTATGGTTTAAAGTATTTTTAACCTTTATGGTTAAATAGCATAGCAACTTTGAAACACTTGTTATACAATTTTAAGAAAAGAAGGAGAAATCTTATTCAAAAGGGAAGAGAACTGAGTGAAATACGAAGCAAAAGACAGGAAGAGAAAGAGTGGAGAGGGTTGTGCATACGGATAGGATCCCTCAGGTTATTATCTAAAGGAAGCAGTATTAATATCTAACTCAAATCTTGGTGAGGTGCTGCCTAAAGTTGATATCAAAACTTCCAATCTATTCAATGAGCCAAAAGTTTCACCTCACATCTTCAAGGCAGTGAAAATGCTCCCTGTCAGATTTTGCATGATGGAAAATTGTTTCCATTCCAGACACCTTGGAAGCTGTTTGGTCTATTTCAAGGTCTCTATAACACGTGAATAGTTGTTTGTGCATACTACAAAATGGGCAAATTTTGAGACAAGTTAAATTTTATCAGTCTTAAAATATACTGAGGCAGTTTTCAGAGATTCTGACGGCTGTCCTGAGAAACTTGGTACATGAAAGATATCTTCATTTTCTCAGGGATCATAATAACAGGTATGAGACCGTGTAGTACTGAGGAGGTAAAAAATAATACAATATAAAACAATTCACACAACATACGTTTCCTTGCTTAATCTCTCTCTAGATTCCCATCCATCTTTCCTCTTAGTGCTGGAAATTTTTTTTTTAATTTAGAGATGCATACTTACAGAATATTTTTGCTGTGCTATTGAGGTAGTGAAATATAAATCCAATAGGAACGTTGTATGACTAAAACTCATCTCCTTTTATAAGTGGTCATTTTGTAGCTCTGGTTGATACCTTCTGATTATTGCATTCAAAGTCTTCCATACAGAATAGCATGGAATAGTTTATACGGGATAATCTGACTTTCTCAAGTGTAAATTATCTGGCAGCTGTGAAGGAGCACTAACAATTTGAAGATAGTGCCAGTGTCCAATCCAAGTGAAAAAGGAATGGGTGATCTTCATGAAAACAGTGCAGACTAAGGGTTTTAGTGGTCTTTCGATGAAAAAAAAAAAAAAAAACAAACCCCCCAAAAAAACCCAAACCCAGAGGAAGCTTCTGGCCACTTACAACAGAATGTTAATAGCTTCATGTCACATTAACTCTGACAGCTCTGAAGTGAAAGGCCGCTAATCTCTGTTTGTAATGTGTACAATTGAAGAGAAAAAGTAAGTATTCTTACTTAAGCCATGGATAAGCATTAACAGTCTGAAAATGAAGGGAATGTTCTGTAACGTTTTTTAGAGTCAGCAAATACCTCCCCCCAAAACCTTGGAAGATGTATAGTTTCCTTTCTTATGCGATAGCTGGTTTCAAGACTGTTCAGTTCACGTTTCATCATCTTTACACAGAGAATGTTAGCCTGCTACAAATTTCAGGTACAAATTATAATGCATGCTTACTAGAATGGCTTAGGAGTTTTCTGAGTACAGGCTTGGGGAATCTTTGTTTTTCAAAGTTTACTGACTTTAAAACATTATATGGCAAAAAAACTGCAGAGAATATCTTGACTCAAAGTCATTAAAAACTGAAAAATTTGAAGTTGCCACAAAAAAAGTGATTGCTTAGGATATCTTTTTTTTTTTTCTAGATTTTGGTTTATAAACAGTTGAGAATTTGATTTTTCATCCAAACCTATGTATGAATATTCTAGACATAATAAATACTCCCTCAAGTTTTCCTGTTCACACTTCATACATATCCCTTAAGATTTCTCATAGAAATCTCAGACTTATGTACAGCAATATATGGGGCAGTTTATATAAGAGCACTGCATACAATGGCCAAACTCTGTGCTTTTCACTGAGAGCATGTCAGCAAGTGGATATCATGTAAAAGGAAGTACCCTGCTATTTTATTCACTTCAGTTCCAGAATACGTCCAGGGGCAGTCGTCAGAAGTATTCCAGTAGCTGCATTGCTGAGTATTTATCTAAATCAAGCTAATTTTTGCCAGCACTTTTAATAATAATATCTTGAATAATCAGGGAATCTTGAAACATTATATTGTTTTAGTCTTTCTTATCCTGTTTTATTTTCTTAAACTTTTGTTCTTTCTGATCATGCCTAATCAACTGCATTCTCATCTGTCTCTGAAAATTGCCTATGTTCATACGTATAAATATAGCTGCAGCAGGCACAAATAGCTGTTCATTACATGATATTAGATTCTTTGTTGTTCGGATTTATATTTCTATTTCTTGATGTTAACACCTAATAAGTCTCATAATTATAGCTTTCACACCAAGTTTGGCATTTCTTTAACATTATATGGCTATATTAGAAGTACCTGAGTTTGAACAGCCAGCAGATTCCATAAATAAAATTCAGTAACGCACATTATTATGTTCTTTTTTAGTGGCTGAGTATTTTTAAATTTCTGATATTTTAAAATTCCTCTTGGATGAAAATTAAAATTCAATTCAAATACACAAAAATCACATTTTATTACATTCTTAGTTGTATAAAATGAGATTGCATACACATTGCATACATAATAAATTTGGTTTTGTAAGCATGTTTTTCTGTTTGCATATAAAACAAAAGAAGCAGCTTTAGTAAATTTCCACCTATTTTTTCTAATCAGTGTAATTTCAGGTTCCAGATGTAGCAGATCTCATTGTTCCATAACAACTACACAGGTTAAAAAACAAAACAAAACAAAACAAAACCAGCTTTCCTTGGGTTGTGGGTTTTGATTTTGTTTTTACCTTCCTTACATTTCTGAACTATTTCATTGCAAACACCGAGTAACAGAATCTTAAAAAAAATATATATATTTATATGCAGAAATGTCTATTGTTTCCAGAAGTAGATTTATCATTTTAACAAATGCTTTCTCAGGGATTTAGTCAATAATTTCTACCAATTCAGTGACTTGGCTTTCTTCAAAACTATGGCAAAATATATGGTATTCAATATATTCAATATATTTTTTTCATTAATTGAAATTATTCAAATCAATTGCAACAATTTTAAGGCTCCATGCAGATTTAAAGCAATTTTCATTTATTCACTTTTAAGCTAAAATTATTGAGGTCTGCTTTTAAAATGTAGTTTAAATAAAATACATGCTAATTAAAACAAAACAGCTGACGTTTTAAAAATTTCTGTTTCTCTGGGTCAGACAAACAAGTATCGGGCAAACTGTTTGCCATGATACATACCTTCTATTTGGACAGTGTTTTCTGTTTGTCTTTCACTGAATGTTCCATTACCAAAAGATTAATATAGTTGAAAATTTGCTTAAAAATGCTAATGTATTTAATAAGTAGTTCATTTGTATTTCACAGCCCCCTTTCACAGGCTTCTTCTGTTTAACTGGCCAGGACAAATGCTTGCAATTCATTAGTCATGTTTCTAGAATTTAGATAAGTGGAGAGATAGTGAGAAATATGTTTAAATGTGATGCCCATGTTTATATTTTGACACTTGGAGAGTTTTATTTCCTATTGAAATATTAGTTTTCTTTATCTTCCTAGTTATGAGTAATTTGAAGTGTGCATAATCTGTAGTCAGCAGGAGTTTGCTTGGTATAGCTTATTCAAAAATTGTACGTAGTTTATAGTAGTATTGTTATACTGGTGTGCTAAGGGCTGACAAACCAGATACCCTTAAATTCTTATGTCCAAAATCTATATACTGTAACTACTCTGTAAGTTTTCATAAAGAATGTACTAATATAATAAGGGTCTTTTCCAACCTTAGTGATTCTATGATTCTATGATTATGCCGAACAGTAACTGCATTCACTTATTTTGATTTTATGACAATTAACCATGTATAGGGTTAAATTTCAGAAACAAGTTAAATTCTTTTATTTGTTCAGATTTTACTTATTGTTCCTTTTTTCCTTTTAGTCCTACTTTGCTTCATCAGATGCAGTAATATCTCCCTTGCCTCCTGTGACAATTTCCATTAATATCTCGAAGGCAGCTATTAAGTATCATTACAAGAAAAGATTATAGAAGGATACCACATACAATAACAGTGAAGATAAAGACAATAGTCACATTTTCGTTTGTTTCTTTGTTCTAAAGATGTAAATCAAATTTCAGGTTCTTTTGAGTATTCTTTCCTCTGCTTATGCTTTCAAAGTGCTCTAAAAAGAACAACCTTCGTGGCCAAATAAATTCATCTATTAGGATTACCTCAACAAAGAAAACACTGCTCCTGTCAGAGATTTCAACCCTGTGGCCCCCCAGAAATATAAGCATCAGGAGAAAAAAGAAATTAATTCAGCTATTTTTTTTTTAAATAGGGGGAGTTGATAAAGACACACTTTTAATAATGATCTTTAAAAGTGCAGAGACATTGTGAAAGTATTCACCATTAAAAGTCAGTATGTCAAACCACCTAAATATTTGGTCAGTTTTTAGAAAATTATCTAAACATATCTACGGGAATTTAAATATATGTAAAGGTCATCATAACTCTCAATACTACAAAAGAAAACTATTAAACACAAATTTTCTGTACTGGAAACTTTGAATTCTTTACAGTATGAATCCCCTGAATCAGGGTAAGTTGTATGTCTTTAAAAGAAGGTAACAGTAGACATGGAAGCATTTATACTTTTCCTGAGTTATAGAACTGAACAAAAGGGGATAAATTAATGGAATGTTGACGTGGGTTTATCCCATCTAATTTTGGATGCCTTACACAAGCATGTAAGTCCATAGGAGTCAATGGAAAGAGATAGTCAACTCAAGAGCAACTTAACCCACCTAAAATCAAAATCATCTGGCAAAGGTATCTGACTGTCCCTACCAATTGTATAGGAAGGTGGCATGTGTCATCAGAAGAAATATAGGGTTCAAAGGCCAATAGTGTTTGTGAACAATTTCAAAATCTTTGTGTGTGTGCACACAAGATATATAAAAGATACACAGAAAATGTTTATAGAGATACCAGTTTTTCAGTTGGAAAAATAAAGTTTCTGGCATATTTCCAGTTCCCGTTTCAATGGAAAAATGCATTTTCCCCACAATGGAAAATTTCCACAATGAAATAGAACTTTTAGTAAAGCTCAAAATAAAGATATTGTTTGTATGTGAGGTGGGACAAGTGACTTTGATACCTTCTGGTTTGTCAAAGCAGAAATACTCATTTTGCAATTAATTAAAATATAATCTCATTGGATATCAGGGAAGTTAAGAGTTAGGCTATTTCCCCAGGTTGATTTTTGGGTAGACTCTGTCTCACATGAGAAAATTGTTCCATTTCTTCCAGCTGTTGTGATTCAGTGTGGGAGTGCCTCATCCGTCATACCACAGAGAGCATAGACTAGTGCAGGAATCTGCCTCTCAGAAGGAAATGGTTACATAAGGGAACCAAATTATGTTTCTGAATTTACTTATACATTTGTGTGTAAAAGCCTTATGTGCTTGATCATTCTAATCAGGCTTAAGAATGGGAGAATGAATAAACGAATGACACCATTAGGTTTTAAAAGTCTTGGCTGAGCAGCAAAATAAGTTGCCTGACTTTCTGAAGTGCTAAACACCCAACCTCTGCAACTGAACCAGTGTTTTTGTACTTGAAGAAATATATGTCCACATGCTGATGCATGGACATATGTCATATCTTCTTTAAGAGTGTATGTCTGGCCAGACATCCCTGCTGTTCCAGGCAAAGTGGAGCTGGCTTCTATTCTCTCTGGTAATATCTTTGTCCCTGCAGCTCAAAAAGAAAACAATGACATTTTTTACCAGAATAAGACCTTTTGTATTCTCCCTCCAGACTAGAACCATACCCAGGTCCATATGCAACTGCAAGTGCCTATGAATTTCCTACTTAAAATGGCTTCTTTTCCTTATGAAGGAGCACAGGAGCGACCATAGTTGCTAGAATAAACACTGGTTGCTAAATCATTACTAAGTTATATTTGATCAGCCAGGTGCTTTTAGTCTGTCCTTAATGGTGAATAGTTAAGTGGAAGTTCATTTCTGCTCATTTCAATGTCTTTCAGGCCAGTACCTTTTGGGCAGCCCCATAACAATTCCAGAGCCAAAATACTTTTCAGCCAGCTACACATGAAATCAGCCCGAGTGTTCTACTACGTAAATGGTTAGCGTCTTTGATGTAGGTTCAGCCATTCATTAGTAGTTCAGAAATTACAAGCCTACAATGTCAAAGGTGCCATTTGTACCTCTGGTGTCCTCAGATAGTCTTGGGAAGAATTACACCACCCACACTGAATGTCAGTATTATGGATAAGACACTTTCACTTAGAGTACAGAGGTGAAATGAACAAAGCTTTACTGCGTCTTTACGCAATGTGTGTAGTTACAATAGAAATGTCACTTCATATAGATTTTCTTTTATTAAATTTCAAACTATAATTTAATAGGCAGAGGCCTGCAGTCACTAATCAAGAATCACTTAAACAGCTGTATAAGGCTAACCTTTTTTGCCTCTTCTCCAGCTATCTCAGCTATTTCTTTTCAACTAAAAAAACCCTCAGGACATTATTTTTCAATTTTCTGTTTTAGTTACAGAACCTAGCTTGTATCAATTAGTATTTTTAATAGCAAGGCACCACTTAACATGAAGTGATCTTTCACTGGGAGGGAGCGAAAGACAGGAAAGACTTTTTTTATTGTCTCAGATGCGTCAGGTCTGCAGGGAACAGTCCACAGCTCTTTCCCTCAGGAAAACAAAGCATGGGATGAACAGTAAAATGTCTGGCACTTGCCCAGGTTTCTTACAGCACAAAATCAGAAGGTAGTTCAGACACTAGGTTACTTCTAGTCCATTCCCTGAAAAAGCCAGACTAGGGATTTAGCTAGAGGGGAATAAAACACATAACAAATCATTTCACTTCCTAATGTCAGTCACCTGTGCAACAGACTCTGGAGTAAAGGCAGCAGAGCTACCATAACAGCAGTGCAGGGGGCAGAGGAGGACAACAGCCAGATCTAGAAGCCACATGAGGCTTGGCAGTGGGTTCAGTGTGCCTGAGACCACCAAGGAGCTGCAGGCTTTCCTGCACACTGTCTACCCTTCTTGCCCCAGCACAGCAGTCTTTTAATCAGTGCTTTCAGGGAGGGCGGTAGATACTGTGCAGTGTTGGAGGGTAGACATTCAGTACACCATTTAGGTGCCATATAAGTGAAATACAGAAACCTAAATTCAGGTAAATTTTGAATTTATCTTTAGAGATGTACATATTTTTTGCAGGGCTCAAGATTTGCTACAAAGTATTTGTCTGCTGAGTTGACCGAATCCAGCCAAAACCATGGTGCTCACACCTTTTGCTAAACTCACTAATTTTAATGGCTTCAATTAAATATGCTATAGTTTACTTTCCATGTTACAGTTTTATATTCAAACAGAAGCAGTGATATGTTGTTTGAGGCCCTTACCAGCCTCAGTAGGTTTACACTTGTACCTCTGCCCTGGGTTAACCTTGGTTAATGGCCAAACACTCACCCAGCTTCTCTCTCACAGCCCCACCTCCTCACTAGGGCAGGGGAAGAAAATAAGATTAAAAAGCTCATGGGTTGAGATAAAATCAGGGAGATGACTTACCAATTACTATCATGGGCAAAACAGACTTAACAGGGGGAAAATTAATTTAGTTTATTACCAATTAAAATAGATCTGGATGGTGAGAAATAAAGGCAAAAATTTAAAAAACACCTTCCTCTCTCCAATCCCAACCCTCTTAACAGCTCAACTTCACTCCATTGTTCCCCACTCCTCTACCTTTCCTCAACAAGCAGCACAGAGGGATGGGGAATGGGGCTTGCAGCCAGTCCGTAACAGCTTCTCTCTGCCACTGCTTCCTCCTCACCCTTTTCCCCTGCTCCTGCGTGGTGTCCCCATGGGCTCCAGGGGACTATCTGCTCGTGTCTGGAGCACTGCCTCCCCCTCCTTCATCATCAGCTTTGCTGTTCTCAGGGTTGTTCCTCACCCTTTTTTTTCTTTACTCACTTCTCTGCATGCCTGCCATTTTTGCCCTTTCTTCAGTACGTTTTCTCAGAGGCACCACATAAAAGGCTGTGGAGCTCAGCTGTGTCCTGTGGTGCATCCTTTGGAGCCAGCTGGAATTGTCTGTGTCCAACATGGGACAGGCCTGACCACAGAGGTCACCCCTGCAGCCCACTGCTGCCACCACCTTGCCACAGCCATCCCATACAGCCTCCTACTTCCCAAGACACTGCTGTCACCAGCAGGTAGTACAATATGTAGGGTGTGGACCTCTCTGGTTTCCCCTGTACATCACACCATTTCTCTGTTTAAGCTGATCATTAAGTCAGGGAAAAGTAGAAGGAAGAAAAGAATAGAAGCTGTGCAAGAAAGCAAAGCAACACACTGAATGGTCCAAGAATGTTATTATTTCCCTTATTCTACCACAATTCCCTTCTCAGTTTTACAGTCAGGTGACTTCTGATCCTCACCATTGTCTCCTGCCCTTGTCTTCGGTTTAAGTCTGTCAGTGACTAAACTGTGCTAGCACAAAACATTTTTTTTTTATTTTCAGTTTGTTTCCCTACATCCTTGTTTTGCAGTCTTACACCCATCATCTTCTAATAGGTGAGAAAAAATGTAACAGCTCCTCAATCTTCTGAGCATCTTCAAGGAAAAAAAAACAACAATCACACTAATGTACCAAATTATTACATTTCAAATCCATCAACTCCTTATTTTGGCAGGAAATACGCATACACACATGAACACACATGCACATAAGTTCTTTGAGACATGCTGAACAATTTTTCAAATACTTATATCACTTATCATCTTTCATGCACTTCAGTACCTTACGCACATCACACATACAGTGCATTCATTCAAAACATAAAACAATGCTCTTGTATCTCGTAGTAATTTGGAACTCTGAATACATTTCCAGCAAATGACTCAGGATTTCAGGTATATAAATATCACTTTAGCTCTTTCTTCTTGGCTGCTCAGTGCTGTTGTAACTTAGATATTTGGACATGTGCAGAAGAACTTTGTGAGTTCTGAAAGCCTCAGGAACCTGTAGGGTTTGGCCATCTGCATGGTTTTTAGCCAAACTGCAGGGATTGTTAGTGATCCAGTGCCGGACCTGAACATCTGCATTGCTTTTAAGCCTAGCTATCAAAAACCCTTTCTTAAAAATCTGATCTCAAATTCAATCATAAACTTTAAAAAGGTTTATCCTGTGTGTCCTTTAAGATGTATTATTGTGATTAAGAACAGAAAAGGAAATAAAAAATGCTTCCTTTTCCATGGCAGCCCTGTAGGAAGTTAAAATGCAGTCAGACTGAAAAGGCCAAGCTGGGAAAAGTAGCCAAAATAATAACTTTTTATCTGAGGTTAAAATAAGCTAAAGGGTTTAATTTGGTGCTACCAGCAATTCCTATTAAATCCCTGTACATAAGACAGTCAGAATCATCGTAACTTTGAAATAAGTCTGTCAAGGAGAAATAGATTGCATGCCCTAACTGACACATGTGGTTGTGGTGCAGCGTGTTCATTCCAGAAACTTTGTCTGGGTTTGGAGAGAAGCAAGGTTTTAATCAAAGTATTAGTAATACTTTCTAATTACTACTAATAATTAATAAGATTGCATGAAGATTAGGCTTATAGACAAGTACATGCAAAATTTCTGAGGACTCAACCAATTTCTACAAGGGAAAGCAAGTCACCTGTGTTTCCTGCATCATCTGCAACACACACATTTAAATTATCTGCCCAAGTTACACAATATCAACCCTGTAGCTAAAAAAAATGTTGTATTAACCCAAAGTTTTGTTTTCAGTTGCATTAGCTTGATCCAAAAATAAATATATTGTACTCATCAAAGTTATTCAGATATGAGCAAATGTGAAGGAGGAACAAACTGTGGCTTGTAATTTAATGTTCAGAGCTTGTTCAGATGCTTCTGCCTTCTATCACAGTGTACAAAATGTAAAACCCAAGCATTTCATGGAATACAATCCACTTTTGTTCACATGTAAAGTAGAATTCTTTGTTGTTACAAAGGTGGGCAAATGGTTACTCCAAACATCATAAATATTCATTCAAACAGCTAAAGTATATTCAGGACTTGAAATAAAATCCTCTATTATAATGAAAAATTCTGAATTTTTTACCCTAGTCTGTAACTAATACTTCAGGGAATACTGAGAAATAAAAGAAAGCAGGCATGCTTTCAGGCGTAAGCATAGACTGCAGACCATCATTGAAAAATTAACTTATGATTGTGTTTTATTAGGTGCATTGCTCAGGAAGCTTTTTGTTTATTCTCATCAGCCTGCTGTTCACTGTTATTATAATTTACAAGTGCATAGCCAATCTAATATATCCTTGTTTGAAACACTTCAGAATCTATTGGCAATTTTCAGCAGTAGCACTGCATGGTTTTGCTCTTGCATAATTGTCTTTAGCAAGTACTTCTAGGGAAGAAGGATTTTCAAATTCACATGAAAGGAGAGACTGATTAGAGTATGCTATTTATGATGATAGCATTAAACTTTGTTGCTTCCTTTCAGATTCTCTGTACAGGTGGTCCTTTTTGAGCATGGCTCTTTCCAAATGTCTTAACTCTTGTAGAGAGGTAAGACAAGTGTGTCTAGAACCAGATTTTGGTGCTGAGAATTCAGTGTGCTGAAACTGGTTTTCAGGATTAAACATCATTATTTATATATAAATACATAAGTCAATAAGGAAAAAATAATATGCAATCCACAACTGCCAGAAAAGAGAAGGGACTGAAAAAGTGAGTCAAGACAGAGTAACCTTATTTATTTGATAATAATTGTCATACTAGTACAATCTGCTTTCCCAGACATCACCTTTTGTCTAGAATGATACTCAGTGCAATGATTAAAATACTAATGTGGGTGAGTCTTAATGGAAATAAATGAAACCAAGAATTTTTTCTCTGAAAAGTTAAGGTATGTGTTCAATGTCATGCAGCCACCCAAAATTTGATTCCAGAAACCTATAGCAAAAATCTAATTTTAGGATATAAGTCTTAACTGTGTATAGCATGACAGTGACATTCCACCAAAGGTAAAGTAACATATCCTTAACAGACCAGGACCTGCATGAAAGAAAGTGGGCGGTTTTCAACCTTTTTACCTCAGTCTTATCACCCTACTATATACAAAAGAATGGAATGGCATACCAGCTTAGTCCAAGGTCTTGTCTCCAAGAAAGGAGCCAATACTTAGGAGAGACTATAAAACACGAAGCATGGAGAAAAAGAGGTTTAAGTAACTGTGAAACTAAGAACACATCCAAACCAACTCTAGCAGCTTTCTCCTATAACAAGGGATAAATTGTAAATAATCCAGTTATGCAGCAATTTTTAAAAGATAGTCCTTTGGTAAATTGATAGAGTTTTAAAACAACTGTAAGGCATAGGTTCATGTACCAACTATGTCATCTGCATGTAAACCAAAGCTTTCGTTAATCTCATTAATATCAGTTCCAGGGCTGTGCGTTTCCCTTACAATTGCAAATTGTTTCAAATATTATTTTACAAAATCAAACAGTAATAAAAATGAATAGCTGTTTTGTCTTGAGCAACGTCCAGCTTCTAATCATCTCATCTAAGTAATAATTGGATTCCTATTTCTGTGACTTTGTTTAAAGAAGAGTTTCTTTTTTCAGAATAGGAAAACTGCCTGTTATCTTTTATATTCCCTTCTGCTGCAGCAAATGTCTTTTCAAACATTTAGGCTCTTACTTTCTTGTTTGTTTGTTCCCCCCTTTCACACACAGAAAGGTGGTACTTGCCAGAGTTTCATTCTGTACTTTTAGGATAAGCACTGTTCTGAGTATATCCCTAACTAGTAAAGCCCAAAACAGAATTATGAAAATTAAAGTTTTCTTCATATACAGTCCTGCCTCTGCTGCCTCTGCTGCCTGCTCCAGGGGCTGCTCTCATTTTGGTGGCCACATCCAGGGCATCTCAAGGGCATTGCACAGTTTGCTCAGGGTGGCACATGTATCCTCAGAGGTGAGACCAGTTACCACAAATTCCTTCTGACCTTGTTCCCACACACAGGTGCTGTTCCTGTCATGCTGTTCCCTCCCACAATTTTCTCATAGAAGCTCCAGGTCCTCTATAGGAAAGATTTTTTTTTTTACACTGATTCAGTGTACGTGGCTGCATCAAAAAGTCATCAAGGCAGCTAGAGACCAGGGATATTTGGGTGTAGCAAGGAGTTGGGAGGACAAATTTTTGCACTTTACGGACACTGAAGGTGAGTGTTTGAAACTTAGAGTATTGGGGCTGGCTGGAGACTGTGACTGTGTGCGCCTGTGGAGAGAGGGACTTAAATTATGATGAAAAAATTTCTCAAAAATTAATGAAAATTGTTATGCTACATTGATAAGTTCCTTAAGATAATCTGGTCTACACCAGCTGTAGGAACAGCTATAGCCTCCAGCATGTGTTCTGATAAAGTCTTTCTGTACCATGCTGGCTTCCCTATCTAGTTATTCTATATATAGTTACACATATATAGTTATTCCTCATATAGATATTCTTCCCTGCATAGCTATTTGAAATGTTTCTAAACACAATTGCTCCTTGGTTCTTACTGTAAAAACAAGTAGGTAGCTTATTTTCCTCATGTTCCTTACCATACTGATGTCTGGTCAGAGCTCCCTGAGAAATCACAATTCTTCTCTTTTACTTAGTCTTAAGATGTTCTCCTTTTCCCATCTTCATCATGTATAGAGGCCATAGCATGCTCCAGGTCAAAAGAAAATAATTAAAATCTCTGCTCTCAACAGCTGGTTAAATATTTTTCCTCCAAAAATGGTGATCTTTCAGTCTAGTCTTCATTACAAAATTCCTGTTTATTGAAACATCTCACACAAACCTTGCTTCAGTGAAGAGTTTTCAAACCTACTGTGGACGTGACAGAAAAGGATGGAAGCTAAACCTCTCTTTTCCCCCTCATATTTACTATTTTTAAGAATCTCAGCCTTAGATAATTAATTTGTGGCATCTTTTTCTCAATGTACAGGTAATATTAACATCTACCTTAATGTGGATGACTCTACTGAATGTTAGGACATGTCAGAACTAGTTGTTTTGATGCTGGAGCTCTCTTTCTGAGCCTAGACCCATGAAAAGCTTTTCCTGTTCTTCTGTGGAAGAGGACTGTAGCAGTGCAGCTGACTATATTTTTGCCTACCCTCATCCGACTGGTTTTGAAACCTAACAACTATTATCATCTTCTTCCTGGATTATTTCTGTATAAACTTAACTTCACTTTAAAAAGATTTTTTTTAAGTAAGAAGGGATTTCAGATATTTCAATTTTTGCCACAAGAAGTGTAAGTGCAGAAGTGAACATCATACTCTGAAAACCAGGAGTTTTGAAGTATCAGAACATAAACAAAGACTAAAATACCAGGTTTGGTTACTTTCTTTTAAAAAATAATCAGAAAAATCTGTGTAGCCTCTTATTTCACGTGAGTTTAGCAATTTTTCAGACAAACTGCTAAGGAACTGAAATTAGTTTTAACATACAATATATTAGAAACAAATCTATCACACACAGTAACAGTAATTGTCCCGAGGTAACATAAAATTATATTTGACTTAAGGTTTTTGACATCTCACTAAGGCTGTACATTTAAAAATATATTGGCATGGTAGAACAGAAGTTGAGAATTGCTAATTGCAAGAAATAATATTTTATGCCTGCATGCACATGTATGATGATTGTTAAAAGAGATCTCATGTATCCCTTCCTTGGTTTCCTAAGATATTGTTTTAGCCTGAGTTAAATGCAGTATCTAATTGCCAATTGCAGTGCATTATGTTTATATAATATGATACTTATTTTTTCCACTTGAATAGATAAAGTGGGTATCTATTTATATTATCATGATGTTTGAGTCAGTAGAGGCTGATTAGTTACATTCAATGCCAGCAAAAGCAAATGCAGTCTCCTGAATAAAAATTGGCAGCTTTCATGGCATGTGAATGCAAATAGACAGACAAGAAGAGAAATGTGTTCTACATTAAAGTCCTGATGTTCTTCTTATGTGGCCTATTCACACCAGTACAATTGTAAAATGTGAAATCCATCCAAGTTTGTCTTTTTTCCTTTCCCAGATGCCTAATGTTCTTGGCATTGCTTAGCAATAAATAGACATAGAGATACAGCCCTTAACTGAACAGTGTACGTTATTTCCTTTTAGCAAGGTACAGATAAAGTGCATCCCTGTTACTGCATTTGATAGAGTTCATTTGGGTGAAGAGGCTTTGCTTTGGATGAGCTGTGTTTTCCACTAATGAGTATTTTCTATATATTGCTTTTTATGAAGAACTGACAGCCTTGTAATAATCTGTTTTGACAGTATTTTCCTAGAAATATTGTGTTAAATATTTTTAGACATGAGGGATCATGGACATATGGATATAGTGGTGTATGCCTTGTCTAATTATATGCATTATACAATTTGCCATTGTTGGAGACTGTTGTACCATCTTTCATTCATTTAATAATGCTTTTGCAAATTGGCAGATAGCATTTGGGCTAAAATACACACAGGGTTTTTGCAGGAATAAAACATGCTCTGCCTTTTCTCTAGTGTAGAGCAATTTGTCAAGTAATTAGCCAACCTAATTAAATTTTTGTAGGACTAATCAAACGAATATGCTAAAATTTTCTTTGCACAGCCAGTTTGCTGTCTGCTTGCATTTAACTTGATGGTTTGAAAGAGGCCCTACTATGTCTGCCACTCCACTTAATCACCTCATTTGCATTTTATATTGGTAAATCAAATTAAGCACCAGTGGCTTTTAGTATGATTGACTATGGTCAGGGCTGTTCAGATGGGACTTTTTCACAGAAAATTAGGCACATTTTAATATGAGTGAGTCTGTGCTTTCAGCATTCAGCAAACTACATTCACTCAGCTAATTAAAAGTGCTTGATGCTTTTTGCCGATGTATGATAGATTTATCCAGCTGGTGTGTCCATTTTCCTTTGCATAATTTCTTGATGGAAGTTTTTATCTTTATACATAATAAGATTGTCTAAACAACACTTCAAACCAGTTTGCAAGGCCTATATAAATAATATTTTGCAGAAGCTATTTACTTTGAAAGAAATACACTTGCTCTTCAGCGAACTGATTAGGTTATATATCTTTGCTTTTACATCCCTCTAGAACATAAACCCTGACACTACGAAATTTTCAGATTTTGTCTTCATTGAGTCAGGATATATATATCACTTTCCTAAAATCATGGGAAAAAGCTGCTTAAGAGTATCCAAATCTGTTCTGTCATGGTGTAGAGTTTGATCGTCCTGGAGATTAGGTCAAAGTTCTGACCCAAACCCTTACAGACTAAATTGCTTATAGAATAAAGTTATTTATGTGCACAGGTGTCCTTCATTGTTTGTAATTTTGAAGGATACTTTACTGTAGATAAAGCATTGCCTGGAATGGGAACAGAAATTTATCTTTTTCTTCTTTTCAAAGTGCAATTAGAACACAAGTATCAAAATGCATTGCCTGATCTGTTGAAGTTCATGTATGTACTGACAATAGTTAGAAAATGAAAAACTAGTTTCACTGACATATTTCAAAAAAAGTCTAGCTTTCATCAAATTTTTGGAAGAGACTAACCATGTCTAAACTCATAGTAGAGCAATAACAAAATTAAGGACTTGATAAGTGATCCCTTTTATCCTAAAATAATTGTTTTCACATAATGTCATTTAGTCCCTATCACATACATATGCATATGCATATATATTTTTCTTTGATAAAAGGCCTGATACCACAAAATAACCACCATTCCTGACTGAGACCCTACATGAGACAAAGTGACAAGAAGATAATTTTGGACCCAGATGGTAAATAACTTGAGCTTTTGAACACCTGTACCCTCCAATAATTATCTGGCTCCAAAGAGCTGTCTAAGGTCAATATGCATATGCTCCCCGCCTTTCTAGGGTGGTGGCAAGCCTTGGCCAGCCCTTTTGTGCATGGTGGAAGGACGAAGGTTACATTTTTCCTTACATATTTGTTAGACATGAGCAGCTGCTCATAACAGCCATCCACTTAGTGGAAGGTGAGAAATGAATGAAACAGATTCAGCCATGGAAACCCTAAAAATTTTGTCAGAGACGAGCTAATTTAACAAAACATTTCACATACAACATCAGACTTTGTACATGGATCCAAAGCAAATCTTTCCCCTACAGAGTGCAGGACTTTTCTCTGAGGTGGCTGCAGAGCACTCTGATATTCTCTTTTGTCAATAGAGCTGTGATAGAAGTAATTTATGAGGGGGAAAGAGAGCAAACTTAAAGTGTCATAGCTACTTGTTAAGGAATTGTGTGTCTCAATCTTTAGTCATGCAGTTAGTCTCATTGACTGAAACTAAAGGCTCATACAAAGAGGGCTGAATTTGTTCTGAATTGGTGGGGGAGGAGGGATATGAAGAAAAGTGCCAAAATGTATGAGAGAAAATAAAAGACATAAATAGCAAATAATGTTGTAACTATAGGAAAACCACTGTTTGCAAGTGTTCAGTTAAAGACAATACAGTGATGCAGCTAACTGCAATGCTTAGATACTGAGCTTATTGTTCTAAGAGTCAGACTTTAAGTTTGCATCCATCCCCCTTACAGTTTGCACAGTGTGGTTCATTAAACTTCTTGGGGGTTTTCAGGAGGTTTCTCTGTGACCATTTTTCTGCAAATCTTAAAATGCTAGAAATTAAGGACCAGATCATACCCTTTTCCCTGATGGGGGAAAGTGTCCTTGGGCATGGAAGTAGTGGTTAAGCTGTAAAAAATAATGGGGAAAAAGAAAGGCTCAACAGTGGCCATACAGATCTCAGAAGAGAAGCTCGAGCTGAGCCCTTGACCCACAATGTACAAATGTAACAGATGTCTAAGTACTGTAATGCAGCTTTAATTAAACATAGGCCAAAACCTCCTTGCTCTAAGCTCACAGGGATTATCACGATAAGAACTTGGCCTTGTTCTGGCCGAACTCGCTTCAGTCCAGGAGAAAGGCAGTAATTCTTTGTGTGTTTTCGTACAGGACTGCAATAAAGCAAGCTATGTTACATTCTGCAGGTACAGCTTGTTTACCTGACAACACTGGGTAAACCCCATTTCCTATGCCTTACTGTGCCTTAGTTGATTTAATTTGTTAGCCTCTTTTGTAAACTTCTTTGATATCTCTTGTTTCTAATAACACATGGTGGCATAATATAGTTCTGAGGTGTGTTCTGATTTATATTTCATATTTTGAATTCTGATTAATGTGTTTGAAAAATCCTCAGAGACATACAGTCACCTTACACAGTACTTAGAGAAGAATGCAAATAAATAGAATCGAGTTATTAAATTTTCTTGATTTGATATTCCAAATGTCTGGCCTTTTAATTTTATTTTAATGAATTTAAGTTCAACTAAATATCATGTTCAGAATGTTAATATTTTAATGACACTCAGAAATTTATTCTGAATATCTAGTGTTACTGAACAGCATGTTGATATAAATTTAATGTTAGATGGAACATATTATTGTCAGTTGAAGAGTACAGATTACCTCTGAGAAAAAAAAAAAAACAAAAAAAAACAAAAAAAACCCACCCCACAACAACCAATATATTCTTTCCTACTTTCAGATTCCAAAGCACCAAATCTGGTATTCAGTTCCAAGACCCCCATCTCCAAAAATAATATTGCTTGATATACCATTTTTGTTTATCAGTCACTGTTATGACTGTAAAGAAATGGCAAAGGACTTGTGGCACCATAAAGGTTATTTTTGTTAATCTAAGAAGGAAACATTGACATATGTTATTCTACCAGATAACTTATACACTTCCCTAGCTTGTGAATCTTACCTATACTAGTCTGAAAACTTACCTAAAAACCACTTTTATTTTGTGCCGGTTTTTAGAGTCCAAACCCTGATTCAGCCATAAAAATTTATTCATAAAAATTGCTAGTGTTTAAATCCTGATTCTTGTGCCCCAAATTTACTATAAGCATAGAAATGAGCTACAAATACATTCTGCATAATTATATGACATTTATTGCAGTTTCCTGCTACTAAACTCATAAACACATGTTAGAGTTAAGAAGACAGATTTTCATTTCTTAGTATAATTTAGAAGAAACAAGGATCTCTACAAATTTGATCTCACATTTTCTTTCTTTTATACTGGAGAAAACAGTCTAAGTGCTGGTATTAATTTTCAGTTATTTGGTTACTCATTTAATATGAATTGTGAACTCTTCAGGGACTTCAAACGGTCCAGCCCTGTTGACATCAGCAGAAGCCTTTTCTGTATTGAATTAGAAGATCATGCTTTCAGTGACAGCCAGCTGATAATAGGAAGTTTGCTTTCTGTTCCCTGCTGTCCCCATGAAACCAACCCTCTAATCCAGTTTTCGATACTGATTTCTACCCTTTCTCTCACCTGAGGATATGTTTGTTTGTTTTGGGGAGTCTTTTGAGTTTATGTATGAGGGGAGGGAGTTAAAATTTAATTTTCTCTGCCTCTTACCCTTTAATCTGTTTCTGACATATGTCTGCATAGAGTCTGAGCTGAGCTCTCTTCTAGCTGTTTAGAGAATTATTATCTCATGATTACCAGCTAGCATAAAGTTTGTATTAGAAAAATATTATAGGTCAGAGTTCTGAAAAGTCTGAATGGTTTCACCTAAATGGTATAGCGAACATATTTAACGTTAGCTGTGTTATCCCCCAGGCTTGAATGTCCACCACTGTGGTGGTAAAAGACAAACCAACTGCTAAATGAAGCAGTTGTACGTGCCTGCATTTTCTGAAGCCTGGAGGACAGAGCTTTCAGAAATGCAGCCTTTCTTGTTCATTAAAAAAATGCATTCATTAACAATAGATATATTCTTCATCAGAGTGAAATTCAGTCTTCTTGTAAAAATAGTATATTCTTAAAGAATTTTGCTATTTCTTTCTGTCACCCATTCAGAAAATACACGCTTTGCTACTGATATTGAGAAAATAACTGATTTCAAAGATTTTTGAATATAGATTTTAGGCTGCAGTCTAACTCAGGTTTACATTTGCAGTCAAATATGTAGACCATAATTGCTCCCATTGTAACATGCAACTAAACTGCAGCTATAAACCAATTCAGCTTCATAGAAGTGAATTTCTGAAAATGCCCCCCTTAAAGGAGCAACTTGCATTGCATAACATCCTGAGCTATGCTTAACACTTTATGAGAACAAAAAGAGGAGGAATTTACACAAAGCAACACAAAGTGACTCGTATATGCCAAATGGCACAGTTTAAAACGTATGTGTGCTACAGGCACACTGCAGCAGACTCTAAGCCGCATCAGCTGATAGTGCATAAACAAGAACCACAGTAAGCAGCTGCTGTCAGACCTAAACAATAGCATTTTGAGCAGTTTATTTAGCTGAACTAATTCTACAGAGACAACAGGTTTCTTCCTATTGTTACAGGCTAGCAGTGAAGCAGAACGTCAAGCATGTCTCTCAGTAGTGGGTTTGTTTGGTCTCTTTGTGTGGTATTTATAGCATGGTCTGGTTAATGTCAGTCTTCACTTTATTGGTATTCTCTTAAACCCTGAAATTTTACCCAGACTTTTACTAATAAACCAAATCTTCTTATAGAAGCAATGTATATTTTCCAGCACGTCCCATGAAAACTTCCAAACCCTTTCTAACTGTGTGTGGCTGTATTTCTTTCCAACTCCTTTTGTGTACTACACTTTTTTTTATTTTTTATTATTATTGATTTTTCTTCCATGGGGGACTTAGCCTTCTATATACACATTTTTAAACACATTTTTGTTCCGTAACTTTATTTCTTATGGCAGCCTTTGATATATATGGAAAAACATAGATTTCTTGCGTCAGACACAGATAGTAATGTAAAAATCAGCCTCCATGTTCTCATAAGCTGAAATAACACTTATCAACTTGGTAGCTTAACTGCATAGATAAAGATTTTTTCTATTTTTAACATTCTGATTACCCCAAATACAAGGCCAGGCCGAGGCACAGACCAGTTTGACTTGGCAGAATCAGCTGTAAAAGTCACAGTCAGTTCCTGACTTGATCATAAAAACTTTTCAGCAAACTTTGTTCCTCACTTCTACCACTAATTTCTCAGTAAATGGTTCTTCTCTTTTCCTACATACTTGGACATTTTCCCTATGGTCATTACACCAGTAACAGCAGTTATTAAACTGGCAGAATGCCCAAATTTTTGCATTTTTTTGTGCAAGGGAATTTGCACTTAATTTGTCTGGACCATCACAAGAGGTCTTCCCAATGACAATACTTTGAAAAATTGTCATTTCTGAGTACAGTCTTGATATACCACAGACACAAATAATATTTTCTAAGAGAATTTGACATCAAAATGGTACCAACAAGAAATGAAATTGGAAAGCTGGGGCAAAAGAACCCAAATAAATGTTAAAAGTTATTAAAATGTAAAACTAAAGAGCATTTTCTGAGAGTAAATTCCCTTTCTCCCCCCCAAAAAATATTTCAAGAGGTTAAACGATCAAGAGTCTACACCAAGAACAAGTCTGCTTTTTGCTGTGCTTCAGAAATGCCCAGAGTCCATGTTGAAACAGGGGTAGGAGCCACACACAGTGTGGACTCGGTTTGGTATTGCTTGTGTAGCAGATACCCAGTTCCTCTACTGTCAGTTGTTAAGCTTGAAGAAAATGTTAGTGGAGGATATGGTCAGCTTTTGGCTCTGAGTTGTGTATGGCGCTTAAACAATCCACATGCTCCTCTGCATGTCAGACTAGGAAGGCTGGACTGGCACAGGAAAGGCTGGGTGAGCTGAAACCTCCCGGGAGGAGGATGGGAGTTAGCGAGAGTTTCTGTACCCAATGCTACACCATTATATGGGATTCAGCGGTCCATCCCACGACTGTCTATAATGTAGTGACAGAACAAGACATTGTTACTTTATGTTTAGGAAATACTCTGGGATTTCATCTTTGTGTCAGCACCCTAGGGTGTGACACCTTCTGGCTCTGGAGAATGAGAAAATATTGGTGTGTAGGACCAGGAGGACTGGTTATCCTTCATGAGGGCCTTGATTGTTCTTGGTGAATATCATCATCTCTATATTAAAATCCTATGGGATGTCAGTAGGATTTCTGTGTTAAAAAACCAAAATCAATAACATTGTTCTCTCTCTTTCTGTTCCTCTTCTTTTAGCTGCTGTAAGGGAGAATTTCCTTGTATCTAACACCACATTATTATCTTACTCGATTATCGGATTCAGACTCCTTGAAAAAAGCACAATCTTCCATTCTAAGAGTTTCATATATCATTCAATTTAAAAGTATAAAATACTCAAAATCCCCCAGTATTAATATAAAGTATTTCCTGGTATGCTATACTCTGGTATAATAAAGATTTTATAATTCTCTTGCTTATAAATCGCTGAGAGTTGTTCTAACAAAGACAAAAAAAAAATCAACAACTTTTTACTATTAAACCATAGTGATTTTCCCTCTTTTGCTTTTTCCTTCTTTTCTTTATAGCTGTAAACTTTATGTGAATTTTCTCATTTTCTTTCATGTGTTTAATCTATCTATCTGCAGATATACAGTCTATATTCACATATGCATTCAGCCTCATTGATGATATATTCAAATTTCATTTTAAGTTCCTATTTAGTAAATTTTTTTAAGTAATTCCTGTAATTCCTTACAGATTCTACCTCACATACTTACAAAGGGGAATAGAAGGCATAAACTGGCCTTTATTTCTCAGCTCTGGCTGCACATAAGTGCGTGTGGCTGTGTGCGCAAGTGTTTGCTGCGTGTCCCAGAAGCCAGCTGGTTTCCTTTCTGAAAAGCATCATGGCCGTGCGCAACGCCATGGGTCTGCCCCTGACAGTCCAGCCAGCGATGGAATACCCCGCCCAAGGAGACGGAGAACCAGACATCAAACTAAAACCAAATTATAACATTTCAGCAGCCTCACCTGAAGGTAAACACTTGATTCCAACTCATTTGGGAGAGTTTTGGCAAAGTGACCATTGACCTGTTTTTCTGTTTGAAGTTTCGCATGTATATGTATATATCATGAATGCTCCTCAACACTAAAGTGCTTTAATATTAATAATAAGCACTCTAATTATAGAACATTTGTTAGAAACAGACTTCTTGTTTTCCTTTTCTGAGGAAAGGGAGAGGCCAACATATGTGGAGGTAAAGAGATAAGCCTCATTTACCGGGTAGGTCTTCTCTAAGGACAGAAGATAAATAAATTTGTGATGATGCAGCCCCAGGCACAGGAACAAGGCTGGAGCTCAGCCTCCTAGCTCAGCCTCCTCTCAACCCATTCAGGTGTGGCAACAGGCAGGGAGTAGATGGCTACGGTAATGCAGCATATGTGATGGCAAATCTGCAAGCTACATACACGCAACAAGCTCCTCTACTGAAAACAATGCAGTTGGATTAATGCTACCACCTGCAGTAGCATTATTGCTGTCTGCAGCAACGTTGCTCTTCTGGCACACTGATGATGTCAGCTTAACTAGTCAAGCAGAGCACCGTGTTGACATATCCATGCTCCTGCATCATGTCTTTTGCATATCACATGTATTTGGAGCCAGCTAACACAGTTGTATGGAATGCAGATATAGCTTGAAAGGTTAGGATTGGCTCTAGTGGGAACAGGATGATACCAACAGCTTTTAATATCTCCTTCTGGGCTTGTTTAAGCAAGAAAAGGATGCGCTCTGAACCCTCTGACTAACTAATCTCAGTTAAAACCTAACCAAGGATGAAAGTTGCAGGGATTTTCTAGCTTTCACATAAATCAGGATGCTGAGGTGAGCACAGACCCTAGCAGAGCCTTTGAACAATCTGCTGACTCATATGTTCTGCTCTAAGAGCAACCTCCCACAAGTTAAATTAAGTCAGAATTAAACCTCAGGACACAAAATCCAATTAACTAACTTCCTCCAAAGAAGACACAAGGTAAATATCTAGAGGCTAATATTCCAAGGTGAGTCATAAAAAATATATCTATAGCATGCCCTGAAGAGACACGTGAGCTAGATCCAAGAAGGCTGCACATACAAGTACAAGCTGACGGCTACCCAAACCAGGAGCTCCAGGTATAAAAATGTTGTGCTACCCTGACATAAAAATAGGTCAGCAAGCAGCATTCCGCACAACGATGGTGCCACGTCCAAGGCAATGTTTCCTGCCAATCAACAGGTGATGGTAATTCAGGTAGATCTCCCTGCTGCTGCAGCGGTGCCTCTCCTGGGTCCAGATCTAATGCTGGTACCTTGGGACATATCAATTCATGCTCATTCTATAGCAAAGACAGGCACTAAATGTTTTTTATCTTCAAGAATATTATAGCCCTAAGAATACAGTAATTAAAGGCATAACTGTTTTCTCAAGCCTCCTGCCTAATCAGGAAAAGCCAAATGTTTTCAGTTCAGCCCAGATTGGTGTTAAATGGAAGAAAGAGCCAAACCAAAACAAACAAAAAGCCATGAGTTAAACAAACTGCTTTGCTGTTTCAAAATGAAATCTTCTCTTTGATTACTTTTTTAAAGTTTCTACATTACTTGTTTTAAATAGTGTTGGCAATTTCGCAGTAAAAGTGCCCACTTGAAAAAAAAATTTTTTTTCAAAGGATTTCTTTTTGGGTATTTTCTCAGCACTTTTCCTTTATTTCTTCTCTTTCGCTATTCAAATACGATCCAAATTTCAGAATAGTTTCCATAACTTGACTGCCCTGTCAAAACTGTCTACAATCAAAAATAGGAACTGTTACAAATTATAACAAGAAAGTCATCCCAGAAATTCTAAATAAGGTACTTTTAAGTTTTAAGATGTGATACAATAATTTAAGGAGGTATTTCTTTTTACTGAGTATTCTTTAATAGCACTTTTTCCTATTAGTAAATCATCTTGTTTGCATTTTTTACTGGTATGAGTGTATGAGAGCTTTGATTACTATAGTAGCAGTTACATTAAGGGCTCCAGTTAATGTCTGCTGAGAAAGGTGTATGTTGCCCTGCTAGCATTTGTTGTCACAATTGTAAGCTTCTTCTCCTGCTCATGAAAATACCTTAAAAATCACTGATTGTTTCTTTTGATTTTGTTTTCTTTGCTTTGGCTTTTTTGAACATTTTATTTTTGTGTTTACCTTCTTATTTCTGAGCCTCTGAAGGACAGTTTTTCATTTTCTTATTTTCCTTCCCAACAGTGACATAGATGACAGAGCAGATCCCAATGCTGCGTACTAATTGCGGGACCTTTTAAAAGGATACTAATTATTTTATGACTGGAAACCTTGGAAATGCAACACTAGAAATGCTGTCTGCCTGCAGCGATGCTCTTATATATGGGTGAAATTTCACCACAAAATCACGGAGGTCTGAGAAATGCCATCTCATCTGTCTCTCAACTGCAGTTTTAACACTGCAGCCATGAACCAGCTTCCTGGTTAAAAGAAGCTGAAGAAGCTGAACCTAGTCATGTTTTCTTACATCTGCCACTGTTGCTATGCTGAAGAACTTAAAAATTCTGTTTAGGCCACAAAGACAAGATTAAGGAAAAGCAAAAATATAAAAGCTATGTTGTTGCTGTCTAGTACTAGTACTAGTTTGGTTTGTTTTGTTTACCCTACGCTCTGCTTTCTGAGTCCCATACCCTGTGCACAAGTTTTTGCCTAAAACTGTGGAGACTAAGAAATTCTCCAATCTCTGGTTTCAGCAGAAATGAGTGCTTCCTAATATAAGGAGACTGATGATAAAATTCGAAGAGCTTGTTATACAGCTTATGTTTGGCTTTTTGATATTCTGCTGTTTGTAAGGTTTATGCTTAAGAAACAAACCCCAATAAGTGCACAGAATGTTATTCCAGCTGATTCTGAAATAGAAAGTCATATAGCTATCTAAGCACATATCAAAATATCTGAAACCAGGGTTATTTGTACTGCGTCTTTACTGTTTACATCCGAGCAATAAGAGTCTGAGGTGATGGTGGTATATCCATACCAGCTGCTTGTAGGGTTATATTTGGGAGAGACTATACTGGATGAATATATACACTATGTGTGGAGCTATATTTCACTCAACTTCATTAACGATCAACAATCTACTGATTATAGTGTAAAATTAGAAAAGAATAAATGAGACTTTGAAACTATTCAAATAACTAACTGCTTGCAATCGCCGATGTAGCTGTTTAAATACAGAAATTTATTTAAGACACGAACAGGCAATTTTGTCCTGTCTTGTAGGGTCATATTATATGATTTTTCCACGCATAATTTGGGGAAAAAAGATCCACAGAATTCAGGTGTGGATTTTGTATGAGAATCTATAAATGCTGACGTTTCCACAGTCACTAGGTCTGGGGTCAGCATGAAAGAAATTTGTTACTAGTATTATCTATTTATTCACATAAAATTTTATTGGGTTTACTTGCAATATGAAAAAATAGCAAGAGAAAAGTTAATTATGACAATGATGATTTTCATAACAGGGGCTGTCAGTTAGAAAGTCTACTGTGAAGCTAAGTAACATTAATAATTCTGTAGAATAGTTTTAAAGATTTCAAATACAAAAAAAATGCCGGTGTAAGCAAACATTACCTATTGCTTTGTTTCAGATATCCATCAGCCTAAATTCTGAAGCAATGGTGGAATGACTGGAAACCATTTGTCTGAGTTTCGTCCCATTTCTTACAATAGGGTCAGGACTGTTGTTGTTATTAATAATTATATTAATATGTAAGTATATAAGCAGCATTATATTATTAATAATAATGACTTTCCATCATCTTCCTCTCTTCACATTTTCTTTTCTTCCCACCCTCTTCTCAATTTCCTTCCTTTCTACCTCTTTCTTGAGTTTGTTTTCTTCCTCATCTTTGCTTTGCTCTTGCCATCAGTAGCTAGGAGGAACAGAGGAGAAGAGGCAAGCACCAGCCAGGGCTGTGGAAAGCTGCCCAGGTGGCTGCAGAGAGCACCTCTGAGAGGCATCTCTGACCAGCTCCATGGAGGCATCTATGGATTAAACACAAAGCCTTAAATAGCCCTGTCAGTGAGTGCTGGTGGCAGCGGGAAAAGCAAAGGTCCTTGCTTTCAGGGACTGACCAGGGTGAGGCTGCAAAGCATTGTGGTCTAAAAGGCATTTTTTACTCTTTAGTGTATGATTGCTGGCTGAGGCACAGAGAGATGGGGCAGCCTGGCAGTGACAGACCTTTTGCTTTTCTCTCTTGATTCTGAAAAACTGCATACTATGGATTGAGAGGTTGCAGACTTTTTACTGGCCAGATTAATTTCTAAGATGCATGAGCAAAGCCAAAGTAATACCACTGTTTTTCCATACTATGGATCTACATCAGTATAAACCAACAAAATCTTGGTATGCATGTTCTAATCACATACTTCTGAATATTCTCCCTGTTTTTTAACAGCTTGGTCTGTTTTTTTACGCATTTTCTCTTATACTGTGATTACTCTGTTCACTGGCTCTTCAAATAAAATGTATACTGCAGAAATACAAACTGTACATGGAAGGAATGGAACTGATACCTGGTGTGTGTCTGCCTCAGTATAGGACTCTGCAGATACCATTTTGTTACTGTTTTAAGAAACATGTAAAATGGAGCTGACTACAGTATTTCTGGTTGAAAATATGTTTATATGACATTTATGCTTAAATATTATAAGTATTTTATTTCCAATGCATAGGTAAGTTTGCATGGATATATGAATATGATTGTAATATTTTTTTATTTGTGTGTGTTTTGTTTGTTAACCACTAATTTATTTCTTTGTCACTGTTAAACTAATTAATCAAAACTAAAAGAATACACAGCTGCTTTATCTGATGTCCTGTCATGGTAGAGTACTCTCATTTTAACATTGTTCCACTTTGAGAGTTCACATGTATATGTATGTTGTAGTTTGACATTCGGGCTTACCTTCTTATTCAGCAAAAATACTTACAGTCTAAAGGTGTTACTCCTGGACATGCTAGTGTGCCTAATATAAGTAAAATTTGATTTGGTTTCCAGTACTGAACTCATGTTATTAGAAAGAAAGGGGGGGTAAGGGGCTGTCCATTTAGTACCTGCTCTTTTCTCTGTCGATGGACTCCTGTCAGTACAACAAGAAAAAACTTTTAAATGTCAAAATAGCCATGTGGTCTGAGAGAACTGAAAGCCTCAATCTACAAGTATATAGGCTTCCATCAAACAAAACACTTGAGTCATAATGTAGAAAGTAAACACATTACACTTATTTTAGGAAAATGGATAGTCCGCTTGCCTTAGTAGGGCTAAGTTATGAAGGTCTGATTCTTTTTCTCTAAAAATCCTTTGCTCCCATCTAACAAAGGAACATAGAAATATTTCGGTGATATGGTAAAAAGCATTGTCTGTCCCAAATATGGGCCAGAGGCACTTTTTGGAGTCTCAGGTTAAGCAGCTGCTCAACTTCATCTAGACCTGTGCATGATGAAGATTATGCTTACCCAACCTAATAGCCTTCTATGATGGCGTGACTGGATGGGTCGATGAAGGGAGAGCAGGGGATGTTGTCTATTTTGACTTCAGTAAGGTATTTGACACTGTGTCCTATAACATCCTCATGGACAAGATAAGGAAGTATGGGTTGGATGAGAGGACAGCGAGGTGGACAGAGAACTGTCTCAACAACAGAGCTCAGAGGGTCGTGATCAACAGAGCAGAGTCTGGATGGAGGCCTGTCACTAGCGGTGTTCCCCAGGGGTCTGTGCTGGGTCCAGTCCCATTCAACATATTCATCAATGAAGTAGACAAAGGGACAGAGTGTAACCTCAGCAAGTTCACTGATGATGCCAAGCTGGGAGTAGTGGCTGATACACCAGAAGGCTGTGCTGCCATCCAGCGAGACCTGGACAGGCTGGAGAGCTGGGCCGAGGGAAACCTGATAAAATTCAACAAAAGCAACTGGAAGGTCCTGCACCTGGGGAGGAACAACCACATGTACCTGTACAGGTTGGGGACTGACCTGTTAGAAACCAGCTTTGTTGAGAAGGACCTGGCAGTGCAGATGGACAGCAGGTTGACCATGAGCCATTAGTGAGCCCTTGTGGCCAAGAAGGCCAATGGTGTCTGGAGGTACATTAAAAGGACTGTGGCCAGGAGGTCGAGGGAGATTATCCTCCCCCTCTACTCCGCCCTAGGGAGACCACATTTGGAGTACTGTGTCCAGTTCTGGGCTCCCCATTTTAAGAAGGACATGGAATTGCTCAAGCAAGTCCAGCAGAGGAGCTACCAAGATGATCAGGGCACTGGAGCATCTCCCTTATGAGGAAAGGCTGAGACACACAGGTTTGTTCATCCTGGAGAATAGAAGACTGAGGGGGGATCTTATCAATTATTATAGGTATCTGAAGGGTGGGTGTCAAGAGGATGGGGCCAGACTCTTTTCAGTGATGCCCAATGACAGGATGAGGGGCAACGGGCACAGCTGGAGCACAGGAACTTCCAGCTAAACATGAGAAAAAACTCCTTTCCTGTGAGGGTGCCAGAGCAGTGGCACAGGCTGCCCAGGGAGGCTGTGGAGTCTCCTTCCCTGGAGACATTCAAAACCCGCCTGGATGCATTCCTGTGCCCCCTGCTCTAGGTATGCGTGCTCAAGCAGGGGGGTTGGAACCTCTCCAGAGGTTCCTTCCAACCCCTGCCATTCTGTGATTCTGTGATTCTGTGCAATTACCAAGTTCCTCACTTCCTTCCAGGCTGACTAGCAGATAGGTGTTACTATGACTATTAGATGAATGCAAACACATTTGAGTTGGTAAAGGATGCACTGTTTGAGGCTTACTGTCTTAAATATGGAAACGTTCAACCTGCACTGATGTGCAGATTAGTAAAATACCATTTTTACTCACAGACACAGTTTGTCCAGTCCACACTAACAGTGGTCAAAGGAGCTGGGTGGGGGTATGTACACACCAGCTCTCAGAAGCGTGAGCTATGCATCTTGCAGCTTTCAATGACATCAGGGTTTTTGCTTGCAAGGTCAAGGAGGTTGGCCTTTTGTGAACTGGAACAATACAGAACTGGGTCACGACCCTGTAGAAATTTGTGCACATGGTTACTTTTAAGCATGTGATTAGGCCCATTGATTGCAGTGGTGGTGTTTGCATTCTTAAATTTAAGCACATACATAATCTTCTGCAATTTTGAGTTTTTATTATCTATGGCTTGAAAGAAACTTTGGAGAAAAGTACTATTTTCTAGGTACTTTTTATATTACAGTCAAATATATTTCAGCAGCATTGAGAGTAAATTAATGCAAATTTAGACTGTACGTAGTACTGTGTCAATCTGAAAAGGAAGACCAGGAAATAATTCTAGTTATTAGTAGTCT
This sequence comes from Phalacrocorax aristotelis, assembly GCF_949628215.1. NCBI lineage: Eukaryota > Metazoa > Chordata > Aves > Suliformes > Phalacrocoracidae > Phalacrocorax > Phalacrocorax aristotelis. The sequence continues at coordinate 64,398,791 of NC_134311.1, forward strand.
TTATAATCTAAATTCCAGTTTTAAGTAGGCCACAAGTAATGCTTGTTGCAAAAACCATCTTAGAATTTGTCACTATCTGCAGTGAGTAACTCTGAGTAGATGCAGCTCTCTATTCATGTGGGTGTTGCAGGTCATGGCCAAGGTGCTGTAGAAGTGTTTTAAGAAGCTCAGTTAATCTTTACCAGTACTCTATCCGGCTTTTGCTAGTGTTCACAAATACCATTTTCATGATCACTCAATGAAATCAAAAATGCCAAACTTCAGTCTCAGTGTTAAAGGAACCATACAACAAAAACTGTGTCCCTTCACTGAAGGGAAAAATGGTTATAAATCAGGAAAACTTAAAATAAAACTTCTCTAGCTGAATGATTTTCTTTTTAAAAAGACAGGCATGTGCACTTCCAAATATGCACAGTTGTTTATCTTCCAAATGAGATGCATATTCCTGTGAAGCCCTGCAACTGACTTCATACCATTCGAAGTGGGATTACACAATTTACAAGGGAAAAAAAAGGTAACCAAAAAAATAGACATTTTTCCTTGACAAATTAAAACCAAATTAATGAGTTCAGGATGTGGTTTATAATCTCCTTCCAAAATCCTACACACACAAGCCCTGAGGTTTCTTCCCATGCAGCCTATGCAGGCAGTGCCAGAAACACAGGATCCCTCAGCCCAAAAGTAGACAGTGACGGTACAGCAGCTCATTGCAGGACTAGACCCTTCCTTTAATGCAACACAGTAAAAAATTTTACTTGCTAGAACATAGGCTGAGGAAGAAATGAATAAAAAGAAGCAAAATTGTAATGTCACAACTATGTTGACCGAAATATTTTGTCTTGGACTTAGTGGGTTTTTAGTAGCTTTTCAGTGGCAGTGTGAAGAGCAACAAGGGCTGGAAAGTGCGAAGGAATCCCATCCATTACATGCTGTAAGGATTACAGGGGTAGAGCAAAAAAAAAAAAAATATATCTACATTATTAATATGTACAAAATATTTCATAAAACATGAACCATAGAAATAAAATTGTGGCTTTACCGAAAAAATCTTAGCTCAGATGAGAGCTTGTTATCCTCATGACCATGCCCACCACCAGAGAACCGTGCTGGTTAGCAAATGTGTGAACATTTCACATACCCCCAGATCGCAAATATCTGAGATTTTTTAAAAAGGACTAGGTCTATTTAAGCCAATACTTTGATGGTTCAAGTTAAGAATATGTCTAGTTCAGGGCTCAGATGTGCAAACATTTTCATTATTAGGTCCGAACAGAAAAAGTAAGAAAGAAAATTTGTAAAACATGAGGAAAATGAAAGATTAAGGATACCTCTTTGATACATATGCAAACTGATATGATTTGTAACTGTTGGAGGCATTAGCAAACTCTAACTACTATGTTTTGCAGTGTGATTAAGGTAGAAGACTAATTCTATTTCCATCTATCGTTTCCTTTCTTTCAGAACAAGCCTAAATAAAGTTTTTAAAAAGAAACAAATAAAGCAAAGTCTAGGAAAGAACAAGAATGCGTTATGTTTTAAACACATCACCTGGAATACAGTATTATTTCATGCGTTTTTTGAGAACAGAGATTTAATAAAGAGCTACAGGTATCTTTTTTATGACTGAATGAAGCTTTAATAGGAAGGAGGTTAAGAAGTTAAACCAAAGTAACAATAGCACTGCAGTGAAAAAGGCATGTTCTTTTTCATGCACATTGTTCCCCCTCAGAGGTCTGTCACTCAGTAGACTAAGTGTACTTTGACTCATGGGTGGCAATGTAGAGCCTAAGCTTAGACTGAATCCTTTCCTAAAGGCTGAGTCCTGCAACCAGATCCTGACAACTTCCCTGCAGCACTATGGCATGTTTCACTAATATGAGCTGATAGGATTAGCAGCAGGCAGCAATTACTAACTCTTCTTTGTGAGTCCTGAAGAGTTTTGATTTCTGTGTCAACTGATGCTGTATTTCAAATATCTTTGGTGGCAAAACCTAAACCTTGAGTATTGAGGTTAGGTTTGTATAGTCCAGGGCAACAAAACAATACAGAATACTAGGTTGTTTAAATTTAAGTATGTCTATACTGCTTTATTCTACCAGTAACACTCCCCTACCCCCCTCCAATTACTGGGTCTGTTCCCAGTCCATAATATAGTTGGCTGGGAATACTGCTAAAGCCACTAAAGCAAGGTTGTTATCAGCACTTCTGCACCCATTTCCCTGTTCAATATCCAGAGTAGTCTAATAGTCAAGGAAAAGTTTTGGAGTCTACTTGACACTGAACAAATTTTTATTCTGGAGGTAAAAGTGTGTTCACATGAGAGGTTTTGATATTGCAACTAAGTAAAACTTAAGAAGAAGTTAAATAAACAACACAAACATTGAAGCTCTCTTGATTGAGGCTGCACACAAACTGGAAATGAAACAGCAAAAAGCATTAACTGAAACTAGTGGTTTTATTTTAAACATATGTGAATATTCACTAAGAAGAATACTAGTTAGTATTCTATCGAACTGCATACTTAGCCTTAGTTTAATAGATTTTTTTTCTGATGGACAAGTATCCATGCACAGGATTGCATGAAAATAACCTAGATATTGTCGCTACACTGTGTGAAGTCCACACAAAGATGGCTTAGCTTAGGGTGGCTTCCCCAGGTGTCTGCCTCCACTCTACACCATGACAGGTGAGCCAATTACTTTTTGAATTGCTGGCATTCAAGTCACCAAAAATATGCCTTAAAATACCATGCTGTAAACTGTGACAGCCATATGCAAGCCAACCAGCTTTCTATGCATCTATGAACTAGGGCAGATAGCTGCTTAATTCACCAACCAGTCCCACCTATCAGTCACAACAAAAAGTAACATTTATTAAACTAATTACCTGTTCAATGACTGTATTTTTAAGTGGAAATTGAATGAAGGCTTCTTCAGGCTTTGATAGAGAAGCTTTGCTGACTCCAGATGGGGCAGTTTGAAGATGTTATTACCTCACAGCGTCCCGCATCATTCTCTTATTTGCTTGGTAGGAATTGAGAGCAATGACACTGGGTTTGCACAAATATGCCAGACAGACAAGCTATGGTGCTGGGGTGCAGGTCCATATTCCTTTCTGCTGACTATGTTACAGGATCATTAAAGGGCACAGATCAACACCTAGAGCAGTAACCATTTCAGCCCTCTAATATTGATCTGCTGTCAAAGTCAGAGACCTAAACTTAAGAATGCGGTCAAAACCAGGAGACATCAGGTTTAAGCCAGTATGCCAGTGTATGGAATGGTATTAAAATAAAATAATCTTCCATTAAGCTAGTGCAAGTTTTTATAGAGACCAAGCATGCATTGGTTTTAGAAAATTAATCCTGATAAAGCAGAGCAGAACACTTTTTAGACACAAAATGTCAAATGATACATTGCTGTTCCCTGAATGCCTTCATACAACTATTAGAATTAGGATCCCATGAAAAATTATTGTGAACAAAAAGATGAATTTACATCATTCACGTGATCCATATTCACATTCTAGTCTGCTATTTCAATGATAGATCCTAAATCCTTGAGAATATAACAGAAATGAAACTGTGGCGTTTTAGCTTTCTTGCACAATCTATCCTTCCATAACCCTTACTCAGAAATGAAGTGTGAGTTTGACACAATAATAAGATGATATCCTGCCTTTATTTCAGTTTATTAATGCCTTGTTCTTTGAACAGTGGAACTACTTGTGAATAAAGATGTGTTGTATTTTAGCCAGCAACTCAGCCCCACAAAGCTGCTCGCTCACTCCCCCACCAGTGGGATGGGGGAGACAACCAGAAGGGTAACGCTCATGGGGTGAGACAAGAACAGTTTAATAATTAAAACAAAACAACAACAACAGCAACAATAATGCAATGGAAAGAAAAAAATGAGAGGCGCAAAACTCAGGCCAAGGCAGGGATGGGAGAATGAACCACCAAAACAAACAGCACGTGATACAGCCGCTCACTGCTTGCCAACCCAATGCCACCAGTCCCCAAGCTGCAACCATCCCCCCCACATGCCAACTCTCACAGTTAATGTGCTGGCCATGGTGTCACATGGCATGGAAGGAACATCCCATTGGCCAGTCGGGGTCAGCTTGTCTTGGCTGTGGCTCTGCCCTCCCAGCCTTTTGCCCACATGGCAGAGCATGGGAAGCTGGAAGGATTCCCTGACTACTACAGGCACTACAGTGATGAAAATTAACTCTTTCTCAGCCAAAACCAGCACAAGGTGTAAAACTTGAGCAGTGAGTGCAAACCAAAGCATTTAGCCTGCTGTATTTTAGATAAGTGAACAATATTCTCTTCTTTTGCCTATATATCTAATGTCAATTATATCAGTTTACAAGAAAATCTGTAAAAAGAGTCTTCATTTTCCAAAACTTGTAATTTTCTTTCTTGGATGTATGAATAGGGTGACTCAACAATAAGTTTCTTAAATCTATACAGTTGTATTCTTTGAAAGTTGGTACAACAACCTCAGTGATCAGTAAAAATTAAAAGCTAAAGCTAATGACTCTGATCCCTTTATATGCAATTTCATTTTAGAACATTGCATTAGTCTCATTTTGCACCTAAAATACATGACCCCATATATGTCTGTCTGTATATCTGCCCGTTTATTGTGTGGTATCTGTTTTACGACAAGAACAGTGACATTTGGAATGTACCAAACATACTTATCAGAAACTTAATATGGTTTCCACATAGTACAGGAGTTTCTGGGACAAACAAGTTGTTCTTGACAGCTTGGATGTATGAGAAATCTGTCACAAATTATTCATTTCAAAAGGAAACCTAGACATATCCTGTTGCATTTCCAGAAACTGAACAAAGCAATACTTTATGGTTAAGAAATGGATGTGAGCCAGCAGTCAGTACCCTAAGGTGAAAAGTCGGATCTCCCTAGCAGTTCCTCAGTTTCCAAGAAAGGGTCTTCCAGTTTGAAATAATGAACAAATGAAAAAATATGTATAGCTTAATTCTTAGTAATGAAGAGGCGTGCTCATCGCAACTGAATCCTGCAGTGTGCTCTGGGCAAAGCACTCCCTGAGCATGGCATAAAAAGAGCACTCAGTATAACAACTGAAGAAACCTGCAACAAATCTAAAGTAGCCTCTCATTTCTATACAGCTGTAAAAGCTCTGGAGTAAGCCCCTGAAAGGGAACATTTATGTGTTTTATGTTAATTTAAAATGCTTGAAAGCAGTCAAAAGGGAGGCTTAGTCCTGAAGAAATCCCAGTCTTAAACCCCTCTTAAGCCAGGGCATGTCTATGATGTTGGGTTTTTTTTTAAACTGCAATTCTTTTGTTACTTCTGACATGTTAGGTATGTTCCATGCAGATTTGTTTTTTTCTATCACCTCTTACAGGGTGAGTTAAATTTTCTCAGCATCCCTAGAAATTCTAATAGCCTGGCATGCTTTCCAGCCAGGACCTAATATTCTGTTCTTTGTGCGTGGAAGCTCCTGTGCCCATGAGTCTGTGCGCAGTGAGCATGAAATGTGGGTGGAAGCCCTTCATGGCACGTTCCCACTGCAATTACCAGTCCTTGCCAAAAGTCTCTTGGCAAGAGCCTCTTGGCAAAAGCTGTGAATTTGTCAGGTTTTCAGATGGAGCTGCAGTGGCCAAGCTTTCTTAGGTTCTTCCCTGTGCAAAATCCAAAGGAAGCCAGTGCAAGGCTCCTCCATTTCATTGTTGGGATCAAGACTGGAGGCTTATTCCATAGGAACTACACTAACTGGAGATCAAGGCAGTTGTATCTTTTTCTCTCCGATAAGTCTCTTACTGTCTCACATCCCTTTTTCCCAAGCCTGTGAAGTTAGGAAAGATTGCTTTGGAAAGACCTAACACCCATTGGAAATATGTATGCTGAAAGCTATGCAATTTCTGTTAGCTTGTGCAGAAATACTGTAAGTAAGGGGGTTGCCCTTTGATTAAAAGTTATTTGAATCAGAGGGAATGTTTTAATTTTTTCTCCTGTGAATTACAAACCATATTAATGGTACTGCCCATGGAAATTATATTAGTAGTGATAGGACAAACTGTTTCAAATTCAGATAGTTATTCTGCTGAATCCAGCTTCCCAGGAGCTCCTGAATTCAGTAGCTGATTTTATACCAATGAGAAGGTTAATGGACTGTTTTCTACTCCTTTCCAGGAGCAAATGTCAGCCCTATGGAGGTCCATTGCTCACCAGAACTCAATCTGGAGTCCTAGAGTCTGGCACAGGAAGACTAATAGACTAATGCATTAATTCACTGAGCCTCTCTGCCCTTGGACTGGTTGCGCGTTTTTTAGCATGAACTATAGTGGCAATGGCATTCAATCATACCTTCATTTACCTTCCAACTATGATTTCAGAATGCACATAAAAAATTCCATATTCTGATTATTGCCATCAATATAAACATAAACTACTGCAGAAGGGCAAGAGAGGAAAGAGGAAGCCTTTTGGATTGAACTAATAAGTATAACTGCACTAAAACAAGAACATACCAGCTGGCTGAATCCCGAACAACTAATTAAAGTGAAGCCTCGTTTAATTTTTCCCAAGAATTATCTGCTTTGGCTATCTGCCAGCAATAGGTAACTGAGGGTTTGCCTGTGTTTTTTCCATTGCATAGGGGATAGTTTGTGCTTAGTCACAGAGCTCATCACCAAAAGGACTTCTTTGACCATTATCTGAATATAACTATTCCCCAAATTATTCAACATAACTGGACAGTCTCACTCACAGAACAGGTGGTATAGGTAAGATTTTATGTGTATTGGGGCGAACATTTCTCCTCTATAAGCTGGGGAATAAGGTATGATTGATATTGGCACTGTGGCACAGAAGAAATAAAAGAAGGGAATTGTTTAAGTACATTTGTGGGTTAAGAAGGAGACAAGAGTAAGAAACTACATCTATGGGCTAGTCATTGGTAAGGAGAATGGGAAATTACTGAAATTTTGGCTTTGCTTCTCCATGCGCTAGGAAGCAGATTTGAATTGATGCGTTACAGAAAGTATGTTGTATCCTTATTCCTGCTGAAGAATATTACTCACTGGCTTGAAGCAAGGAGGGCACAGAGAAGGAATCACACCTTGTTCAAGTGATGCAGTTTTGAGGCTTCAGGGTGCAGCAACATTACTCGTGCAGGCGCTGATCTTAGCGCATGAAATTTTCAGGTACAGTGGAGAAATAGAGAAAATTAAAAGACTAGATACAAGAACTGTTTCACATATTGTCTTGGCTAGTTTGCTTCCACTGACATTTTAAAAATCTGAAACATAAAAAAAACCAAACCACTCTTTTGAAGTAACCATGTGAAATTTTGCATTGTAATCCTTTTACTTTCAGAACAGCCCAGAGCTTCAGTTGAGGTCAAGTCTACGAGCAATTGAGCAGCTCCTTTTTTGTTATGTCAGGACAAATACCTTGAGATACAATTACATTATGAATAGCTAAAACAATCAGGGAGTCAGTAGTGAAAAAATAAAGGATTCAAATTAGCACATACTAATTTAATTGATCATTTGGTTTTGCCTGTTCTATGGTATAAGCAATAGGATAAAATGCTTTTTTTTCATCATGCAGGACGAAAGTTTATTTGAAGTTGGAGTCTATAGCTGCCTTTTCACAGTAAATTGACCTTGTTCCATGCAGCCAATGTCATAATGCTCTGCTTTATCTAGGCTGAGAGAGAGAAAATCGCAAATTGCTTCTGCATGATTAGTTCTGCCACTTCAAACGTGTTTCTTCCGAGTTGGCTTCCACACTTACTGCTAGAGATATGTGCCGCTGGGAAACCCTAATCTGTCTCTGAACTCCTCTGATTTAGTAACCCTTTACCAGCCAGTCTTTTATGTCAGTGAAATGACTCTTGTTGAGAACAATAGAAACAGTACAGAAAAAATGAAGAAACTTTATATTCTCTCGAACCTCAGGCCAAATTTTACTCAGCTTTTTTTGGCTTAGCAGACAGAAGTTGCTTCAGATCAGTGGAGTTTTCACAGATATGCATTTATTTGTGCTTTTATTTACAAAGCATTTTTCTTTTCTATATGTATTACATCTTGATGAATAAGTACATCTTGGTTTTTTGGTCATAAAATACAGAAAGATATTTACTTTTATGTGACAAACTTGGTGTTTGAGTACCCAATTTGTTGATCATCTAATTAACTCTAAATTGAAAAATCTTCGTTATTCTTAGTTTTCCTGCTAGCTAATATGTTCCAAATAAAAAAATCCAATCCAGCCAAAGAAGAAGAAAACCCAAGGCAAAAATTACTGCTGTGATGTACTCTTGGAAAAAAAAAATTATTAACAACCATAAAAATCCATATACAGCAAGATGAAATTACTGCATGTTGTTCCAGACAGGAGAAACCATTAAAACCACATTTGTGGTTGATAAAATACCCATAGGTAGTAGCACAGTTTAGAATTTTAGAATTATACAAGGAAAATATAGATTGATGTTAGTACTAGAAATAAGGTTGTCTCACTATTTGGTTCCTCTTTGTACAGATGTAACTTTACAAAACCAAGGCTCAGCACAGCACAAGGTAAATTTCTCAGACTTGAACTGCTTTTCCTCCCTCCTAACTCTGCACGGAAGCACACGTGCTACGTCATCACAGTGAGAGAATCATGGAGAGTATCCACATATGGAAAATCAAGTCCATGTTCTGGGTGTTCAGGTTAGGGCTGTAGGACTGCAGTTCTTGAATGATCTGTTGTGATTGAACAATCTGAACCATTTGATTTAGAAACATATTTTACATGTTATTTTGCTCTCTAACATGAGCATATAGGGCTGAACTCTGTGTGCTGCACCATGCTTAGCCATATTAACATCGGTCTTATTCACAAGTTCTTATTCACAAAGGCTTTATTAGCACTATAAAAATGAAAGAGCAAAGAATTAAAAATACGCCATAAAGAAAAATCATTTTCATAACAAAAAACATTTCAAATATTTATTTTTTAACACAAACCTATCATCGCAGTTGATTCTCTCCTAAAAACCCAGAGCCAGTTACTACATCACTTTATGAATTACAAGCACCTGGTGATTTTTTTTTCCTGGTGAAGTAGAGCAGCAGTAACAAGCTGAACATGACAGGTATTTAAAAATAAATTGCTTGATAAAAAAATGAAGAACAAGAAAATGCCAACTTCATGTGACAAGATTCATGCTGAAGTAGTGTTTTCAGATATTTTTGACCAAAGAAAGATATAACAGTTTAAAGGTGAAAAGGAGTATGGGGAATCTGCTACCTGACAAATAAGTCTACGTATCAAAAGATTTTGCTAACCATTCTGACACATAAATGGCACATGATGTCAACTTCTATTAAAAGCTTTATAAATGATGACAGCCTGGAGAAACAAGAATTGTTTTCCAAGAACAGAGTTTCTGTTGAATTCTGTATATTATTCCCAAGCATTAGAAACACATCAACAACAAAACTGCAGCCAGGAGACAAATCAGTTTTACAATCACTTGTCTTGTGGTCTATGCATAGGACTGGGTACCAGGAGATTTTAATCTTAGATCCCCTTGAAGTCCCTCACTGTTGTGAAAAATACTTCAGATACTATATGCATTTCCATAATGATATTTTTCCATTAATTTGTAGAAGTAAAGTAAGTACTGGTGAAAGTATTATTTGTTACAGGGTATCAACAGGTTGAATGGAATTCAAGGGACAAATCTAATACAAAGCAGTTAATTTATCAAAAGTCTTGATTTAAAAAGATTTTGAATTGATTTCAGAAGAAGAAGCAGCTTTCCCTACTGTGACAGTTACAAACCCGTGCGCTATGTTTCACTGCAAGTAAATTGGTTGAATTATTCCTGTGCAATTGCCAAACTGTGCAGAGGATGACTGTAAACAGAACAGAAAATTTCTATATAATAAGATCTGTATAGTAAGGCCTTTTGAATTAAATCCTTGGGGACTTCCCATTAATTCAAACAAGATTTCATTAGGTCCTTACAGAATAACAATACACTGAAGTACTTGCATTTGGTAGGATTTCATCAACAGCCACCATGACTTCTTAACTAAATGTACAGCCTCCAGCAGGCTGCGTACCATAAGATCCTGGCAGTTAAATTTTCCATATTTCAAGCTCAGATAAGCACAATTTTTAGTCTCCTTGAGGACATGAGGAAAAGGAATTCCCATCCTTTCCAAAAACCCAGGAAGAAATATTTTAATTTCATTTGAACAATTTCAGAACAAACTTATAGTAAACACTAAACGTACCATGTTCAGAAGTCCTCACAGACCTTTTGGTTTTCTCTAAGTGCTATTAAAATGATAGTCCTCAAACACCGAACTCATTTCAATCATGCCAGATATTATTATTACGGCTTCTGCTGTTGTTGTTGTTGTTGTTGTCACTTATCCAGATATAATGGTAACACTGTAATTCAAGAAATTCAGTTAAGTGCAAGGTGCAAGGTACATACATTTCTCAAAGACCACCAAGCACCTTTTGGAAAGCCCTCTGCATCTAACAAGATCAAACCCCTTATCCTGTTGATCATGATATATCCCCTTACCTGAGCAACATGAACATAGATCACACAGTCTCTGCCTACTGACAGTAAAAACACAAAAGTCATCCAGCTGTCCGAGTCAAAAGTCTCAGAGTTGAACTTTGTCTCCTTCACTCCTCCCATCCCTGAAAACATGGAGACACCTTGCTGGAGGGTGGGTGGAGGGGAGAAGTCAGTGCAAAATTTCTTGTTGACCCTGGCTGGGAACAGAAACAGTACCATCCCACAAAACAGAATATATCTCTAAGCAGGACTTTGTGCTGCATTTTAATACTCTATTACTTTACTAAAATCCTATTAATAACTTTTAAACCATCCTCATAACAAATCTATTGTACCGTTAGACTAAGTCCAGTCAATGCTTAGCCTCAAATGTAGCTATTTAGCTAACCACGCAGGTGGATTAGTAAAGAAGAGTAACAAAACACCTACGCAACTTTTACAGTTTTACTTTCTTGAGTGAAAAATATGTGAGTGAGGACAAAATATCATTAACTTTGTTACTGTTAATGAATGTGTAAAATAAACTGATGGCCTGACATTTGCTGTAGACTGTAGATATGTACATCTTAAAATAGATTCAGATAAAACCAGAAAAGAATTTCAAGGCTAATCACTTTTTTGAGGCAGCAGGTTTACAGTTCTCTGGGTTATATATTGTTCCTTGTTCCATGGTTAGAAGATGTCTTGTGACCTATGAAGCAAATCTAAAGAATCAAAAGCAGAGACTAAGTTTTAGTATTTTAATGACAGGATTTACTTTATCCAAACCAGAACAGTTCAAAATCAAGTTTTCTTGATTCTTTTTTTCTGTATTAGAAATATCATTGTTGAAAGCAGTGCATTGAAATGTTGTATTCCTTGCATATCCCTAATATACATTGGTATTTTTTGTGGAATTCCTAGATAGTTGGAAAAGAGGACAACATCTCAGAAAGACTCAAAACTGTCATCTGTTATTAGTACCCACCTGTAGGTCCTCTGCTTCAGGCTATAGAATTCAAGAATAACAGTGCAGTCCCTCCTTTGCTTGCATATGGTTGGTTGTTCAGGGCATTCTTTAAAAAAATGAAAAGATTTTAGGTGGAATTCCTGCTCTCAGATGAACTAGGTTAAGACTTCCACACCTGTATCGAAGAAACTAAGCATAACTGTTCTTACTTACACAAATACAGAGAAATCACAGCTTTTGTGTTTTGATTTGAAAAGCCATCCTTCTGTGTTAGAACTTGATGAGGTTTGTCTTCTTTGCCTATGCTGGAATTGCTCATCTTCTGAGTGAAGAGACTACCATGAAATAAAAAAGGAATCTATAGGACTTCCAGCACTGAGCTCTTTCTGCACATCAGGACTTCTGTGTAGACCAGTAATTCAAGATTCAAGCTCATCTTCATTTACAATAGCTTAATAATACATAGAAAAGTGGGCAAGGTCAATGCTGTTTCTTGAACGTCAGTCATTTTAGTCAATAACAGGAGTTTACAAATGTGGTGGAACAATACTACATCTATTTTTAGGTGAGCAAAAGGTGACCTTTTAAGGGTAGGCTTGCTCTGATAGCAGTTAGAGATTCTCTGGCAAGTAAAAATGCAATGTTAACAGTAGGCTGCCTACAAGCCATCAACAATAAGCCTGAGCTGAACCTAGACCAGAGCTGAACTTCTTCACAGCTGGTAAGTACTGAGGCTTAGTGTGGTGTATAACTTGTTTGATTACTGTGAAAGATATCAGATACAACACATAGACCTGCATCTGGGATGAAAATATTCTCTACTGTCCAATGAGCATAAATTACATTTTATTTGGGGCTCTTTTCTGCTAACATGAAGATTGTGAAGCTGTTCCCTTTTGGTGTTCAAGACTGGATCTCCCTAGTGAGTAAAGCTTCCATGGTATTTTGTAGAAGTGAATTTTTCCAGGTGGAATTATTTCTTTATTTTGGAACAAGCCTGAAAATCATAAATCCAACCAAAACAAAATGCAATTTTTCTCCTGTTCTCATATCAATACTTTCAAAAATGAAAACATATTTGAGGCAAAAATATATTTTTCTGATGTTTGAACATTTAGGTTAACTGAACTGAGCTGTAACTTTGGAATGGAAGGGGAGCCAGGTGAGATAAATCTAATGCTTGTATGCTTTCAGCTTCTGCATCATTACTAGCTTTCTTAGAACGCTAACTTTTCTTGACCCCTTTTAGCAACTACAGCTCTCTTAAAAACAACTAAATTAGGACCTTTAAAGTGCAAAAAGCACTTATGGTTTTAAATGTAACTGTACTTTATAAATATACACATGAAAAACCTTATGTGATACATCTCATTCTTCAAGTTTATTTTAATTATTGTCTACACTTGCTGTTTTCCCCCACATTTATAATTGGTGAACTTCAGTGATCATTACAAGATGCCCTCTGCTCTTCTTGTACCATTAGGCTGAACACAACCTTCAACACAGCAAGACAGGTACATATCCCTGCTTATGGAAGTTTTGAGATTTTGCCCACAGTCTTGGACTTTTCTAGATGGACCTTGCCTTTCGTTGATCATAAGCAAACCTTCAGCTGCCGGTTCCGCACTGCCTTGCTGTGCACACAGCAAGTGGCTGGGGATCAAATCAACACTCTGAAAATCAGCACTCCTTCCTCAAGTGCTAAGTAGAGCCTTTATGCAAACTGAATAACTCTAATGGTGAGGATATCCTCAATGACCTAACTCCTACTTGTGGATTGAAAATTAGGCCTAAGAAGGCCAATTGCCAGATAATGCTGTTACAGGGAGGCTTGTGTACAAACTGAAAGGTTGAAGTGCACCCTTTCAGCACTAGGATTCATTCCCAGCAGGGCCGCCCTCCTCTCCCCAGCTGATGCCTGTGGCAGCACCGGTGCTGGGGGCCCTCAGTATTCGCCTTCACACCCAGGCAGCCGACAGGCCCAGGGGGGCTGCCTGGAGCATCCCCTTCACCAAGTCCCAGGCAGCCATGCTGGCAGACCTAGGCTCCCAGCTGATGACAGGCAACTCAAATCAGTCCAGGCAGGCTTAAAGGGAAAAGGGGAAAAAAAAGCAAGGGAGCGACATGTCACCTCACACTGTGCTGTGGCCACTTTAGCTGAGCTGTGAAGCACAGCTCTTTTGAATGCAGAAAGTTCCTCTGATAACCCTGTCGGAGAATGATATAGGAGGACAAGGCATGTCTCAGAAATGCGTGACTTTTAAGCCATTGGCACTTTAAGTTTTGCTCCCTGTTTTAACTCTGGGTAACTGCTGCAGTCTAGATTGCCTGCGTGCAAAATATAGATTTATCACAAATAAGGTTCACGTATCTCCAGGGGAAAAGGGATCCAAGTTCATGCTTTCAGAGTGACTCATGTTCTTAGGTGCCTTTGGGTTTTGTTACCACAAAAAGGCATGTGCTAACTCTCAGCATGTACTGAGCACCCTTCCTCTGAAAACAGCTTGCTATTGAACATCTGACATTGGTCATCCAAAGCTGAAAAATCTTCAATATTCCTATAAATTCAGTTAAACCTAAACAACAGAAAATGATGTCACTGAGGTAGACATTTTAGTAGTTTGGTCATTTAGTGTATACTGTCATTTTACCTTACAGGGGGCACTGAAGGATTACCCGTGTTATTTACAGATAGTTTCCTTCTTCTCCTCCAGTCTGAAACAAAGCAGCTCATTCTGCAAGAGCTAGGTCTTTATGACTGCAAGCTCAGTTAACAAAACTTAGACATGGCCACAATGGTTCTGTCTTACTACCTGAAGTTCCCACAAGTTTTATAGCAGTGGGCAGTAACTTTTTTTGAGAAAAGGGTCTGTTCCATGGACAGACAATGACAAAAATCCACCAGAATGAACAATTTGGAGCAGAGAGGGCAGACTTTCCTCTGTCAGAACACTAATAAAGATAGAAAATCCAAGTACTGAATATTTATATATCTTAACTCCCCCTTGCATACTAACAGTGAATTTTCCAGGCCAAGAATCATAAATCAATAAAATTGGATTTTCATACTGCTTTCAGATTTTAGATTATGCTTTATGTATCAAAAACTTATTCACATTATTGGATGCTATGATGAAAAAAGAATCTTAGAAAATAATTCCTCTGTGTTTCAAATATCAGAACTGGGAAACTCCTATGTCATTAATAGGGTATGAAAACTGTCTTGTCATGGCACAGCTAGAATTGCTATGCTTTCTTAAAATGAAGAGTCCTGGGTTGTGTTTCAGTCCCATCAATATATTCCAGCCCTGTTAGCAGCTAATTCTCTGACCTTGCTCATGCCACTTAATGTCTCTGTTGCTCAATTTCTATTTTTGTGGAGGACAAAAATACTGAGTTTCATAAAGTGTTTTACAAATTGTGTTAACTCAATGAATATTGCGTAATAGTTTTTATTAATCTCTCTTCTAACTTATTTACTGTTCTAAATTAATGTGAATTTCTTGACTTTCATGAAATGAAAAGCAACAAAATCAGTTACAAGTGAAATGGAGTCATATTTGTCCTGAAAACTTTCAAGACCTGCTATCTGTGGAGGCACTTATACGGCCCTCATAGCGATTATATCTTAGCACTTAGCAATCACTAATGGTTTTTATCCTCCCACTACGTCTCTGAGATAAGGTAGGGTTGGTGTTATCTCCATTATTCAGGTGGAGAAGTGAGGTCCAGGTTAACTGAGAACAGAGTCACATCACACATTTGTGCCTGAGTCAAATGTGTCACAGATGTGTGCCAAAACCATCTAGTAAGGGCTTTTGTACTTCTCAGAACAGCACAGATCACAAAGTCTAGGACAAAGTATGTGATAACCAAGGACAAAGTCTTCTTGGTCAAGATAACATACTTCCAGATAAATCCAAGGCCTGAAAATTGTTAGGAAATGCTGGAAAAGTTTGTAATGAAAAAGCCACTTCCATTAACATAATGATACAGCACTTCCTGACTTTTCAGTAAAACCACCGCTGTCCACTATGACCTCAGAGCACACCTGCTCTCTGACGGTGGTGGAGAATGGAGGCTGGTGCCTTCCACTCCTTGGGGCCACTGGTTAACAGGCACTGAGGCAGTTAACAGCCATGTTAGTTCACTTTTAATGCTTCACCATTTGCTCCCCAGAAAGTAGTGTGCAGGCTGCCAAGGGTCACTGTCCACACTAGCTGCAGAAGACTCTTCTTCATATTCTTTAGGGAATAGGGCAAAAACACCTATTTCTTCTTTAACAAAATGTTTCGATTCTGGAGCAAGGTATTGGTGACACTTTGTATAACACCCTGTCCTGCACTGCTTAGTCACCTTTGTCAGACACTCAGAAACACTGCCCACACTGTTTGAACTCCCTAATCTAGCTCTGTTATCCTCTGTCTGGGTTTGATCCAAAGCCTATGGGTATTATTCCACTGGCTTCAATGGGGTCTGCATCAAGCTGCTGAATTTTCATCTAAACGTACATTATTACCCTTAAGATTACAATTTGAACACATTGACCCACACAGAAAACATTATGTTTAAATGGGCAGAAGTGAAAAAAAAAAAATAAAAAGGAATAAAGAATTTATGCAGTAAAGCAAATCATGGCTGAATCTCACTATGTCTGGATTTGCATAGTGCTTATCAGGACTGTAAATAAAGATATAAGTAGACATTACGTTGGAGGTTTCTCTTGGTTGTTAAAGACAGAATTAATCAAATACATTACTTCAAAGAACAAATAGGAAGTCAGTCAGAGAATCTGTGTTACATGTAGTCCTACACCCATTTCATAGTTGTAGACTCAGTTGTCGCTTTGCTGGCATAAATTTTGTGAGTCAAAGGTCAGTGATAAGCTTGGGACTGAAAGAGATTTTTTGTTTTAAAGTTAAACCAATCTGCTCATACGCAATGACAACGCAGAACATACGTTTATTTTGAAACAATCAGCCACAAGTAGCTGGTTCACAGAAGTACTTCCAGTGTGTATCTATAAGGATAATGCAAAATTAAGGTCTTCCTGTGAGAGTAAAACCAGGAACTTGTAAGGTTTATGTGTTCCTGGTTTGAAAGATTGTGCCTTTTTTCTGTTTTGAAAGAAGCACAAAACGTCTGCCAAGCTTAAAAATGATGCAGATCATGTTTCTGTTAGGTGGTGCCTACTGGGCAGTCTGGCTCTTGTCAGTAATTCTTCAACTGCTTTGCTGTGGTGGAATTACTGTAGAGAGTTAGGAGTTGTGGTTGGTGGGAGGGATTCTTTGTCCCAGTTGCATTTAGAATTACATCTAATCTTATCAAGGAGCTCGTCATTGTTTCTGGCTGCCCATAGCAGGTACAGTACTGCTTTTGTTCAAGTCTGTTGTTTTACCAAATAAAGGCAAGAACTGCTTGCTTTTCTCATACAAGTAGTCCAACTGATTTCTGCAGGAATACTTGCATGAGTAAGGCAAACAGGATTTGGCAATAAAATTGATGAAAAAAAGAATCTGGACGCAATATTCTTCCAGAGGAAGTATATGCTGATTGAAAAGTGTTTAAAGAGACAGGTAAAATGGATAGATATAATTAACATTTAGATGCCAACTGTGGCTAAAGCAAGTGGAAGCTTGAAAGAGTATGACATAAAGAACAAAAACAAACCAGCAAGCAGACACTGAAAAGTTTTCATTGTTCATCAAAAATTAAAAGTTTTTTATCACATGGCAAGGTTTTAATTTAATATTGTCTTTGAAACTTTTGAGCAGGCAGCAGGATAGCTGGAGAAGTGCATAAATGCACAAGTATTTTCCCAAACTCTTAAGAACTCCATATGGTTTCACTAAAAATTGTGCATGCCCCTGAAATGTAAAATAATTCTTCAAGTGCTTGACTGTGGATTTGAATATTTAAATTTTCATATTCAGCTTGAAAATGCTGACCTCCCTAAAACAGAAAAAATATTTGCTTGCCTCCCAAGGTAGTGATCAACTTAAAACAAAATACAAACAAACCAAAAAGAGTATGCAGATGTAATGCCTGCTTCTTACACTGATTTTTCAGTAGAAGTTCCTGGATCTCTTTTTGTATTCATCAGACATTTAATATTTAAGGACTAGTTCCTCAGTTGGCAACTATTTTCCCTAGCTGGAGTTGCTGCAGGCTTAATAAGAAAGTAGGTGTTGTAAGTAGTATTTATGCCTTCATTTTAAAAACCTGCCCTGACCAGTACTGAGCAAATTATTGACATAGTAAAACTAACACAAAAAGAAATAACATCAAGAACAGACCACCAGTGTCAATAAAGATTCCAGGTTAAATCAGACAGAAATAATTGGTATTAAGTTTTAATGGAAACTCTATTCATGTCATTTTATAATTAAGATGCAAAATGTAACTTGTTCAAGCAAGCTCCATTTAACATCATGAAAGAGATGGCGAATTAGCCAGGGCTGTTTGCAGATGTATAGCTCATCCCAGCAAAAGTTATTGAGCATTTTAAAGGAGCTTAAGAAGAACCAAAATCTAAATAAGTTAACAGAATTTAAGGGTCCTGTATGTGGAGCAGTTTTTCTCAAAATTTTAACAGGTGTGTAGTTCATCAAAATTTGGTGATATGTTTCCTTAGGGGTCAAAGTAAACACTGGAGTTACTCATCAGCTTATTTAGGTATCTGTGCAAACAGCTCCACAACAACTCTGCTCAGAGTGCCACACTGATTATTAGCACAGAAACACTTACATTAGAGCAAAAGATTATCAAAAATTGATGAAAATTATTCAGTTATGAAAAAAAGGGGTTTCTCACCCTTCAGGGCCATAACTATAACTTTCGATGTTTATTTGAGACACTTGGATTAGTAGCCTTCTCACCCCGTGCTCATGTGTACAAAATTGTACGCCCAAAGACCTCCACCTGGCATTATAGGAGTCTACAGTTAGGTGGGTCCTAAATCAAGAGTTTATTGTCCATGTTCAGGAGTTCAATGTTCAGCTATAAGAAGAAATGCTCAGAGGTTAGGACTGTTGAATTAGGAAAGGAAACAGATAATTTGTCCATGACAATGCAGACAATACCATAGGGGGAAATGACAATATATTTTTCTCACAAATGAATCAACAGTGAATGATCTAGACAATGATTAATAAGCATATCAAAACAGGGGGGGTGGGGTGTTATGTAAATTTCAATTGATTCAAAGAAACTATTGCTGCAAGACATTACTAAAATAAATATCTGAGTAGAAGCCATAGAGGATTAGACGTTTATATGGATAACGAGAATTTCTGTAGCTATTCCAGAGAAGAAAAAAAAAATTATAATACATAGAAGTGCTCTGATTTCATGGTATAAGCCAACCATTACTTGGCAACAATGTGTTGATGAGAGACTATCTCCAGTTGTTCACGGGTATGGCTTTTGCATATTCCCATAAAATAGAGCTAGTTAATATTTTGGGGAGCATATACAAGACTTATGGGTTTGATTTACTGTACCTATGTCCGTGTTGTTTTGTTTCATCTTTATCTCAGCTGACTGTTCCTGGCATTGCTAGGAAGTAGAGTATAGGAAGATATTTTCTCTTTGTATGTGTTTTGAACAGAGAACATACAACAAAACATCATGTCCTGGGAAAATTTTCAGGATTATTTGAATCTCTCTCAAAAACATTATCAGAGAAAAACTAACTCTCCAGCAGCACAAAAGTGGCCTAGAACAATCTTAAAATAATATTAATACCTTTGCACCGTTTCCTCAAGAAGGTATTTAGCATCTTAACAGCAAAATATATTTTAAATATCACAAGAGAATTCCACAGCTAATTATAAACTGCATTTCACTTAGTTATGATATTCCTATGGTAAATAGGATAGTAGTATAAATACTTACTACTTCTATGCTCTTCCCTTTTCCTCAATTGTTTTTCCCAGATAAATCTATAATGCCTTATAAGAAACCATTTGTGGCCCATAAAATTCAGTTTAATATTTTAAAACATTTTACTGCTGGAAACACTGACATTAGCTAAGCTTAAAGTGTTCAGCTATAGCTATCTAGGAAAACGTACTTTCAAACTTCATTTCAAAAGATACTGGAATGTCTAAATTGAAAACCCCCCAAGCATTTTTTCTGGATACTTGAAATCAGACCATGTTTATTTAGACATCTAAATGAAGATTTAAGCATCTCAGTTGCAGCTCCTAGTTTGAAACGTTGGTAAAAGTTACTTAACCTGTCTGAGACTTCACACTACCAGCCAATCCTAACTAAAATTAACAAATTGTGAGTTTAACCTATTAACTGTGTTGCTCTGTGACTGGTAACACTGGGCGTATGAAAAAGTACCCAGCTGAAAAACAGTGACAGAGTTGGGGGGTTTCTGTTATTTCTGGCTTATATTTTTTTAGAGTCAAGACAGAGAGACAGTGTTGCTTTCATCCAATCTCATATACAAGATATCATCAGATCAAAACCAGTTTTATTACCATGGGCTTGATTTGCCTGCACAAAACAATGACAACAGGGGATAATTTTTACATGCCACGTTAATTTGTCATGTTCTTTATTCATTCTTAGTGCTAATCACACATTTTAAGTAACCTTAAGCTTCAGCTTACAAAGCATGGAGTAATATCTGAGGCTGAAATGGTATTTAGGAGAGAAGCTAGAATTTCTGTTCTCTCTGTGTATAAACCGTGTTCAGATAACCATAAACTCAAAACTGGATATCATTTACGCAGATGCTGAGCAGGCCTCTTCAGAAATCTGAGCTCATCTAAGTTGTGGCCCCTGCATCATTTTGGACCTTCTCTACAACACCTCAGCTCTGCATAGTCTCTGCATACTCTCTCTAATCAACATGGGCTACCAGCGCTCACTGCCAACTGCCAGTTTGTTATTTATATCTTCTCACTTAAAATTCACCTGTGTCTTTGGCCCACTAGGCCTAGAAAAGCGAAGGAGAGTCTGAGTAAACACAAACTTAACTTACATGGACTTACACGGCACCTGCAGGTTTGGCACCGTCTCCTAGAATGATGCCAGAAAATGAGCCAAAAAGAATTCCTGTCACTCTTTTGATGTTACAGGACATTTACTGGGTGTTACTTTTAATTTTGTGTCCAAAACAACCAGAAGGCATGGAGGATCCAGGATATTCTCCTACCAACAAGTCTTTAAATATTCCTAAAGTGCCATTTAGTTCTGAAAGGAGGTGACGTAAAAATGACACCTTCTTATTCTGCACATCTGTTCTTTGTGCACATTCAGAGTTGCAGATATCTGCTGCCTGCAGAAACAAAATCTAAACCTTACTGTGTTTCCCTTCTCTTAATCTTGCAGAACATCCACAGCAGAGAACAAGCTGGATCACCCTTCCTTTCCACATTCCTAATTATAGGCACGTTTTGTGTGAGTCTGCATATATGTCACCAAATATAGAACCCAAGAATAAGGTAAAGTGTTATGTGATTGAGAACATAATTTTACCACCAAAATTGGAAGTTTTTCTAATGAAATGTGAGGCAAAAAGTACAACCTAGCTTGAGAACTGCATATATTGTTCTACATAACAGTGGAAAACACTGTACAGAAAATATAGGGTTTTGGGGATAATTCATAATCACCCATTCAAAAATTACTTTGTCTTAATCCTGACTGGTGTGAGAGGAACAGTCTTATATTCCAGGCTGCATGCATTTGAAAGTGTTCTGCCCATAAAAGAAATTAATGTTAGGCATAGATTCCAAAATATAATAAACTAATTGGTCCTGTTTGCTTTTTGTTTATCTCTTCCTTTCTGTATTTCATTAAAGAGCTTATTAACAGAAACAAGCAGCTTTTCTTCAAGCCAGGCAAGTCACTGAAAAGTGTTTTTACCAATTACACAAACATACATACAAAATCTGCAGTTAAGTCTAATTAGTTCATGTTTTGCTACAGGCTTAGTAATTATTAGCTCCTTTTCTGACTGATATTTTCAAGATCATTGCAATAATCATTATACAGAGCTCTTAAGGTAGTATTTAAGAATAAAAATCCAACACAGACAATGTATTCCGACTGGTATTTAGGTTTCTTGCCAATTTACATCCCTTCTACAATGCTGGCTTTCCACCAACAGAAGAAAAAAACCAACCCACCATATAAAAAATTGATGTTTCAAAACCAAAACTATAGGTAATATCCAGCATTTTATGCAAAAGTCACTAAAAGAAAATTTGAAGTAACTTGTGAGTTTTGAAACATAAGGATTTCAAGTACCTGCAGGTGGCTTTTGGTATTAAATATCCTTCCTCATTTTAATAATACATTTTAAATATACACTGCACAGTCAGATAAAAATTCTCTTACCATAATATTGGTACTTTAAACTATGATTAGTACAAGAAAAATCCTGAGCAAAGACTTATGGTGAAGAAGACATAGAAACTAGTTTTAATAACGTCAACATTAATTGGCTTTGAAAAGTCTTTTGGCCCACTATCCTTGCTTCCTTACCTGTAACCCACCTTTATCACAAGGATATTAATACAATGTAAGATTTTATTGACGACCAAGTGTTTTAAATAAAATTAAAGCAACTTGGACTAAAACCTACAGGCATGAACTTGAGTTCCAGCCTTGTCTCCTGTGTTTACCAGCCAGAGAAGTGCCTGCACTACCCAACATAACGCAGAGACATCTGGTGGCTGATGGGCACACTGCAGAGAGACTTTCCAGTCTAGAGAGCCAGAGGAAGTCCAGCAGTGACTCCCCTGGAGACGGACCTTCCAGATTCTCCTGCCACCTTCCCTGCTACATGTCCTTCATCTGCCTATACATGGAGTCTACCAGCTTTGTATCACTGTCCGGGAGTCAGGGTTTTTCCTTGGGTCCCCTTTGTCTAACAACCATCAGCAAAATTGGGTTTGGTTGCTCTGTTTCCTGCAAATCTCATTAACTAGAAAATGAGTCAAACCTCTCTCTAAACCAGCACCCACCATGATCAACTTGAAGGCATCACAGTTTACTCCACACCCATAAGTTTTCCACTAGCAAAAGCCATTCTCTTAAAACATGTTGGGATAGGAGGTCCTTCATGACTCAGCATCACAGTCTTCTTCATCTCTGGAGTGGGTAGCTATGAATTAAGCCAAAGATATCAAGCATCAAACGTTCACAGGGGTTGGAAAGAAGAAGCCATACTTCTACAAAAAATATGCAACTTCTTTCTCTCTCTGAATACACCCGTAGACCAGCCTCTGGTCCATCATACTTTAATACATCCATTCAGCCAATAATATCTTACTTGCCAGAAATATAAATACGCCAAAAGAGGTAACACCAGAATCTTTGGGGAGGCAAAATAGCATTTTTTAATTTACAGAATGTTAAATTTATTTTCTTTTAAAGTAAAATAATATAAAAATATGTTTATTTGAAATAAAATATAACCATTCCAAATTTTACTGTACATGTAAGGTAGGGATTCATAATGCAGTCCCATACTCCACTGGACATGAAATCTGTAGAGATCTGTTTTATTGCACACAGACTTCTTTTTTTTAAAAAACAGTATAAATGAATCATCAATGCTAACAGCTATGGCAGTGCAGCAAAAGGACCTACTACAAACCCAACAGTTTTGAAAATTCGGGAGCTCTGACCACCTTCTAACATGTCTTTAGTAAAGTATAGGTCCGTCCTTCTTTGAAGCTTAACAAGACAAGGCAAAATCCAAATGACCAGATTCCCCCATCAAACTAATTGTTGCCTCTTGGGTCTTCTAAAGCTCTTTGTGGATTTTCTTAGTTCTCTGTATACACTAAATGGGTTGTAAAAACATAATTATCTTCTGTGAAACTAAATAAGAGACCTTTACTATGAAGGACTGTGTATCTTCCTCTATTTTCTTAACAGCCAGAATATTAATGGTTCTTCCTTTTCTGAATTCAGACTTAGAACAACTCTCTTTACACAGCATCAGGGTGAGGATAGTAAAGCTGAGACCCACTTAGGGAGGCGGCACTGAAACATGACTGAGCCACCTTTCCCAAGATCACCATGGGAATGTCAGCAATGGCTTCCCCACCAGCTTGCCACAGGACCTGGGCAGACTTGACCCAGAACTGTGGGAAACATTGTATTTCATAGTATTGCCCTGCAGAAGACAGTGAAACTGAAGCCCTTTCAGACAGCTATGCCTGGATACCAAGCAATGCCTGGGAAACAGAGTGGTGATTTGTGGGACCTGCCAGACCACAGGGCTCACTCCATCTCTAACCACAAACATAGAGAGGTATTCACATATCATATTGAACATAAACTGAACCACTCAAACTCTTCATTATTATTTTTCAACTTTGAAACTTTGACTTGATGAACCAAGGTTTGATCAGAAAGTATGCATTGATTTGATGAGTGCTGAGCATGGAATCCTCCAGGAAGGAAACATGCCTGACAAAACCCTCACCTCCATTCAGTCTTTCCCTGGAATAGTCTTAGTAAAAGCATAAAAATGCTATAATGATGATGAGAACCTTGTTTTTCATACAAAACTTGTTCCTGTTTTTGTTAAGTTCTGTTTTTTCAAGCCTTTAAGCTGTCTCCTGTGTATTAGCCAATTCTCCTTACTTACATTACTTGCATGGCCCCTGTAGAATATTCAAAGTGATGAAACAAGGTCTGCCTCTTCCTCTTCATCACTCTATTCCCCAGACGATTCTGACCAGTGCAGGTAGACAGCAGGACAAGGTAAAAGGTACAGTTCGTACACAGCCTTTCACAATGGCCTATCAGCTGCATATCCCGACTGCATAAAAATAAAAGGCTGCAAACACAGACATGTCATGGGAGAGAGGAATTTAGTTTTAAGAAATAGATCCTACAGGTAAGAACTTTGAGAATATTTGCTCAGGACAGGCTGTTCGTTTTTTTGTAACTTATGAGTATACCTATTTTACAATTACTTTCTGCTTTTTCCCAGATGTTTCTTAATTTACCAGTCAATCACTGCCAATAGTTCCCTCATGCTGGGTACTTGGTAACCCTCTTCATTCCTGTATTGTGCTCAAGCATCTGGAGCTCCCTAGAAGAAAGCTTAACAAACACCACAGAGACTTTGTGCCTGAAAATCTACATTTACACTTCATTTGGGACCTAGTTTGGCCTTGTATATATATAGCATTATAGTATGTTATTGCTGGACTAGATTTTGACTCTCCAAAATTTTACATATCAGTCCCTCTTTAATATCCAAGTTTGTCTTACCTTTAGAGGACTGCAGCTTTACAGGTAAAAGAGTTTGGGGGAAGAGGAAAGTTTGATTCTTTGTGTATGACCATCTATAACAGAATAAGGGAGAGTGTGAGACTGGAGTTATTACAATCTAAACCACTACAGGTCCTCCTTATGCAGGCAACTGTTAGGGACATGGGTCAGATTTCCTTTGATTTTTTCCTTTGTATTTTTCTGTGATCAAGATCTGATCACTGTGTTCTTCCAGTCTTCCTTGTACATGTTCCTTCCTGTGGTTACAAGTACCTTTATTTAGAGAGGACTCCTGAGTTTTTTGGTATAAATAGCCTTTTACTGTTTTCCTTTTATTTTCTGTTAAAACAGAGTAATCCAAGCCAGTTCACTAAGAACTAGTTTGACTGTTATAACTTATTGTATGTCTATTACATACAAGCAAGGTTGCATAGTATTTAGTAAAATATGAACCAAGACATGCCTCCATCCTGCCATAAGACCAAAGGATACGGGGGGTCTTTCTCCTGAGTCACTACACCTACAGTTATCTCCAAGAAAGAAAATAACATACTAATATCTAGAATCATTACTGTCAACCAGCATTCGTTGCAGGTTTCTGCCTCCCTTCAGTCTTCTAGTTTTATTTTCAAACCATTTCCATATCCAGCAGTGAACCTTGCTTTGAGATTTGCTTATTTTAGTTTGAACAAGATCAGCTTGCTGAAAATTGCTTCAGGTTTAGAGGCATTTTTGCTAATCACAGAAGTTGTAAGTTCCTATTGTAGCTATATGTACATCATTAATTGTGGGTTTGCATTCTTTTAAAGCCAACCTACTAAAGCGTCCTACTTCCACTGCAAGTTGTGAAAGTATCATAAAAAAAGAAACAAGAGGTGTTACTCTGGGCTGCAGGAGGCTTCAGTACAAATGGAAATCTCAGCCAGCTGAATTCACTATCTTCCACATCAGTACTGATACCCCAGAGTACTGCAGTTTTCTAGGCTTTTTGTATTCATATGTGAACCAAAGACCCTCATAAAGGTCTAAGCAACTGTGCAACATGCATATGCTACAGCTGACCCATATCACTTATTTCTGTGGCTTTTCCAACTTTCAGACTTGCTAAAATCTAATTACCTCTAGCCCTTTTGACTGCAGAGGCAATCCATTCTTTGTGGGAAGTGATGCCCACCTGAGTCTGAAGATAGCGTGAAATGGTGGCTCAGAGATGTGACTTTTACCAGCCTTGAGGATGCTTTTTCTAGCCATAAGGCACAACCATTACACTTCAGTGACACCATAACTGGTGAATGATGGTTCATTGTGTGCCTAGACCCGCCTGGGAGTAAATCCTAGGTTGAAGAATTAAGAATTTTTACATGGAGGGAATTTTTCTTTTTAAAAAGGAGGCTTACAAAATGAAGGGAGGAAAAGAAGGACAGGACAGGAAAGAAAAAATATTTTAAAGGCCCCAAAAGAAGTTTTCTCTTTCTTTTTTTTTCCCCAAAAGAGATAAATTGTAATTGACTTTACAGATTTTAAAATGAAAATTGCATATCAAATTACAATACCAGAGTCATGAACTTCTGATTTGTGGACTGAATCCAACAACTTTATCCAGACTGTGGTTGTCCCCCTGGTGCCTTTTTTCACAGCACATCCTGGTTTTCCACCCTCTGTTGTTTTTGTTCCCAATGGTTGACATATCCTTCTTATGTCAAATGACTGGAGTTATGTTCAACACATAGCCAAATACAGGTATTCCTCACTATTATCACAAAACAGACATGCCTCTAGTCACAGGCTAGGGATAATATGTCCATACAAGAGGGCAGAGCCCAACCAGAATGTTGCTCTTGTACTATAAAATCTGAGTAGCTGTTTCCTCATTTGGGTATTGCCCTAGGCAGCACAGCAGCTGTAGACCCCTGGATTTCTATCATACCCAAGGAATAACCATTCAGTATAGAAACTGACAGTTTCTTCTAAATGAGTCTAACCTTCCCCTGTTTCAAAATTCAGACATCATGAGACAGTAATAAGCAGTTCATTTTAATTGTTATACTGATAATTCATAGCTGTTAATTTGGTGAACCAAAGCATCAGGCATGCTGATATTGTGCACACACCTCTTCATCTCCTTCGGTTATTTTGTGTTCCATCATTACTGAAGATCTTTTTCCAATTCCATGTTTCATAATAGTAGGGAAGTGAGCTGAAGAACTACAGTGATTTCCATCTAAACTGCCCTTTTTTTGTCAGCACTACAAAAACTAACATCCCTTGCCAACGTTTGCTTAGACTTTTTTCAAATCATAAGAAAGGAAATTATGGGAGTAAGAATACAAAAATCGAGCAAAATTCTCTTTTTACCATAAAGAGTGCATTGGAAATGAGTGAGTTTCCTACTGTTCAGAACATACATGTGAACAGTAGGAGACAATGGATGCTTTAAGGACTGTCTCCTGCCTGCCAACACAGTAAAGCAATCAGACGAGAGAAGGCTGTTTGCCTTTTCAAAAAAAAAAAATCAGTCTCTTTTGAGAGTCTGTGGCAGAGTTCTTTCTTGCTGTCTCTCCTATGATGCTTCACAACCTCATAGGACTTTTAAAGTTATATACAGCTACCCTTTCCTCTGTGCTGTCTGGCCCTGGGATTTTCGCTGGAATATATAAGATACCCAAAGCTGAAGTCATTAATGATGTCATTACTTGCACAAAGAACTATACAAGGAGTTCTGTCAGTTCTGTTACATTTGAAAAAGAAAAATTTAGTTTTAATTTTTTTGCAGATTTCCTTTTTTTTAACTACACACAGTATTTGTTAATAGTTTTGTGAAGAACAAAACAAAGAGGAGGGGAGCAACATGCATGTGGGTAGGTATAGGGGAGAGAACACTCATAGAACCTGCTCACAACAGCACAAATAGGATGTTCTGCAAAAGCCGACGTTACTCAAGAACTCAGATACACAAAATATCAAGTTCTGGAGTGCATTTATCTGAAGTTTAATCCAAGATACGATTAATATTTAACTTATTCCAACTCCAAACCTTCCGAAAACATGAGTCTAAATGTCTCAAGCCTTGACTTACCATTAAAAATTACCCCTTCTTTTCAGTGAATACAGTTAGTTTATTTGTGTTCACCTTCCAGTTTCTAAACCATAAGGCAATGTCTATATCACATGTTCATTTGTTTTGGTTTTTTTCTACAGCCATAAGCATTAGAAACTGAAAGCTTTTATAACTATTTGTTCAACAGATTGACTGGCTGAATAATAAATACTCTAGGGAAATTGTATAAAGCAGATGGAGGTTTTAGAATAAACTTTGAATCTTGCAAGACACTGTAAGATTAGTGAAACTCCACCCCTGAGGTGGCTAAAACTTTCATTCACCTAAGTGCTGCATTTTATTGTCCTAAGTGACAGCATTTTAAATTGACAAAATATTAAAATTTGGCTGATAGTCCTTTGATAATCAAGTAATGGTAAACGTGCTAGTCTTCAAGATAAAGTTAGCACATTCTGCAGAGAGACTGAAAAGAGCTACATTGGCAAAACTGGGTGAGGGTGAATCTAATACAAAAAGTGAATTCTCCAGCTCAGGGCTCAGGTCATTCTGCAGACTCTGCCTATGCTACCACTGAGGTACTGTGCTTCATATGCAGTCATTGAAGCCTGGAGTGAAATTCCATTTCAAGCAAAGGAACTTCACAAGACCTACCTGGCTTTGGCCTTGTGCAAAGGTTAAAAGTAACACCTTGAACAAATCTCCCAGAGAGATAAATTCCTCCTTAAAAAAATTAGTCAGATAAGATAAGATAGACAGGGAGTCCTTTTTCAAAAAAAAAAAAAAAAAAGTCAGAGGAACCAAAGAAACCAAAGGAAAAAATGTCTCCAAATACAGAAGTTCCCTTTCTTTCTTTGCTAAGATAACCTGTCATAATCTCCTCTTTACACGAGTTATTTATAGCGATTTGTGTAAGTAAATGGTTCTTCAAAAAAAAAAAAAGAGGGAAAGAAAGTAATCACTTAATCTAATGAAATTAAAATCATAAAAGAAACCCACCTTCTACAGTGCAAAAGTGAAGCCAGCAAATAATCTTGTCATACTTTTTCTAAAAGGGAAGTTGGCCCATTAACTTTTCTTAGTTATGTTTGGTTTTTATTTAATTCACCATAGATTTGGGAAGAAAAAAGCATAACCAAGGTTCCCTGATTCTCCACACTCGCCTCATTAGAAATTGATTCAACAGGATTTAGTAAAGGGAAAAAGATGAAAAAGGGGTCAAAAGTTCTCCCCTGAGCCTAAACAGCTTGGTGGGCCACAGCAGTTAAGGGCAATTTCTGTAGCAAATGGAAGAGAAACAAATGAAATAACTGGCATCATGCCCAACTGCCTCTGATTCACCAACAAAATGGTTCTTTATAAGGAGGTCAACGGGGAAAAGCAAGTGGAAGAAAAGTGGGGTGAGATCTGAGTTCCTGCCTCTGAACCACGCAGCTCCTGTACTCCACATGCACTCTTATCATGAGGGAATATTTAAAATTTTTTGTGATCTTATGCATATTCATGCTTTTATGCTGATACCTACTCATTGGTGTATTCAACCCTAATTATGGGTTCACTGCCACTTCAAAAAGATTTTCCAGTCGTCAGCCCAAATGCATTTTGCCTTAAATATTCTATCAAATTATTTGCATGTAAACAATCTGTGTACAAAAAGAAATGCAGAGATTGAATGTTCAGTTGCAAAAAAAGCAGGTGCATAAGAAAACCAGCCCATCATGATGCACTTTTCATTATGTTTTTTATCTTGAAACAGCCAGTTTGAACTCATATTCAGTCATCCTGTTGCAATTCTGGTTGTCTTGCAGTGCTGAAGTGACTAAGGGACCTAAATAACATGAAAATTAAATCGATTGCAAGTCATTTAAATACTCTTTTTTATTTATCTTTTTCAATAATGTTAGCTTAAGCAAGGTTGAACAAAAGGAATTCATTTCTTCCACGGGATTCAAATACCTCATTGGGTGTAAATCTCAACTGAATTAAAATCTGATGTCATGGTTGGTATGGCCAACACAGTTTATATGTTTCATTTTTTTGTAAAAACATAGAAAAGAAGACTAGAAATTTAGTACATCTAACAGCTGGGAGACAGCAAGCTGCCCTGGAGCCAACGTGGGCTTGGCAGCAGTGAAGGCCAGCAGCATCCTGTGGTGCATCAGCAAGAGAATCACCAGATCAAGGGACAAGATTATTCCACTCCACTCAGCACTTGTTAGGCCACACCTGGAAAACCGCCCAGCTTTCATCCCCAAATTCAGGAGAAACACTGAAAAATGGAAAGGGTCCTGTAGAGGTCCACCAAGATAGTTTCAGAACAGGAGAACTTGACATATGAAGAAATATTGATGGAATTGAATTTATTCAACCTAGACGACAGAAGGTTCGGGGGAACCTAATCACACTCCACCAATACCTTAAGTATATTTATAGAGAAGATGGAGATACTCTCTTTACAAGGGAGCATGATGACAAGACAATGGGAACAAGTTGCTTCAGGAGAAATTCCCTCTGAGTACATGAAAAATGTTCTTCACTGTGAGAACAATGAAACATTGGAGTAGGCTGCCCAAAGAAGTGATGGAAACTCTCTTGCCAGAAGTATTGACAACTTGACTTAAGAGAGCCCTGGAAAACATAATCTAAAGCTCTCCTTTCAACGGAAAGTTGGACCAGATGATCTCCAGAGGTCCCTTCCAAACTTCTAATGACTTTTGAATGGTTCCGTTTTTCTTTTCGTTGGTATTCTTGGTCCACTTTTGAAGATCTTATCTTTTTCCTAAAATTACTCTTACTTTCTGAAATAAAAAAAGTATTTCAAGTGCATGAGAAAGAAAATGTGTATGGTGTATCTATGCTCAGTCCCTCTGCCAGATTTGCAAGAGCATGAAAGTGATATGTGAAAGAAAAATGAGAAGGTGCTCTTTATCTGACTCAACTGTTCATGTAATTTCCACAGGAGAGACGTATAATGAGGCTTTGAATTCAAGCTACACCGCCTCTGGGTTCCCCCCTCCAGTTATCAGGCTGCAACTCGAGTCACATTACACTTATACAAGAGTGGGATTACATTCCCCTAATGGGGCAGGATTAAGCCAAAGGAGGTGGAACAGCTTTCAAAGGAGCAACTTCAACACAGGGGGCCAAATTCTACTCTCAGTTACACACATGTGACTGTCACAGTGACTTCAATAAGGATACTCAGGTGTAACCAGGGGTAGAGTGCCTTTGTGACATGGAGCAGATGTGAAAAATCCAAGCGTAGACTAACCATGAGCATCTCATTTTTAAACAGCCATTTTATTGTGGACAGCAAGGAACAGAGCTTTAAGTAGGACGATATTCTACTTCACTACATTCAGAATTAAATCTTTTTTCCATACTGGATTCACTTTCACCCTCTTGCAACTGCTACAAAATACAGCAAACCTACACTAAGAGACACTGAAAAGTGAAAGTGAGATTCTGGAAGGTGAGATTCTCTTCTCAAAGAGCTTACGATTTCTCTGTTTGTTGAAGCATTTGTCTCACCTCCGTCACTACAGCACCTGCAGTGTTAAGCTGTGCTCAGAGTTACTTTATATCCTTCCATTTTAATTCTTGCAGCTTTAAAAGTCAGTGTCTCACTCTTTTTGTCTTAGAGAAATTTTTCCTTATCCACGTATTTCTGTTTTCATGTAAGTTAGCAAGTGTAATAAAACAGTACTGAAGATTTTTTTTAAAGTTTTGTGTAAGTAAAGGAGATTTTAATATGACTCACAATATGGACCCCCCATTTGGAATAGACTAGTCAGACTTTGCAGTAAATTTCATCAATGTCTATACCAGAATGTAAGTTCAACAATATTAATTCACACCAGCAATTTGCCAGAGTGCTAATAAATTGTATCATGAGCGGCTGAGGTACAGTCACATGGAAAGGAAGGGAAAAATATCAGTAGAAAAGCAAACAGCTGACTGGAACACTTCTTTCCAATTTATCTTCTGTCTAGGTTCAGCTCATCTGATCTGAAAGACACCATCACTTATAGAGGCTCTCAGTATATTGTCCATGTTATGTAACCATGTGAGCAATGCTGACAGAATGAATGATGCGACGGGCAGTGCAGCTGCCTGTCACCCAAGAGTGGGTAGCCTTGGTTGTGCTGCCTGGAGCCCCTTAGCCCCCAGAGAGAATGCACGCTGCAACCTCACTCACGGCCATGCTGTAGACCACTGTGTCATTGAAATAAGAGTGAGAAGGGGAAGATAAAAGAAAAGGGGAGGGAAAGGGAAAGGAGAAAAGGAAGAGAAAGGAGAAGGGGAAGGGGAAAGGGGATTAATCTGGCAATAAAGTAGGGATTTGCTCTAAATAAAATATTTAAATGAGGTAACCTATGCAAACTTCTGTTAAAGCTATTGTACACTACAGAAATTATTTCCATTACATATTTTTCTTTCCTGAGAAAGTTCCTGTAGCTCCTTAATCAAGTGATTACACTACCACCTTTTGAGAACTGTCTGCCTCTACATCCTCAGCCTAGTGCTACTGCCTGGGAAGGTGAGAAAGGAATCCAAAACCAGGAATAAAGGTACATCAGTGACACATATTTTAAAGCTGTTAGGGTAAGGTATACTCAAGCCACACTTGGATCATATTCTTAAACAGTTAGAAGCCAGAAAACAATTGCCTCAGGTAATACTGTAGTTCTATAATTTCCATGAGCCTCCAGAGGCAAGCTTCATCTCTCACTATTCATTAGCCATCTGAAAGTTGCATATCTTATCAAAACCATCCAGGAGAGGAGTCAAGGGAGGCCAGTTAAAACAGGGATGTTAAGAGATGACAAGAGAAGAGTCCTAGGCTTATGTTGAAGTGAGGTAATATCTTTTGAGAGGGGCCAGGCTGGGACCTAGAAGTTGTCCAGTGAAGACTAACTTACACTATTAAGTGTAGGATAAATTATTTATCTGAAAAAAGACAGCCTCTTCACTGTCTTTCACAGAACACAAAACGAACTGTGCAGCTACTTAAGGAAAACCAGAAGGACTAAGCTGTCTCCCTGCCAGGCTGTGACACATTGGTGCCAGATGCTCCTGAATCTCACCAGCATTTGCTGAAGCCTTCTGAAACTGCTTCTCCAGGAGCAAACAGAGAAAGCATCACATCCTTTCTTTATAGCATATGATGAATTCAGATTCTGATTTTCATACAAAAAAGGCAGAACACACTAAGTAACAGCCGAAAATTAATACTGAATAATCAATCTATTTGATAAAAAATATAGCACAAGAAGTATGGAAGAGGAATGTTAACTAATCATCTCTCTGGGGGAACCAGACAATGCATTCACAAATAATGTATTCATTAAAAGGTAGAGAAAAATAAATGAGAAAATAATTTTGCAAATAATGTTTGAATAGTAGTCATCTTAACCCAGCTTCATACAGCTGTCACTAAAATTTACCATACCTGACTGCCCTTTACCATTGTGATTAATGCTAATAAAAAAATCTAGTGATGTTTTATAACCTTGTCAAAAAAAAAAAAACTGCACAGGGCAAGTGGGCAAATAATAATTTGCAGCACTGACTTAGAGTCATAAGTATTACTGATTAATAAAGTGTGGTCTCTGTGATATACCTTTAATTACTCTTCCCACAGCTTTATTCACTTGGGGCTTGATTGTGCATGGCTGGAATTAGTGGTGTACCATAGGTAGACAGAGAGATGCACTCAGGTCTTTTGGGGAAATACTGAATAAACAGATCTGAGTGACATTCAATACATATAAGAACCAACGCCTTGACAGATTTAAAAAAAAAAGACACAGATGTTTTCCTTGTGCTTTTCTTTGAAACCAATTTTATTCATGCTATGTCCTGGCATTCTCCACAAATTTTCTACGATATGTGTTATTTCATCCAAAGCATTACTCAGGAAAGCTGCCTGAGACATCTTTTCATTAAGACGGTGCAGTATTATTCTTCTCAGTGGAGGACAAGAAAAAGCATAAACTCCAAGTTCATGAAGGAGTCTGATAATGAGAGGACTTGAAATGTAAAACATTGAGCAATGAAGAAGAAAAGGATTTATGGAGATAGCAGTTCTACCACCTGTTCATGTTATGTCTTTGAAACAGATTCATACTTTGGAGTTGTTCTGTTCTTCAGTATGTACTTGGATGGCTTCTGTTACTCACCGGGACTCCACAATAAGGGGCAGATATTTTGTTTTTGTGTTATAATTGGATTTGAAGGTAGAGCGCCTGTAATAATTCATCAAGAGTATGAGTCAATTAGGTCAGTGGGATGTTTGTTCTGTGATCATATTGCTTTAGATGTTCTTATTAAACTAGGGCCATACAGAAGAACGGTAAAGGAAGCAATGTCATCAGATGAGTTAGTACACGGCACAAATCTGATTATATTTAACAGACATTATCTAAATTGTTAGTTCTGGAGATTTTACATTTTCTCCAGACACCTACAAAACAATTCCAGGTGTGTCAAAGCCCAGAAGAGCAAAAAAGGAGAATCTCTTTTTTGAGACAGTAAGGAATAACTTGAGAGAACCATATTGAGACATAACATGGCTTGGGGTCATTTGAGGAAATTTTTCTTCTGTAGAGACATTTTATTTGGTAGAATGTCGTACTTAAAGAGTGTTGACTATACCATAATCTTTTTTCTGTAGTGCTTTGGTCCTCCTACAGAAGAAATCCTTCTTTAAGAAGGCTGACCAGTGGTTACAAATTCATGGAGAGAATGCAAGTACTGAACCAGGTTACTTAGAGAAATTTTAATCAAGAGCGGATACAGATAGGGGAGACCTAAGGAATTCTGTCCTAGCTCCTAGGTTAGCTGCCCTTTCTCATTATCACAACATTAGAATGGACTTTTGTGCTGATATTGCACCTTCCTCATGTGGACTGAGACCACAAACACCTCCAGCAGGAGTAAACCAGGATGAGGAGAAAATGTCATTGTCCTGGTAATTGTGACAGCTATTATAAAGGGGTCTATTCAAAAGGCCAGGTTCACTAAACAAGAACTCACATAAATGCCACAGAATTTTTCTTAGTATACCTGTAAAGAGTCTGGGTGGTTTATAGTGATAGTGGTCTCTTGTAAAGATTTTACCAGTTGAGTTCTAAATGTCATAATTCAATATAAATTTTTTCTTCAGTGGGGATAGGAGGGAAAATGCAGTTTTCATTTGAAATGGTCTCTTGTCTAGTGTTTTATTGCTGCAGTGTATGGAAGCATATTGTTGTAGTTAGTACAGAAAAATTCCAGGCTAGAGGTAACATTATATGTACCATGATGGTGAAGAGACCAAGCTCCCACATCCTGGGTTTAATTCTTCTTTGAATTACTTTTGATCCAGTCATTTGTTTGACTTGAAGGAAACCAATTAATTTGTTTTGGTGACAAAAACCATCCAAACTCTTTTATTTGCAGAATCCTATCAACTCATGCCAATTCAGTTCATATATTTGGACAAAATCCTGAACGATAAGAAGGAGGCGTTGCCCTTATCACAGTTTTGAAATATGGTTTCCTTAGGAATGACCTTCACTGAGGGTACATTCTGTGCATACAAACTGCAGAGTCATTAATAAGTTATACACAATGTAGGACTTGAAAAATTCATACAAGGTAGACAAAGCTTTGTAGTTTAAAAAAGCTGCACAGAACTATTAATATATGATGTGACATGAACAAAAAGTAACTGACCATACAAGAATTATTTTTAGAAAATCCAGTACCACGTGATGGGAAATAAAAATCAAAAGGAGAAGTCAACAAAATAATGTTACCTGCTGGTTTTATGGACTGCTACAAATAACAGTAGGAAAGCTGTTCAGGGTTTGTGAAAAGGGAGGTTACAGAAAATTTTGACCCCTAAATTCTTTTTGACTTGGAGAGTGCAAACTAAAATGTCAGGGATAATTAAATGAAAATGATACTTCCTATATATATACACACACATAAGGGAATATTTTAATAATAATTAAGATGGTTGTTTATAATATTACTATAGTATCACTCATTTGAAAGGATTTAGACATATTTTACTAAATTTCATTTCAAACAGAATATTTAATCTCTGTTAACACTTGTATAGCTTGTTGTGAACAAATAAACTGGAATTATATAGGCTGAAAAAAAGGTAGATCCCAGTCTTTCAAAGAGGAGAACTTCAAGGAAATGTCAAAAACCACAAACTCCAGTGAAAAAGAAGAGGGTGATGTCAAGTACCATCACTTCTTTACAAATGAGTAAAATTTTATTTTAATACAGAGGCTGAGGCTTACAAAATAGCAAGGACTCAGTAATCCTGACATTGAAGTAGGTTGAAATTCTGTGCATTCAGTGAGACAAGACTGAGTCCTGACCATGTTACGAATTACATCACCACATCTGACAAGGTCCTTCCACCCTGTCTCTGGGAAAAGCATAAGAAAATAAGACACAAACAGAGTGACCCATCCCTGACAGATCCTTCTAGAGACCAAAAATGGTCTACATGAACTGATTTTGCTCCTTTTGGAGTCTGTTTACCTATCAGCACCCATAAAATCATGTGACAGTGAGCACAGCATAGTTATTAATTATAAGTTGCCTGAAAAAATTCTACATAGTGTTTGCTTTTAAACATAATGCCTGGTAAAGTGGAGGAGGTCAAGTGATAAACAGACTTTTTATTCTTTATCTTTGACTTATCCTATATCCTATATCACATGAACCCATCATTTCATGGTGGAAGAGCTTCAGCTGTCTTCTATAAGAATATTTTAGGAACTATTTCCTTTATTGAGGTAGATGTAGTTTTCCTCTAAAAGTATTCTGGGGCTTTACAACAGACCTTTCATACTTCACTATTTATTTTATAAACAGTACTGTAGTGCAGTATTATTTTCTTTTGAAGAAAAAAAGACTATTAAAACAAAGCGGTTTTGTTACTAAAACTTCAGCATACAGAAATGTAGGAACAGAACCTTTATATCTGCTAAGAATGCAAATATACTCTACTTTTACAGGTATTTCCAACAAGAAATAGCATATATGTTACTTTCAGTTTTGTAAGAGGCTTCAGTACATCACAAGTTCTTGTCCTCAGTCATCTCTTCTTCAGGAACATCCAGTGTCCCATTTCCAGCAAGGTATTGTGTAAGAATGATCTTACACATATAAATGTAAGTTTATAACTGATCATCCAAAATAGAATAGTAATGGTGGTGAGTCAGTACTCTATCACTCTTGCTAAGAGCAATAGCTTGTGTCAGGCCTCACTGCCTGCACAGAAGGCAACAGTTTGCTGAAGATGTATGCAGTATAATTGTAACTGGTCATGGCAGTGTACGGCTGCCGTCTTTCAGCAACTTTCTTAGTGTTTCCCTACCTGTATTGGGACTCAGCAGATACAGGATTTATTGCCCTGCTGCTGTTGCTGCATGGTGCTGAAACATGATTGCTGCCTGGTCCAGACGAAGGCAGAGAAATGCTGCTTTTGAGGGGAACAGCATACTGGTTTGCTTAATGAAATAAAAGTCTCCATGGACATTTCTTTTATATTATACACTCTTACAGATATGACTGTATCAAACAGGTAAGGAATAGTTCAGGGTCAAATTCTGATTTATATCCATCAAATTGTATTCAAACCAGTGGGACTGAGCAGTATGAGAGTAGTAAGTCACCATCTGTCTCTAGTAAGTCCTTATATATTGAGAAACTAGAATATATTTCATTGGGTAGTTTTATTTAAAATACATCACATTAGTCTGCACATTTGAGTAAACCTGCAGTCTAACACATCATGACAAAGAATTAATAGTGTCAGAACACTGAAAAATTATAAAAACACTGTCAATACTTTTTAAAAAGCAAACATTGCTTTCAAGAGAGGGAACACAAGCTAACTGAGAGAAGAAACATCTACAAATTTATTTAATATTAAAGATCAGGAAAAAACACAATCAAGCCCATAAGAGTCTTGCAGCTTGGGTGGGTTTCACTCAATCTTTAAAAAAGCATAGAATGTCTCATACTCAGATACTCTGCTCTATAATGCTATACTGGGTAGAATCTCCAAAATTCAAACAGGCAGTCTTCCTGTGGGAAAACCCCTAGCTTTTGCTTTAAAACCTTGAATCTTGCTAGGGGCAAGCAGAAAGAATATTTCGGTGATTAAGTGTAGGATAAATTCTTTCAAAATGTCTTTGGGGAGGGTTAGACGTATGGTATTTTTAAACATCCTAGTTCAGATCTTCAAACCATGCCCCAAACTCTGTGTGTTGTGTGTGTGGTACAAAAGACAAAAAGTTGCCCTCGTAGGCCTCTGTCACACCTCCATGAGCCTGTGCTGTGTATGTTGTGCATCAGGACAGAGCAGTGTACTTAATGAAAATAGAATGAGACGAGAAAGGAAAACTGATGTGGTTTCCTGATTTGAGGAACTGAATTATTTTGTAGCTTATCTATTACAGGCTGATAAAAAATATGACCAGAATGAACCCATAATTTTTAAAATCTCATTATTCCAGAAAAAAAGAAAAAACATTATCTTTCTCTTCTATTCTGCCCATCCTAGTCCTTATTTTTGTTGTTTTAGTTTTGAATGAATAATAGCAAAAATAAAGCATTTCTTTCCACATGCAGCTGAATATTTGTGTTGAAAATGCACACCCCACCACTACATTCCATCAGTTTTAAAATGATCATTTTCAATGATCCAAGCAACAGTTTCCATTTAAAACCCTGGTGAGATTCTTTTGCACTTTCTGATACAGCCCTCCACTGCCAAGAGATTTCCCCTAATATTAATGGAGTCAGTTGCATTACAAATTGCAATTATCAAAATTATGCTTTCAGGGTGTTTTTAGCTGCTGGTGTTTGACTAACGCTGTAGAACAGAATAAAGCAAGGATTACCATACTTGAAGGGTGCAAGGTCAAGTTCTTGCACAGGAACTGCTCAGCTGTTCACAGAGTGCACTGAACAGTTACATAGCAAGTACAACAGTTTGGGAACGTCTCAATAAATTAGTGGTATACTGATATAAATATAACAGGGAGTTTCGGGTGAGCTCAGGAAGAGGACACCATGTCCACTGGTAGTCTTGGAAGAAACACAATGGTTACAGTCTTTAAAGGGAAAATCTGGGATTACAGCTATAACTGATACAAACACAGTGTTTTTAAAAATCATATAAAGAAAGATTCACGTCTAACTTAGAAAATAGCTTCCTCAAGATGGGCTCAAAACCTTATCCACACGCATGTTTCTCAAATATATGCCAGTTTCTCTGCGATCTCCTGTTCCTCACCCTCCCAGAAAACTTGGTCCTGCAGGTCAGCTTATTCTGGCTATATTGACAACAGGCAAGACCAGAGAATACGCTCAGAAGCAGAGGCTTGGAGGAACTGGCTGACAGGTGGTTCTTTTCCATTTCCATGTTGTGGCTGCTCCAACCTAACACCAACTAGTGTGGGTTGTGGCTGTGGACAGATTGTGCAGATAGATGCCCACGTTCTCATGTAGGCAGACTTTATATGCTCTGCAGGTTAAAATTATAGTTTAAAACTCTACCTGGAGACCAACCAGCAGCTAGCAGAGCTCTGGGAACACCAGTCTCATGTTCCTGGTGAGGTATGTTGCTTAGTGAGCTGCAGTGGCACTCTGATCAAGGCATAGCTCAGACTGCTATAACAGAGACCACTGTAAGAACCTAGCTGTTGGGGTACAGATCACAGATCATATTCAGAAGTAATAACAAATGTCTCACCAGAAAATGATGGAGGAGTGTTATAGGGAAGTTTGCCTTCCACCTGCTGAGGTGGGATCACCTAGCAGCAGCCAAATCCTCAGTAATGCTTCCAGTTTGGCAGCCACCAGACCCCCAGGTGAGCAGGGCAGGAACAAGCTCTGCCCTCCCTGCTGGCAGCTTTCTCTAGCCTGCGGCATTGCCTTAAGCCTCATGCAGTCCAAGCTGTGGCCAGCAAGCTCTCAGCCAATTCTCAGTCTCACCCACACACTGGGCAAGGTGTCTGACAGCAGTGAGCGAGTTCAATGAGGCAGAGATTGAGGGTCCCTGTTTTCCCTTACGTGATCCCTGCCACGCTGCTCTGGCACTGCTGGGAAGATGGAGGCCTGATCTTTCCTCCCATAGAGGCTCTGGGCCCCTTCTGGAGGGTGTTGTCAGCACACTGCAAACACCAGCTTTCCACAAAGGGGCTGAGGTGCCCAGCATGAGGCTTGGGTGCAATTTAAGCACTTAGGTCCAAAACTGGGATCCTCAAAACTTTGCTTAGCTGATGACTAGTCCCAGAGGCATCTGACCTCTGGAGAGTCCTCAGTTTTCTATGCTAGAGTTCCTCAAGCACCCAAAGCTCTGCCCATGCGTATGCCCAGGCCTGCCTCTTCCTGACACGCCATCCTCCAGATGGACTCCAACATGCTTCCCATGATATGGGTTTCAACTCTCATACTCTCATTTCCTCTCTCCAGCCTTCCCTGTGCTGTAGAAGAGCTTCAGTGGGCAGGATGGAAACACTGCACCACACACACACACATCCCAGCTCTATACATACATAGCCTATAGATTAGGGATACTGCCTTGGCTGGGGGAGGGACACATGGCTGCAACCCCTCAAGCATGGAGGGAATCTGAAACCAGGTCTGTCACATCCTAAGTAAACGCTGTAACCACTGATCACTTTTAGAGTCGGGGGAGCTACTGCTCCAGGCATCTTCTGAAAACTAAAAATGTAACCCTGCATCCCTCAAATAAAAATAAAAGGGGGAAAAGAAAAAGAAAGGACTTAAGTGCCTGCTGTTAAGAAAGGGCCTGGGCGGTAAATTCTGAGAGACGAGGGATGACTTCTCATAGCACTGGGGCCTACACCCTGAAGAAGGGCAGCATCTGTGATGTATCCATCTGCTCAATAAGCAGCAGCTGTTTTTCTGTGAACCCCACACAGTAGCATTCAGCTCTCCCCATCCACCCGCCATGGTGCAAGATGCTGCTCCACAGCCTGTACTCCATTACAGAGCCAGATGTCCAAAAGTAGCTGTTGCAGCGCACACTTTGCCCTGCCAAAGCTCACCCCCTGCACGTGGGCAGCCCTCACTGTCTCCCAAACTTTGGCCGTGGCGCAGGCTTTCAGGCACTAGCATAGAGCTGTGGCTTCTCTCGGGAAGCACATGGCACAGGCACATTACAGCCCCAGCCTGCGCCTCCTCACAAACCTCACAAGCCCAGGCGGGATGCCTGCAGAAGCACACTGGACCTTTCCTATTGCAGGCTTTACACAGCAGGTGTCATGTGCGAAGTCCCACATCCCAGCTTTTTGGACAGAGGCCTACATCCCATTGCGAAGCACGTGCATGGATCCCGTACTGGCTGAGGAGACGGAGGGTGCCTGGGTGAAGCCTTGCCCAAGTCAGACACAGCGTCCTGCACGTAACTGGGGCTGTACTGCCAGAGCAAGAACAGCCCATGCTGGAGGCAGGGCCGAGGGATGTGGGAACTCAGGACAAGAAGCCAGCTAGGGCCAGCCTGTCCCACATCTGGAGACTTCCAGGTCACAGCCTGAGCAGTACAGGGGAAGGAAAAGCAGTGATACATTAAGGCAAGGGTGGGCAGCCACGCTCCTGGGAACAGGAAAGTTTCAGCTCCCAGCCCAAGCCTCCCTGCAACTGCTCTGGAGGGACTTTCCTAGAGAAGGAGAAAGCCTTGACTGAAATACAAGCCCAGGTCTCCCCTGTAAGCTTGCAGTCAACTACCAATATTTCATTTCAACTGTAACAAAGGCACAAGGAAGTTTATCAGAGACGCCTGATCTCTATCCATCATCAAGAGATCAGCTCTCTCTATGGTCAGTGCCTCTTCCTGCGCAGACATGAATCTGAGGCAGCTCTCTGCTTTGGGAACTGTTCCACTGCAACTGTTTTCAGCATCCCTCCTCAGAAGAGAGTACCTGTCTAACAATCCCTGCCAAGGACTCCTCAGCCTCTGCCAAAGCAGGAAAATGTTCTTTCCCAGAGGAGCTCTGCTGCCTCTTGCTAGCAGTGAGCCCCTTAATGAGCCCACACAAGGCTGAGCTGTGCCATGAAACAAGGGCTTCAATACCACAGCGCGTTATCAGGGTGTCGCAGGCTCTGTGTCATGTCACAGGTAGACACGAACTGCCTCCATCCTCCCTTTTTCTTTTTCACATTGCACTCACAATTGCATTTACCACTCTACTGCCCCTGGGAGTTTCACTGACTTAATTGGAAGCACTAATTATTTGTTCCTTTTAGACCCCACATTCACAGAAGCCTGTACTTCCCCCAACTTTTTTCATTTTTATCCCCAAATAAGAAGTATCTTACAATATATTAAAAAAAAAAAATCAAAGCATAAAACAATTATTAACTAAAGGGCAACTCAGATTAACACCACCTGACTAAAAGACATGATTAAAAATTGGTGCAGATAACTCACCACACTTAATCGGTCATTAACTGGTTACATTTTTTGCGTTCTCTGCTTGATCAACAACTGCCTTTGGTCCAGTAGTGTATTCAAATGTATACCAAAACTAAAAATACTTTCTGAAATATAAAGTGTAGAACTATCTTGCTAAATAGTTGAAGGCAGATAAAATTCTAATGAATGAACATATTGTTTTAGTGGCTGTAATAGTGAGCCAAACATTTGATCCAGCAGCACAAGACTTCCAGTTTTCAGGTTTTTTTCCATCCAGACTCAGTCCTTGCAGCATAGAACTGGTACTGCTAATTACAATGCTGCTACTTGTCATGCTATTTCATTCTTAATTCCCATTTTTTCTTTGAGGCACTTACTGAATGAAGAGACCAAATTCTCCTGTGGAAGTTAACAACAATTTTGCCATAGAAACAGGAATAAATGCAGTGTTGAAAAAATTATTTTGTGGGAATTTAGCATCTATACGATGCAAGGCATTATGGCTATATTAGCTGGTTATTACTGTAGAGTTTTATTAGCATCACCGTGTTCTTTTATTTACTATTATAGACCACATTGGTTACAGCATTTCCCTAAGGACCTGTGAGAAGCATGGCTGGTTGTATTAGGCACTGCATAACTGTTGAACAGCCGTAAGCACCCTCATATGAATCCCTGCTTCAATGACCTAATGATTTCAGAAAGAAATGTCTTTTTATAAACAAAATATTCACCAGGAAAAATGGCAAA
Organism: Phalacrocorax aristotelis; assembly: GCF_949628215.1. Lineage (NCBI taxonomy): Eukaryota > Metazoa > Chordata > Aves > Suliformes > Phalacrocoracidae > Phalacrocorax > Phalacrocorax aristotelis. The sequence goes on from NC_134311.1 coordinate 64,441,853, forward strand.
CTGACAAAGAAAAATTTTTAATTGATAGTTGTAAGAAGTGGTACCTGCCCTTCTTAATCTTCTGTGGGTTTTTTTCCCCTGTGATAAAGTTTTAGTAAGTTAAATTAAAACAGCAAACACATTTCCCTAATGTAATCAGTTCTGAAGAGGCAACATACTGCAGAACAGAGATCCCAAATGGTGAAATTTCATTTCCAGGACTACTTTAATGACGAATTCTTCTGCTCTGAAACACCTCATAATGGTATTGTTACCACAAAGAAATACGGTATGTGGTGGTCATTGCAAAACTCTAAATGTTCCTCCTTTGCCACTATATAATCGGCAGAGATAGCTGACTTTGAAACTGGATGGGCTTAACTGAATTGAGGACATGACTCTTTTGAAGACCATTGGGGTTTTACTCAGAAAAAATATTAATATCAGGGCATAAAACCACTGTGCTTACAAGAATGATATGCAAAGAAGCCTTGAAAACTAATTCATTAGAAGAACAGCAGTGAACCAAAAGAACAGAGATTTAAAAAACTAGCATTTAAAAAATGTGAAGAAGACATGTCTAATGTGTTGGATATAATGCTCCTGTATGAACACTGGGAGTTAGCTGTTTTCCTGCTTTGCACTGACCAGTAAGCCAGTAAGGTCTGGAACGAATGCCGGACGAAAACAGTTTCATTTAAAGTGATGCAACTGTTTGAGGTCTCTGGCCACTAAGCATTCAGTCCTGCTCATTCTGACTTAATTATCAAAACTACCCCAGGATGTCAGCCGGAAAAGGCCCAACCCTGAATAAGGTTACTTGAATAATTAAAAAAAAAAAACCTCTAGCTTTTCAAGTGCTAAAATAATGAAACTCTTGCTGCAAGAAAGGAATCTGAGTAAAGTAAATATATATATATATTTACTATCAATTCATTTTCACTAAAGGAAACCTTACATCTTTGGCACATCTCAAATCCTGTGTTGTGTGGAAGTTTAGAACCATTCTGCAACAGCCAGCTGGGCAGCTGCCTGGCTCAGACTGAGCCTGAATTTGAGTCACAGTGGCAGGGCCAAATCCTGCTAAACCTTCTTTGCTTCATATCATGAAGGTGACATACTTGTAAATTCGAGCTTCTGAGATAATGTGGGGCTGATTCTGTCAAGTTTTGCTAAGAGTTCTCACCAGTAAAATACAATGTAAGTAATTCGTATGTAGCCTTCTACCCCAGAATTCACCGTGTATGAAATTTCCCTTAGGCAGCAATAAGTGAGACAGGGAGTAGCTGTTTTATTTTATAATATGCTGTACATTCAGATGAGCTATTGGCTCCTTCTTCTCATTACCACACAAAGCAAGATACTTTTACTGGTGCACCAATAGCTTAAAAGGGTTTTTCTCTTGTCATAACAAATTATGCAGTCACTTAAGGTCAAATATGGAAAAAAAAATTAGGGTGATGGAAAGGAAAATACTTTTTTCCCTACAAAATCACAGCACTGATTTTATATCCACATGCCTAGAGGATTTTTGCTACTAACTTCATTGAGAATTGGACTTGAGCTTTCAGAGCTATGCATTCCTGCTTCACTAGAGGTTGGCAGCAAATCTTTCACTACCTTCACAGAAGGCCCTGTGTAAACTAGGAGGTTTGCTCCTGCAATTCGTGATTCACTAGAGTGGTCTACTATTAATTACTCCAGATTACTTGCAGTAAGCTCTTCATGGATTAGGGCCTCACTTTGTGTCTTCAAGTCAGGGAAAAAATGTTTGGGCTCCAAATATTGGAGTATTTTTTAAGAATCATATATATTGTAAGATCTTCTACATATCATCATATCTTTGTAAAAAAGCTTAATTTATGGGCTGTAGTTAAAACCTTCATAAACTTTTCAAGTTAATTCCCACCATATTTTACTTTATCATGCACAGTGACACGTCAGTATTATCTCTATATACCTGCTAAGTTTAACACTTTTCAAACAACACCTTGTATTTGTGACAGTTAAAAATAAACATGAAGTTTTACCCATGAGAAAAAAAAAAAAAAGAGGAGTACCAGGATCGTGGTTAAGATTCCTTTTCTAGGAAGTGTTGCTCTCTTGATCCTGAATTCCCTGAGTTATTGGGAGTTTAAAATGGTTTAAATGTGTTTGGTGGAAAATTATTACAAAAGCCTTGCAATATAATGTGCTCTCTACATGAGGAAATTTGCAACTACTGAATCCAGCACTTATCCACAAACCTTCTAAACTGCAGAGAGTCCTACCTACCGGCAAATTTCATAATTCCACATTAGCCGACTCAATTACAATATCAGCTGCAAATAGTGTATCAATGCATCATAGTTACAGCAGTTAGCTTGCTTTCTTTTTGTATTATGGCCCTGAACTCAACTGCACCGAGCAACTGCACAGTTTGGAAAGGTATTAGACAGATTCGCAGCAAACCGTTTTGTGTTACAATAGAAAAGCCTCAGAGATGGCAGACGGGCTCAGGGCACTGTTCAGAAACTTGGAAACCCACCATCCACCCACCCAACATGCCAGGAGAGTTTGAAAGTTCAAGAAAACAAATGAATAAATAGAGTGACATCCAGCTAAATGATGCCTCTTTCTCCCTACTTTCCAAAATGCTGCTTGCTATTGAGTTAAATGCTTTTATTGATCCCAGCCTCCTCAAACAAGCTTTACAGCTTGCAATATCCCCAAACCCAGCATAAAGGGACAAATACAGACGGCAATTTTCTACTCCCAAAAAGGATCTTGTATCTAAACTGACTTCCTCTCTCTTGATTGATTCGGTTCGACCATTCCTTAATGTTGGTGAACATGAGTGAGTTTGAATATTTTTTCCCATTCTCTGCAAAACTTCAAATAGGGAAAACAAAAACAAACAAAAAAACCCCAACAGTAGCGACAAACACGCGCACACACGGGGGGGGGGGGTGGGGGGGGGGTGGAGAAAAGACAGAAAACATCACTTCTGACGGCCGCGGGGCTAGAGAGCCCGCTGCTGCCACACCCCGCCCCGCGGTGCCCGGGGGCAGCCGAGCAGCTGCGGTGGCAAGCGGCGGGGTGCAGGGTGCCCTCGGCAGCCCGCCCGTCACCCCTGCCCGGCGGCCGGGCGGGGGAGGCAGGGCCGCGGCCGCGCCGGCCCGCGGACAACAAAGCGAGCTGTAAAGCCTCCAGGTGGTGGGTGTATTTGTTGTCCTGTCTGCGAGGTGCGGTGGCTCCCCGGCCCCGGCAGATCCCAGTGCTGCTGTGGACATTAAGAAAAGTCTCTTTTGGCTGATTCCAAAACCAGATAAGGAGCCGCCGAGCCACCAGCTCTGTCTAGACTCCGGACCTCACAAGTCAAACGGGTTGTTTGGATTAGCCTTGGAGATCTACCGACCTGAACAGCCCTCCTAAAGAAAAGCCACAGTAACACCCTATTTTCCTCTTCCCATTGCCGCCCGAGGTCTGCCCGGAGATAGGGCCGAGCTCTGCTTTGGTACATGTCACTTATTTCTGGAAACCCTTTCCGCCCTCTTTCTCTGCCACAAACACACCTTGCCCTGTTTTGTCTGCTAGGAGAAAAGAAAACACCAAAAGGGGGGGGGGGGGGGAGGGGGGGGGTAACCAAAGAGGCTCTCCAGCAAAAATCCTGTTTTGCAGCCTTCCTCTTTCCTTCTCTTCCCCCGGCACACGCCCCCGGAGAAAGCCGGAGCTGCAGGTAATTAACGCAGCTGCAGCCGCGGCGGGGAGCGGCCGGTAGCTGCCGGTGGCGGAGTCCCGGCCCGGGGGGACTGCGCGCCCCCCACCGCCGCCCCCGCCCTCCGCCAGCCCAGAGCGCTTGTGTGGTGGCGCTTTGCCGCAGCAAGAAAATTCAACGAAATTCGAACGAAACAGCAGCCTGGTGTAAAAGCCGCACCTCTCGCCTGGGATGGTGCGAAGAGCGGCGCACGGAGCCTGCCCCAACCTCCGGCGCGGGCAGTGGACGCGGGGAGAGGCACCGATTAATATTACACCCCTTTCCCTTGGCTAATGACGGCAGATACCGTGCAATACGGAGAGCTCGGTCATACAGGGAAACTTCCCCCGCTCCCCCCGCCCCCCACCGGTGCCTGCCTCCTTGGGAGCTGCCTTCTCCGCCCGCACTTCACAAGTCCCGGGAGGTGAGGAGTGATCCTCCAGCAGGGCCGGCACACTGGGAGCTGTTAAGTTTATGTTTGTGGCGCCTGAGCTCAAACAGTCATTCAGTGGCTTACTCTGTTATCAAGAAAACAACAATCAGGAACAATCAGTAAACAGGGTCTCTTTCCAGCCCCTTTATTAACTACTTACAGCTCCGCTCAAACACGCAAAGCGCGCAGCAGCGGCACCTCGCACCGTAAAACGCTGCCGGCGCTTCGGGCTTGCAGAGCGGGCGAGGGCGGCTCGGTGCCCGTGAAACCAGCCCGGCACCGCCGAGCCCGAGCCCGAGCCCAAGCCCGCTCCGTCCCCGTCCCGGCTCCGTCCCGGGCGCTGCGCCGGGGCTGCAGCGGCCCGAGGGCCGGCACCGCCGGGGGGGGGGGCCTTATTCCTTCCCCGCTGCCCATTTTTGTGTCACCCAATGTGGATTTGTTATCCCATATGTATACATATGTATATAAAGGCAAGCACTTACTGTTGAGATGTTCGACTGATCTCAACGCTGGGATTCACCTCCCCGGCTTCTGCGTCTCACTGCTACGTTGGCTGGAGATTCTGAGAGCTAATTAACCTGGCACAAATGTTGAAATGAGAAGAATTTGAATATTGGTCTCTGTGTGTGCAAACAGAATTCTCTGAGAAATTACAGCAGACTTTAACAGACCTCATTTGACATTACTGAGAGAGGCCACTGCAAGAGAACAACCGGCGACCTGGGACTAATTGCCGCCCTCACCAGTATTGGAAAGGGGAACCAAAGCAGGAACCTGCACGGAGCACCATAAGAACACGCATTTAATGAAGAGGATGTTTTCTCTCGCTTGCACAAATCCTGCCGCCTGAGCTCAGGAAGGGTGTTGTCCTGAAGGCACTCGGAGGGGCCGCTTGAACATTTGTGTGCTGTGCGGAGGATAGTGCTCTAGGTTTTGGGAGAGGGAAGAAATGTTCCACAAATATATGAAATGGAAAGGGGAAATAAAGACCATAAAAGAAGCCCCTCCGCCACGCAGAAAGAAATAAAATAAGACGAGGTTTGTTTAACTGAAGCTGGGAGGGGGGAGGCTCCCGTGTGACCCCAGGGCCACAGGTCTGCGCGAAGGGGCGGGCCGGAGTGTGGTGGCGGCGGCCGGAGGGCGCGCAGACCCCCGACCGGCTGCCGCAGAAGCGACCACAGCCCCCCCGGAGGGCTCCCCGTGGGGGTGCAGGCGGGGTCGGGCGGTGGATGTGGGTGCAGACACATATCGAGAGGGATCCCCGGCCGCAGCCCGCTTCAGAGCCGCGGAGTCGGAGCATGGCTGCAGCCCTCGGAAGAGGGAAGAGAGCAAGACGCTCCGTTGGCAAGCCAAAGACAAGCCCCTGTCTCCCGGCAGGCCCTTATCTCGGCGGCAGTCCCAGCCGCCGGGGGGGCGCGCCGGGACCGCGGGACCCTCGCAGGGCAGTCCCGGCCCCCGCGGGGCTGGGAGGGCCTTCCCCCTCCCACGGAGCGGCAGGACCGATAGCCAAAATTCTCCTTTCCCTCCTGCACGGCCCTCGGAGAGGACCGACAGTCCTGCCCTGGGCGGGAGGCGAGCTCTCCCACGAGTTGAACCCCGCCCCGGCGTAACCGTGCGCTTCTCCCCGCGGTGCTTCCGCGCTTCCCACCCCCGGGAGGCAAAAGGCGAATGTAGGGGCCCCCGTGTTGCCCTGACCTTACAGGTTTCAGCGCCAGTTAAAGACGCACACACACCCCGCCCCGAGTCGGAGACTTGGTCTCCAAACTCCCCCTTTCCCCCCCGTCAGCAGGAGCGTCTCAGACAACTTACACGTTAGACCACCGGGCAGAAATGACACCCCTTCTCCCTCCCGCCCCCCGAAGCGTCGTACCAAGCCTCTGATCCTGCACAAAAACACAAGGGTTACTGATCACACGGTTTAAGGTAGATTTAATATTTATTTAAATATTTATCAAGTACTCAAAAATGTATTACACTTGAGCATACAAAATGAATCCAGTTTCTAATCAGGATGATTGAAATCCTTGTATTAGACTTTTAACCTTTTTTTTTTTTTAATGTTCTCAGTACTGTCGAAATGGTTTGTCTCTATAGCTGAGCTTGCTCAGGGTGGGCTGAGATGGTGAGGAGGGAGGAAAAAGAAGGTTATGTTAAGAAAACATTAGGGTTCGGAGTAACTGTCATGCAAACCAACTTGTCTTTGTCAGACTAAAAATCTCTGTATATTCCAGTTGTTCAGGGTTTTTTTAAAGCGAGCCTTTGTCTTGTGCTGTCCAGGAGCACTAGAAAGCACTTGGACTGGAGCAAAAACAACCCTTTTCCTATGTTGGTTTTTTTCTTCTTCTTTCTACTTTTCCCCGAGAAATCGCCCACGTTTCTAGCTTTCACGACCCTCTCCCCCCGCAAATTAAAAAAGGAAGAAAAGAGGGAGTGAAGAGAGGGAAGTCGACAGAAAATAAGGAACACTATTCGTGCAATTTCACAGCAATATCCCCTAAATATATTCCTCCTGCAGCATTTTTCAATCGTTTTGACAGCAGACACTGATAAATAATGGTCATACTTGACTTGTTAAGCAAAAAGCGTCCCTTTTATCAGGAGCTTATACTTAAAGTACAGGTCACTTCAACAATCTCAACAACGAGGCTTTGGTATACAGCACTTTCTTTTTATTATTTTTTAAAAATAATAGAACTCAGCAAAAAGCCTGAGTTCCCAGTTCTTTAGATGTCTTAACGTTACGTCAGATCATGCCTAGAGTAATACCACTTTTAAGGGCAAGGGATGGGGGGCTGGAACAAGAGAGTTTCTAACGTTATCGGTTGAAAGCTAAGGCATCCAACTAGCCCTGAAGTTGAAACGGAAATTTACAAGCTGGTCGTTAATACTTGCAATAAAATATCACACTCCTTTTATTCACTAACGACCTGCTTTGCATGCAATATTTTATTTCAGGTATTTTAGCTGCTAACTTGTAAATATTTAAAAGAGGGAACTTTGTTCATTTTTAATATTAATATTATTATTATTTTCTCTATTCCAAACGCTTATTTAGTGAAATAGTCCTGAAGATATAATAATTCTACATATGGCGCTTTTATTTCACATAATATTTAAGAAAAAAAAAAGACAAAAACCACATAGAGTTAGACATATAATTCAAAGACCACGGTACAACCTTTTCTTTTTTTCTTTTTTTTTTTGCTTTTTTTTTTTGCTTTTTTTTTCTTTTACGTCAGCAAACAAAAAATAGTCAAATGACATGAAAAGTGGCAAGTCTTCCGATAATAAATAATAAATTACTTTATAATTTTGCAATGCAAGAGCAAACAGAAAGGGTGTTTTTTTTTTCTTTTTGCTTTTACTTTTTTTATCTTTTTTCCCTTTATTTTGAGATAAAGAGAAAGAGAAAGAGAAAGAGAAAGAGAAAGAGAAAGAGAAAGAGAAAGAGAAAGAGAGAAAAACAGTCGTTTTAACCAATGACTATACACATCTTTGGGGGAGGGGAAGGTTCTTGGACGGACACATTTCAAACACAATCCCGAGACGCTTTGTGGCAAAATAGAGGTATACCTTGTTGCAATGCTTTTATAAATTGGTTTTTAAAGAGGAATTAAAAAACCTATTTTTAATCCCTTCAGACTTGATAGAGGGTGGATCTCAACCAAACAAAAAAAATCCCCACTACAGTACATGCTAGAAGAGACCCAGGAAACAACCCCTTGTTAAGAGTCAACTAAAAACAACATTGCAAACCAATGCAGCTCCACCTTCCTGCAATGAATCTTTCAACAATGCAGGGCTAAATCGTCTCTTTCCTGATGATGGAAAACCTATTGGAGCTCCTTTTGGCAAGGCAATCACCGATATAGAAACAGCACCATTCGGATTGGGAGGGACTAGATAGAAAGTCCCTCTACCTTGGTTTCTCCCTAAGATGTGCAGTCAAATGAAAATTTTTTTTTTCACTTTTTTTTTTTTTTTTGAGATCCATGGGTACAAATCCTTTACGTTTTGCAAATGTCTTTTTGATCCGCCTCTGATCATTGAATAGCGCCGGTTTGTTGTTGTTTGTTTGTTTTTTTTTTTAAGTATTTATTCTAGTAAGATCCCATGATTGTCTTCACAGTGTTGCTACCATATTACCTTGTCTTTTCAAACATGACTCCGTTCATTTCATGGAGTGGTTCTTTGCTAGGTTCGTTACAGGTTTGTTAAATACTTTATCCCCCTAAATTTTGGAGTCCCAACGCGATCATTTCCCCACTTTCTCCAACAGGGCTGAGGGTAAGGGCAGAAACAACAACAGAAATCTGCATGAATGTTCCTCATGCCTCAATAGGACTGGCTACCATGCTGTTAGGCGTATCTGGCAGCTGAGAGGACATGGACGCTACTTCACTTCCAGTAGAATTGGAACCGGGTCCTCCTTCTGAAAAATTAACCTGCCAAAAAAAAAAAAAAAAAAAAAAAAAGAAAGAAAGAGAGAGAGAAGAAAAATAAGAAAAAGAAGTGTTGTTACAACTGTAACAATCAAAGAAAAATAGCAGGCAAAGAAGAACACAAAAATAAATACACAGGCATGCAGCCGAACGGCCTGATACATCTCCACGGGAGGCTGTGTCACTGTTTGCTGCTTTGTTTAGCTTCCCCATTGACTTCACAGGAATCTTCTTTAGGCCTTCGGCCAAGTCACCGAAAAAAAATAGGTTTAAAAAAAAAAAAAAGACAGAAAAATCAAGCAAATGAACAAACAAACATTAATGAGGCCTTCTTCCCTGTCTTGCAAGAGAGGCAATCCCAACAGGATGTTCTAGTCAATTATTTAAGAGAGCATGTGTTTTTTTGACACGAAACTGCAAGGTTACTTTTTTCCCCCTTTGTGCACATACTAAAATAAACCTGGAAGGAGCATCCAGGAGCAGAAGGTATTTGAAACAACCCATCCTCTTTCATTCGTGATTTGAAGTGGGTGCTATCTCTTTTTAACGAGAGTCAGTTTGATAAAAAAGGTCACACTTCTCCATCCTGACGTGCCTGCTGCTCCCGTTAGTTTAGGAGCCGCGTTGGGCAAAGGCATGATTTGCAGGGTGGAGCTTTGCTAATCCAAAAGCATTTCTTTGGCACCTATTTAGCTGGCCAATCCTGTGATTAAGGCCCCTTACAGTTTAGAGTCGTGCCTTGAATGGTCGATGAACTGTCTGTTCTAAACACAGTTCTTTATTTTAACTCTTTTTGGTATCAGACATTATGTCCAACATATATCAATATTCATCTGTCTATTTGATGATCTATCTACCTTTATGAAAGCGTGTGTTTGGGCTTTCCGTCTTCCACTCTGGGCTGGTTTTTGTTTGTTTGTTTGTTTGTTTTGCTGGTTTTTTTTAAAGAACTACTCCATACAAAAGCTCACTGCATCAAAGGTTTTTAAAGTCTTCTATTCTGTTAAGGCACAATAAGTAAGGCAGCCAAAGGAGATCAATTTTTTTGTGTCTACTTGACAGCTTGATTAAAGCAGGAAAACCGGTGGCTGCTCTAGGGGTAAAACGATGCAAACAGCCCTGCTGCCGTGCTGCAGCTTCCCGAGCGAGCACCGTGTGCCTGGGGAGGGAAACACACTGTAGCCTGCCACTGTGCAAAAGAAAAGCAATCCTGCAAGACAGCATGATATTAAACTGAAAAGGGGTCTGAAAACAACTCCAGACATGGCTACAAACCTTCGCCTTCCATCGCTTTATGTAAAAAAAAAATGCCCAACAGATCTAAAAAAGGTCTCTATGTTAATTTTTCACCATTTAGTATTATTCTGAATCACTGAAAAAACGTACACAATGTACCTTATTATTTCAAAGGTCTGGTTTTAACACACTTAGGCCAGGAAATTGAATTAAGGCTGAACTTCTGTCCTTAATTCACCTTGTTGGGCCTAAGTAATGTAGATTATATGGTCCCATATGAGCTGCCAGATGACGTAGGCATAAGGAAGTGAGTTAAGAGCAGAATTTATTCTAAAAAGTCTGTTTTCTTTTGGCTTAAGGCGGTTTATTATATGGTTTGAATTTTTCACATGAATACGTACAAACAATTCCCTTTCCGAAGCGCAACATTTAATGTAAGCTGTATGTATGTATATATTTGTGTGTGTATATATATATAAAGTTATATCTAGAAGTGCATGCTTAAAACAAGGACTTCAAGAATTGTATCAAGCTATTTATGTTTGTGTGACAAAACGAGGGCACAGGGTGAAATTATAATCATGTATTTAAAATCCACCCTTTGGCATAAAGGCAAAATTGGCCTGAAGGGGGGAGGAGTGAATTTTAGAAACTGCTTTCACAAATGTCCGTAAAATTAAATGACACGTGAAGGCTGTTTTAGTTCTCTGGATAGAGGTGCTTTCAGTTTTCAGGAGTGTTCGAGCCGAGTTAGTCTCAGACCTGGGTCGGGCCTTACCCAGTTCCCACTCAACTCGGCAAGAGCTCTGCTGGACACCAAGGTAGGTTTTGCACCAAGCCCTATTAAATCAACTCAGTTTGCTGCATGTACATAGTGCCATCATGCCCACCTTGCAATTTCAGGAAATCCCGGCTAGTCTGGATTGCTCATCTTTCTGAGGGCATCCGACACTTTTAGAGAATCCCCGTCATAGCTCTGCCCCCGGGTACAGGCTGGCCTGCTCCGACTGGGAACGGACACTTACTAGTTGCTGAAAAGCAGGTTGGTCTATGTCACTCTGCAATGCGAAGTCACTCAGTACTTTCCAGGGCGGCTGGTAACTCTGCACCTCCACCGGGTTCGCCTGCAAACCACCGTCGTGTCTCTCCGGACTAGCAGCCACCATCGGAGTTCCTGTCATCCCTTGGATATTCTGTAAACAGCCCAGCAAAAGATGTTAATGAGCTCGGTTAACTTTATTGTGTATAAGCGCTGAGTCAATAAACTGCTTTCTATCTTATCTATACAGTCGCTTGTATTTGCTTTGTTAATCTGCTCTGGATGTCTCACTCTATTCGGCTCCAGGTCAGCCTATTTCTACCCGCTGCATTTATCACGGTGGAAGTTTACTTTCTTTCCCTTTAATCCACCTATTTCTCTCAAGGCATACCCCCTCCGCCCCAAGCTTTCTTGAAGACCAGCACTCTGTATCTTGGCTGCCGATGCACGCCTCGGCGCAAGAAACGGTTAACCATGCTGCCTTTCTGTGTCTCATCCAGTCTGGTTTTGTGCTGCGTGACCTTAACTGGATCATATATCCACTGCACGGCAAACCTGCGGTACGTCAGTACCGCGCTCTTCCCAGAAAAAAAAAAAAAAAAAAAAAAAAAAAAAAAAAAAAAAAAAAAAAAAAAGAAAAAAAAAAGAAAAAAAGAAACCCCAGCCCCGCCAGTATGCCCTGTGGTGCAGGCACTGTGTACAAAATAACTCCAAGCCTCGACGAATAGATTGTTCAGGCGAGTTAATAACATCGTGTTTTATTGCATTCCAACAGGGTAAAATGAAACTCCTTAAATTCCACTTAACTAGGCAGTCTTAAGAATTAATAGTCATTCTCAGGTCAGTCACTATACACAGGGAGAATAACAGACTCTTCTTCAAGTGCACTAACAACAACAGAAAAAAAAAAAAAGTTGGCTTAAAATGGAAACAGACAGTTTGCTCTGCTGAACACAGCTTTCCGCTTGTTTGCATCACATGTGCATATGCCCGCAGACAAAAACTCAGTGTATTTCTGCGTGAGAACTACATATATTTTAAGTAACCTGTAAACACGATGGTAATCCCCAAAACTTTGTATTACTTTTGTGTTTTTCTACAGTAAGTGCACTGACAAACAGACACGTATACACACTGTAGTATATAAAGTGCTAAGAAAATACATCAATTTTCCCTTTTACTCATGGGTTTTACTTTTGGGTTTACTCCTGTGTAAAACCATTGAAGAGGGCAAAGGCTTCATTCTCCCCTCAAGGAGTCCTTTGCATTTGCAATACAAATATTACACAAGGCTGGGCTTATTACATCCCATAAGATCTGCAGATCGCAGTTCATGCTGCAGAGAAGTTAGTGGATTCACTGTGTATCCTCAGCCCCCCAAAAGACCTGTGTTCTCTTGAGCGGCCTATATCGGCTGCTCGCTGTGGTCTGTTTTAATTGCACTGACAGCAGAAACAAGCGGATAATAGTTAAACGGTATCACTGTCTTTGTTTTAGGGAGCTCCCACAAAATCAAAAGCGTCAAACCGACCCCAGAGGCTGGACATGAGCCCAGGCGTTTCTCCTTGGGAAGGAAGGCAGCGCACAGTCAGAGGCTGAAGCCACTTACAGTTTTGTCATTGGGTTGCTGCTGCTGAAGTTGCTTCATCATAATGCTCCTTTTTTTGTCCTTGCAACGCTTGTTTTGAAACCAAACCCTGATGACCCTCGGGCTGAGGCCAGTCATTTCTACCAGTTGCTCTTTCATGAGGGCGTCAGGTCTGGGGTTGGCAGCGTAGCAGGTCCTCAAAGTGTGAAGCTGTTTTTCATTAAGGACAGTCCGGACTCGGGTGGTCTTCTCGGGCTGCTTGTGGACGTGGGGTCGCAGAGCTGGCTGTCTGGCAGAGATAGGTTCTGCTGTAAGGGAAGGGGAAGGGAGGAACAGGATCCCCATGAGTAGGAAGCAGGGAGTCTGCAGAGGCTATGAATCTAAGCTGGTGGGACAGGGGGAGGTGGGGGGGTTGGAGTGGGGGTGTGATGGACCCTCTTTCAAAGGCCATTCAAGAAGTCAGATCTATCGCAGTTCCTGCAGCCTCCTCTGCTTTATGCGCTGCTGGAGTGACAGGACTGACATTTCTGACTCCACAGATAATTAATTAGCAAAAACAAACCACCCCCCCAAACTCCTTAATGACAGAAGCTTGAACCTGTGTGAGACTTGACAGGGGAGGGTGAGTTCGCTAAGGTGTGCAGGCGCTGGGAAAGGAGGGGGAGGGTTTTACATATTTATTTCCTGACAAATCACCAAAACAGATCTTTGGCCTGAAAATTACTGAAAGAATACTTCTTAAATTAATCATAATTCGGGTCTGCTTCTTGTATACCGAATCTAGCTCACTTTATCCAGTGGCCGCGATAAGGTGCAACAGCTCCCGGCAGTTTTACTCTTCCAAATCAGAGCAAAACAAGCCAAATCCGCTGCACCGTGACCGTGGAGAAAAATCCTGTGAGAGCCCCGTATCCCAGAGCTGGGAAGATGGAAGCCTATCTCAGAAAGTGGACATTCTAGGTGAATTTATGTCGACTTTTGATGAATACTTAGAAAATATTAATGTTTAGCCAATTTTTTAAAAGGGAACAAGCCTACCAACGTATGGAAACTGCCAAGAAATGCAAACCTACGGGTAGTGTCACATCAAGAGCTAAAAGCATTCGTGTGATTCTACTGTTCTTCAGTGTATTGTGTAGCTGTAGCTATCTAGATGTAATTTGACACAGTCAAGGGAAAAATAAAAACACTAGGGGTTTGGGGTTTTTTTGGTGGTGGTGGTGGTGGTTTGGGTTTGGTTTTTTTTTCTTCCCTAAAACTAGCTAATATTCAGACGTGCTTGGTTTTGTACAGTCGGGTTCCGACTTTTTTTGATTATAACAATAAATCAGCAAATGCGCTGTGTTGTACCTGCCGACACAATACACCTTTCGGAGACATGCACAAGCACACTACAGGGAGCAGGCACAATCCTCTAAAATTCTGCAATGATCAGCTACGGATTTATTTCTGCATACACGCAGGTGTGTCACCTGAAAGCAGCTCAGAAGCGGGAAACGAGCCCGTTTAATCTTAGCTGCGTTTGTAAATAACCTTTCCAGTTTCAGTTACTTGCACAGCAGTAACGCCGGCCAACCTATGTTGTTCAGCCTTAATTTGCCTCAGAGACGCGCCCCTTCCTAAAGTTAAGGGTCTCTGATATTTGCTGTACCTGCCGAGAACTAAAAGTGTAAGTAAAGTTGTAAGGTGGGGCGACTCTGGAGTTATAAAGCTTAGTTTTAAGATTATATTCTCATTAAATCACATAAAACGTTTCAAGGAGGCAGAGTCACTTTAAAAGGCAATTACCGAAGAT